>NC_141694.1:915939359-916248272 GCF_964263255.1 Lissotriton vulgaris | reverse complement strand
GTCGTCAGCCAATTCCAGCATTACTGTATGCTGACAACGCCATTATCCTAGCAAGAACCCCCGTTCATCTCCAACAATCACTAAATAACTATTGTATTTTCATGAGGTCCCTGAATCTTAAAGTAAATATAAAAAGACCTATACCATGCACACTGGCCCGAGACCAAAAAAAAATTAGAGACATTGTTGTTAACAATTCTAGCCTAGAGTGTACAACATATTATCCTTTTTTAGGGATTTTAAGAGACAATAAGCTCAAGCGGACAATGGCCATTCAAGCTAGGAAATTAGCATTTTTGAGGACAACAACAGCATTATTGGCATTTGCGCAAAAGTTAGGAAAGAGATCTCCTCAAGAAATGTTAAAGATCTTCCAGGCAAAAATGCATCAATGTTGCCAGCTACGGTTCAGGCTTATGTGGGCACCAATATAAGGATGATCTACAGAGAGTGGAGAATTCCTTTCTGCGATATTTACTCGCAGTCCCCCAAGGCACAACGATAAACGGATGCCATTTAAAATTAGGGTTGGATCACATTTCAGATATTTTAAAGATTCAACCAATAATGTTATGGCTGCGTATCTGGACCACTGAACAGTGTAAGTTAACCCGCAGTCTTGTTGAGGAATGCATGGCACTTCACAATATGCAAAAGATAAGATGGTTAGCGTATGTTAAGTCCTTTTTTGATGATTTAGGCCTCCTGAGGTATTTTACTCACCCACTTACGATTTCTGAAGTGTCAAGAAAGGAGTTAAAACAATTGTGTCCCACTCAAAAATAGGGAAAAGTTCAGTGCAGCATCTGCTAGAGGTTCAAATCACCTTTTCCACCCAACCCTACCTAACATATAACTTGAATCAGTTTGAAAAATTTTTGCTAACTCGATTCAGATTAGGTATTTTCCATCGGTTGATCTCTTTTCCCCAGCAGAATGATTGGTCCAGGAACTTATCATCATGTCCGTGCGATTGTAATTCCCGACAATCTTCAATCCATACATCGTTGTTTGGTACGTTTTATAAAATCCCACGTAGTCGTTGGATTATTCCAATATTAAAAATAATGGGGCTTCGAGCCTGTCATCCTGCCTTCTTAGCACTGCAATTTTTGGAAAATGAATTATATGCTAAATTTATAGCTTGTTTTTTGAAATGTTGTGTTAATCACCGTCACAATCTTAATTTCAATTAAATGCTGTTATTATCTATCTCTAAACCTAATTATGTAATTTTTAAAGATTTTTATTGTAAATATGTTTTATGTGTACTTTTATAGCTTTCTACAAATCATGGAAACCGAATAAAGATGATTTGAACCACTGTCCATTATATAATATTTTAGCATTTTGGAATCTGCGTCATGAACTTCATTGAAGTGGCGAGCAACAGGGTACACCGGATCGCGATTTTTGATGGCTCTAATATGTTGTAAAATCCTTTTGTGCCCCTGAAGCTCTTTACTTCCCACGTATCTAAGCCCACAGAGGCACTCGAGGATATAGACAACATATTCGGATTTGCATGACAGAGACTTTGTAATCTTGTGTTCTCCCACACCAAATGCTCTTCGAATACTGGTGGTATTTACCCAGTTCTGGCAGGCTTTGCAAGTTTTACACTTGTAAAAGCCATTTTTCTTTGATTTGGCCAGTTTGGTTTGGGTTGTTCAATAGTGTTATTGACCATCAGTCGATCTCTCATGTTTGGTGCTCTTCTATTTGTAACTGAGGGCCTTTCTGGTAAAATTGGTCCCAAGACTGCATCCATTTGAACTAGAGGCCAGTTCTTTTGGATGTTGTGATTAATTTCTTTATGTTGTTTGTTATAGCTCACTATCATCCTGAAGTCGTTGCTGGGTTGATCAGCAACTTTCTTAGCAGCATTCCTGTCTGGCACAGATAGTTTTAGAAGCTTGTCTCTGTCTGCATTCTGACTTTTTGTAATCACGGCATCTATGCACTTTGCATTGTACCCCCTGGCCAAAAATCTCTTTTTGCATTCTAGGGCTATTCTTAATTCACTAGTAGTGCTGCAAATCTGTTTTAAACGTAGCATTTCCCCATAGGGGATGCTTTGAACCAAGTGTCTTGGATGATGACTCTTAGCATGTAGTATTGAATTTACTGTGCTTGGTTTCCTGTGTATTTTGGATTCTATTTTGTCCTGCTCTATGTAAACCTCTAAGTCTAAAAAGAGGACACGGTCAGCGCTTATTTCAAAAGTGAATTGGAGTTTCATGTCATATCGGTTCAATTGACTAATGAATTCAATTGCTTCTGATTTAGAACCATGATTGTCTATGTACCGCCACCAGCATTTCACATGTTGTCTTAGGGTGTTGGCATGTTCTCTATGGAGGACCAGGTACTCCCACCAGCCCATGTGAAGGCAGGCGTAGCTGGGGGAGAAACTGGCCCCCATAGCAACTCCCCTTAACTGCTGGTATAGTACATGTTGGAAAAGGAAAATGTTATTGTTCAAACAGAATTCAGTCATATCACAAATCATTTTACTATGTTGTTTGTATACATTTGGTCTCTGTCCCAGATATTATTGTATTGCCCTCAACCCGTCCTTATGGCTAATACTTGTATAAAGAGCGGCTATGTCTATAGTGATCAGTAGGTAGTCTTTACGCCACTTAAATGCATTTAATTTTGCCAAAAAGTCACCAGTGTCCTTTAGGTAAGAGGGCAATTTTTGTACAAACACCTGTAAATAATTATCAATGTATTGCGATACATGTTCTGTCAAACTGTTCCTGGCAGAGATAATGGGTCGTCCTGGAGCTTTGTTTGAATCCTTATGCAGCTTTGGTATGAAGTATAATACAGGTGTGGTTGGAGTATTGTTTTTTAGGAACAAAAATTCATCCTTACACAATAAACCTGATGCCTTCCAAGCTAACAATTTTTTGAGAAACTTTCATATGTTGCTTTGAGTGTCAAACGGTCACATCGGCAATAGCATTCTTTATCTGAAAGTTGTCTTTGTACCTTAATAATATAGTCAGTTTTATTCCATATTACTAGGTTGCCACCTTTGTCTGCATTTCGTATTATGATTGTTTGACAGTTTATTCATCAATTGGTGATATTTGATTTCCTGTTTGTTCTTCATTTTATTTTTCCATTTGTTGGTTTTGTACTGCATTTGTTTTAATTCTTTGATTATTTGCGCATGATACACATCTATATTGTCTCTTGGCATTACGGGGACGAAAGTGGAGCGAGGTTTGAATTGTTTATTTTGTTTGAAATTTTCATCTTAAAGGGGTTTGTGTTCGTCCCCTCTCACTTTGTGACTCATTCTGAGCCAATGCTTGTAAGTCCCTGATTAAGAGCATGTCTTGGCTTGTAAACTCATACTGTGCTGTTCTTTCCCCTTGTGGAGGTGAACTGATTGATCCAACATCATCTGATTGGTCTCTTGTATCTTTCATAAGATGATATTTTTTAAGTTTTAATTTTCTTAGGCCTTTGTAAATATCCATTCTTGTGGCTGCAAAATCAAAAGAACTTTCCGGTGCGAATGATAGACCAAGGGACAGTAGTTGTAACTCGGCTTGGTTCAGAGTTACATTGGATAGATTTGTTACTGTGATGTTTGTTACCTCAGTCTTTTGCGAGTTATCACTAAGGTTTACCTCCAATTGCCTTTCCGCGTTTGATATCCCCTGGTTGGTTCGCTTTTTCCTTGCCCGTCGCCTTTCTCTGCCTTTGTGGGTACTGGTGTTAGTGGCTGTTTTCTTGGGCGCAGTGTCTGTTTGCGATCCTCCACTAAACTCTCCTATCTCTTGTCTCTCTTGTGTCTTCAGTTTCACTTTCCACTGCCGAGCTTAACTCGGACGCCGATGATTCACCTTGAACTGCCCCTCGGTTTCCTCTAGCTGTGTTTTTCGCTGTTCCGCTAAATTTGGATATTTTCATGTTTTCATATTTTCTTGCGAAGGTGAATACTCGCCCACATTCAAAGTCAGACTTGTCTCTATGGTATTTTTAGGTTTCGCGTTCTCTGATGCGATCCTCCTCTTTTTTCAGCTGTGTGGTCATTTCTTTTCTCAGTCTATTTTCTTCCTCACTCTGCCCCATTTGTTTGACGTCATCATTTAGTTTTTTAATCTCACTTTGCAGCTTTTCCCGATCTGATTCAGCATATTTCACAAGTATAGCGATTAATTTCCTGGACGATTCTAAATTTGTTTCTGCCCATTCCTTCATTATGAGGGGGTGGGGTGTGTCGTAACTGGGCACCATTAGAATGCGTAACCCCCTCGGTACGCGCCCCACATCCAAATAGAGTTGGTGAGAGTGGCCCTCCCACCACTTGCTTTATTCACTCTTACTCAGCTTTTCAAGAGTACGGAATGTATCTCGGAGCGTGCTGTTACTTGCTCCACTAGTTGCATTCTGGGCATTGTAGTTTACTGATGGTGATTTCATATCATCAAACATTTCTGCCGCGGCAGCCTCGCGGTCACTTAACGTGTCTGCCGACATCATTCAACCCTCCTAATGGCAATCTTATTTCGAGTCACAGATCGGTGTAGTTTGTAAATGTTCGTACACTCGATCCTTAGCCTCCGTTGAGCACACCCTTCTCCAGACACACTCGCGCTGCCTGCGAATCCTACCTTCGGCTTCTGACAATGTCTCCCGTGTCCTCAGACTCAGGTTCATTGTCCCGCTTACTTTGTTGGCTTCCAGTGGTTTGGCATTTTGTTGGGGGGCTGTTCACTAATTAAATCCTCCTGGATTACGATACAGTTTTCGTCTGTTGCAAGGCAATATCCTCTTTTCTTGAAAACAGCCCCAAATTGTTGAAGGGGGGTCAATGTAAAACCAAAGAAGACAAAAACCGATTTGCAAATCTTGAAAAACTGCAATGCCAACCGGCTCTTGCATACAAACAAAGTAGGAGCACAGACCACGATTCAGTGCATAGAATTTCCTTTCTTTGGGTGGAAATCCGTCGGCCATTACGCGTTTCATCACCAAAGTGCCTTGATCACATGACACGTTAATTAGTCACCTAACTGCTTATATACCCACACTTTTTTTCTTTTCTCTTTTTTTGGTACTTTGTGTGTATTTTATCCACCTTTAAAGTGACAGTGAATTTAAAGTAATAGTGCATTTTACAAACTTTCCACTGTTGCATGGGAGAAGATTTTACATCAGCAATGAAGGTATATATATATATATATATATATATATATATATATATATATATATATATATAAATATATATATATATTCACTGAAAAAACCATAGGTTATAGTCGATATATAGTTAGGAATTTGCATTTACAAAACCTTGAAAATTCAATGAAAAAACCATTGGTTTTAGGCCATATATAGTTAGGGATTTGCATTTACAAAACCTTATTTTACTCGCATAAAACCATTGAAATTCCATATATAGTTAGATGCGCTAACTATATATCGCGCACCGGCAATCCACTGCTGATGATGTCACATATTACATCATTCATGACATGGTCAGTGACATCACTGATGACATCACTGATGACATCTCAAATGACATCACTGATGACATCACTGATGACATATCAAATGACATCACTGATGATATCATTCATGTGATAATACGATGAACCTCTTCAGACTCTAATATAACCTTAGATACAATCAGTGTAAACAGACACTCACAGACTGTCACTCATTCATGGAGTTACTCACACAACTAGTCAGTCATGCAAACAATCAATCACACCTCCATTTCCTCAACTATACAGTTATACAAACTTTACTTATTCAAACATATACTAACACATATTTACTCTCTTATACAATCCCTGATACAAGTTCACAATGATCCATACAGTCACTCACACATTCACTGGCTCTTATGCACAGTTATTTATATATGTCAACTCTCACATGTACTGTGTTTTACATATGTACTTACTTTGACATGTAGCGCTGAGATATCCATTCACTCACCAATACACTCATGCACACAGTCAACCGCCCATACAGCTGTTTCCACATGCACTTTTGAAACCATACATCTAGTGAATTAACTGCTCACACATCTATGCACAGAGTCACACACCTCCCAGCCACTCACACACATACTCAGTCTCCCATACAAATACTTGAGCAACCAATCAATAACCCATATAGTTATTCATATAGCTACTGATCAACACATGCAGCAGTTTACAGAACAACAGATATAATGATGCACAAATTAATACAGTTTAATCACTAACCCATGCACTCAGTGAGACACATTTAATCACTCCCTCATACAATCAGTCATGCACCTACTAAATCCTTCATCCAGACATTTATACATCCACTCATTCTTCAATATGTAAGACATATTTTAACTTTACAGAAACATACAGTCACTGGATGTTGTCATCAGTGATGTCATCAGTGATGTCACTGACCATGTCATGAATGATGTAATATGTGACATCATCAGCAGTGGATTGCGGGTGCGCGATATATAGTTAGCGCATCTAACTATATATGGAATTTCAATGGTTTTATGCGAGTAAAATAAGGTTTTGTAAATGCAAATCCCTAACTATATATGGCCTAAAACCAATGGTTTTTTCATTGAATTTTCAAGGTTTTGTAAATGCAAATTCCTAACTATATATCGACTATAACCTATGGTTTTTTCAGTGAATTTCATTGGTTTTTTAATAGCAAATATGAAAAGCTTTAAAATGTCAAGTACGTGATAGATAAAAACATTTTCGTATTTATGCACGCTGATGTGCTTTGAACGCTGCACCCCCTTCCCCTCTCTTTTCTCTTAGGAGTACTCTCTCTTTGTAGATAGTGAAGGGTAGTTAACGCAGGCCTTTGCCCCGTTGTAATCCGTCGTGCCTGCTTCTCTCTCCATTTGATTGATTGTTATCCAAGCATTTACTGTTTTAGAATTGGTTCTCTTTGGTTCATTCTCTATTTACAAACAAGCACAGAGTCGCAATACTCTGTTTAGTCTTTGCAGATAGTGAAAAATCGTTTAAAAAAACAAATGGAATCGAGCAAAATCAGTAGGCCACTAATGGGATCTCTTTTTGACCTCGCTAAAATAGAAACATTAACCACAACCCCTCATGAGAAATACGAAACTAGTGAGATGAACTGAGCTCCACACCATGAGGGCTGCAAGACAGCTCGGCTCCGTCACCCATCCCGCCCAAAATAACGACAAACCCTATGCAAATATTAAAAATATAGACAACACACCAGCAAAGAAACAGGGTAAAACATTTTATTAAATAACTATTTACATAACGTTGGTTTATAAGATGATGTCAGTAGTGGACCGATGTGTGAATAGGTCGGAAGCAGCACAAGGCGCCAAGATCCGGATGGCAAGTCCTGGATGTTGGGTGCCATAGTTCAGAGTTCTGAGTTTGAGCCTTTTTCAATGCCTGTGCTTTGTTGTTTCCCCTCCATCAAAAACAAAAAAAAAATATAAAACTGTGCAAAAATACAAAAAAATCAAAAAATGTTTACAAAAGCAGTGCTTGTAAGACTGTCTGAAGCTTATTTCCACCTACTGCAGCTTCACTATTCTCAAAGTAAGTGAGGGTCGTTTGTGGACCTGACTGCATTTGAAAACAATGTGATATGTTACCTTCCTAAACCGCTTGACGGAGGCCCCCGAGGGGCGGTGTGATGGCCATGGACTCGGAGAAGACGCTTGGCTCCGACCCCCTCCCCAAGTCTTATAGCACCGGTGGAGCCTGAGATCACCCCCGACATAGGCGGCCGGCTCCCGGGGTCCGGCGGAACTTTTTGCCTTTTGATGACTCTTCTATTCTGGACCTTGTCCCACAATCCGTTTGACCTGAAGACACGCTGTAGTGGGGCGCCCCTTTACCGTTTTAGTTGCCATTCCGCCCGCTTTTGCTACACTGTGCCTCTTCCGCCATTCAGCTGTTTACCGCCCGCTCTTGCAACTACAGCGTCTCGCTCACCATGTAGTTGAGTTGCTCCCGCTCTTGCGGTGCAGCGATAGGCGGCTGCCACAGGACTCTCAAAATGGCGGCCGGCTCTTCAGATTTGGGCGTGGTCCACTAAAATGGCCCTGGGACACCTTGGAACTCGGACGCTTCCCTGATAGGGCTTGGGTCCCATTCTCGAAAGCGTCCCCTCAGCCGTGAAGATTCTACAAAAGTCTTGGGGGCCCCCGACTCCCGCAGGCTTCTGGTGGGGAGCGGCTGCCATGTTTGCTCGTGGAATGGCCACGACGGACCTACGAGATGGTAGTGCTCTCATGCTGACGCCAGCTTTAGTCTGAAACATCCAGAAACACTGTAGACTACCAATTCGATCAGTTCCGGTAGCGCCCCAACATGACCAGGTAGAGAAGAACTTGCCCTCCCCTCTTTGACTGATGGTTCTTGTTGCCTGTCCCCTCTGTTGTCATTTAATAGAACTTTTTGGACTGCTGAAAGGGGTTGTGTTCCGCACGCTGGTTGGTGGAGACATTTTGACTATATTCTTGACCTACGTTGTCGCGTAATGCGTTATATGACACGCCGCGTTAGCGCACCCGGAAGTGATCCGGGGCGCGGCGCGCAGCGCGTAACGTAAGCATAACAGGTCATGTGACTTGTTAATAAAACTTTTCATTGGTTCATTTTACTTTTGTTATTTTAATGATGAAAAGCTTGGTAATATGACCTAAAAATTACGCTTTTTATCGTTTTCGAACATTATTTTTTTTTAAACATATATGTTATAATATTCCAGGCTAATGTACTTTCCCGGAAAATTTACAACTGTCCTGCAAGTAAAATATATTCCTTTTTCGAGAAAAAGGGCGTTTCTTCGTTCCATGACGGAGCCGTTGAGTAAAAGAGACTCGGCCTGCTGTCTTAGTCGCCGATACGCCTGATTATCAGATTCTTATCGATCACTTTATGTTGCAGGAGTGGAAAACACAACTGCCCTTGACCATTTATCTTTACTGCGTTCCTACATATTATACCTTTTATCCGTCATGTAATTGGACTGCTTTATTTCACTTGCCTTTTACTGATTCGAAAACAGTGACTAAAAGTAAAAACTTTACCAATGTAAATACTACTACCGTGTTTTGTTTTAAAAACCTTTATTGTGAAAATGTCAGTATACAAATACGGGCCTATAACCACGTGGGCCGGCCACGGAGCAAACTGAAATCGTATATGATGAGGAGACATTTACACTGTAGAGGAACGTAACGAGCGGGCCATTAGGTTGCAAGAACTAAGGTGTCTAACAGTTGCGGAATCGGTGGACGTACATTTTGTAATTAAAATAAGACAGGGCCACTTACAATAAAATTTTCTAGATATACATTTGCGGGCAAGGAGTTACGAGTCCCATTTATACCGGCGCCATTTTGGGCGAGTCCGGGCAGGTCCAAGATATAGTCAAAATGTCTCCACCAACAATCGGCCAGACCAGAACCCCTTTCGGCCCTTTATGCTACAAGATGGTGTCTTCCATTCAGAAAATATTGTTGGCAGCATTTTGAAAGGAAAGTTAAACAGCCGTTCTCCTAGTGAGTCTCACATTGTTACATTTAGGAAGAATGTTGAAGAGTAATATGTGGAAAATCTGAAGCCATTTTTCTACAAACTCTCAATCAGCCTTGGATGGAAAAAAAAATCCTGAAGAATGTACAAACTGAAAACCAATTTTTGTCTGTATAGCATCAACAGCAACGCTTGAGTCAGCTTTGTGTCAAGCCGCCATTTTCATTCAATCAATAGCGTCCCCCTGCACACATTCAGGAACCTGGTCGTGTCTTCAGGTGAAACGGATTGTGGGACAAGCAGAAAGGAAAAGGAAAAAAGTTCCGCCGGACCTCGGGAGCCGGCCGCCTATGTCATGGGCGATCTTTGGCCACACCAGGGCAATAGTGAAGCTGCAGCAGGTGCAAAAGAGCTTCAGACAGTCTTACAAGCACTGCTTTTCTAAAAAAATTTTTGTATTTTTGCACAGTTTTATATTTTTTTTTGTTTTTGATGGAGGGGAAACAACAAAAAACAGGCATTGAAAAAAGCTCAACAGTGCAGGGCGCCTTGTGCTGGTTCCGACCTATTCACACATCGGTCCACTACTGACATCACCTCATAAGCCAACGGGGCACCCCACACTGACTTTCGGCGCAGCATTGTAGGATGGCCACACCAGTGCGGCAACTTGCTGGACACCACCTCGGTGCCATCCGGATCTCGGCGCGTTCGAGTCACTGTACCGCAAGGGTGACCGGAACTCAGCTGGTCACGCCGTCTTTCGGCGCAGCATTGTAGGATGGCCATACCAGTGCGGCAACTTGCTGGACACCACCTCGGTGCCATCCGGATCTCGGCGCGTTCGAGTCACTGTACCGCAAGAGTGACCGGAACTCAGCTGAACACGCCGTCTTTCGGCGCAGCATTGTAGGATGGCCACACCAGTGCAGCAATTTGCTGGACACCACCTTGGGCAATAGTGAAGCTGCAGCAGGTGCAAATAAGCTTCAGATAGTCTTACAAGCACTGCTCAGAACTCTCAACTATGGCACTCAACATCCAGGACTTGCCATTCGGATCTTGGCGCCTTGTGCTGGTTCCGACCTATTCACACATCGGTCCACTACTGACATCACCTCATAAGCCAACGGGGCACCCCACGCCGACTTTCGGCACAGCATTGTAGGATGGCCACACCAGTGCGGTAACTTGCTGGACACAACCTCGGTGCCATCCGGATCTCGGCGCGTTCGAGTCACTGTACCGCAAGAGTGACCGGAACTCAGCTGGACACGCCGTCTTTCGGCGCAGCATTGTAGGATGGCCACACCAGTGCGGCAATTTGCTGGACACCACCTCGGTGCCATCCGGATCTCGGCGCGTTGTGCTGCCTTCGGCCTATTCGCACATCGGTCCGCTACTGACGCCGCCTCACGTGCCAACGGATTTTCTACGCTTTTTGTAGCCCTATGCCGCATAACAGGTCATGTGACTTGTTTATAAAACTTTTCATTGGTTCATTTTACTTTTGGTTTCCTAAAGATGGAAGGCTTGGTCATATGACCTAAAAATAACACTTTCCATTGGTTTAGAACATTTTTTTTTCCCAAACGATGAAAGCCCCACCTTGTTTCTGGATGATTCAGACTGAAGCTGGCGTCAGCATGAGAGCACCACCATCTCGTGGCTCCGTCGTGGTCATTCCGCGAGCAATCATGGCAGCCGCTCCCCACCGGAAGCCTGCAGGAGTCGAGGGCCCCCAAGACTTTTGTAGAATCTTCACGGCTGAGGGGACGCTTTTCGAGAATGGAGCCCAAGCCCTAGCAGGCAAGCGTCCGAGTTCCAAGGTGTCCCAGGGCCATTTTAGTGGACCAGGCCCAAAACCGAAGAGCCGTCCGCCATTTTAAGAGTCATGTGGCAGCCGCCTATCGCTGCACTGCAAGAGTGGGAGCAACTCAACAACATGGTGAGCGAGACGCTGTAGCCGCAAGAGCGGGCGCAACTCAGCTGGATGGCCGCCACCTGGGGAGGCCCGTTCACGCCGCCTCCCCCACGCCCCCCCCCCCCCGGCCGCCCCACGCCAATTTTCGGAGCAGCATTGTAGGAAACCAAAACCAGTGCGGCAGTTTACTGGACATCACCTGGGTGCCATCAACATCTCAGCGCGTTCTGCTGCCTTGGGACTATTCGCACAACAGACCGCTACTGACGAGGCCTCCCTCCGCAACACCCTGGACTCCCAACGCTGTTTTTCTTTGCTGCATTGTAGGATCCCAAAAACCAGTGCGGCACCCAGATGACATCACCTGGCCGCCGTCCAGAACTCAGCACGTTGTGCTGCCTTGGGACTATTCGCACAAAAGACAGCTTCTGACCATTGTTGCTTTTTTTTGTGAAAAATGTTTAAATGTTTTTACAGTTTTTGTTCCGTTCGTTATATTTAAAAGTTAATAAAGTTTTATAATCCCACTTTGTTGGAGTGTTATATATTTTTAAAAAATCGGGTGAATGGGGCCTTGAATCGGGTTATTGTCATGTGTGGGCTTTGCAAGTGTATT
Organism: Lissotriton vulgaris; assembly: GCF_964263255.1. Classification (NCBI taxonomy): domain Eukaryota; kingdom Metazoa; phylum Chordata; class Amphibia; order Caudata; family Salamandridae; genus Lissotriton; species Lissotriton vulgaris. The sequence goes on along the minus strand of NC_141694.1, from coordinate 916,236,208 downwards.
CCTACAGGATCGGACATTTCAAACTCAAATGCACGTTCTTTTTCTTACCTTTCCGAAGCATGGAGCGCAATAGCAGGCAGAGAAAGGGTGATGCAAGTGTTGAACACTGCCTGGCCTGGAAGTTGCTGGCAGTGCCCCCCCCTACGCCCGCTCCTGAAAGAGGACACACACACACCGCCGCCCCGAGTACTTCACAGATCTTTAAAAGACCATGCGCTTGTTCATGAGGCTTAAATGGTTTATCACCCCTTCTAGAACCTCTGCATCGACCCTCTGACGTTTCCTGGAAGAATTACCACGTAACACAATACCAAGCCTTGTCAACTGAAACCCCTGAGGAATCGTGGGGCATATTATCAAGGGGGTTTATCTCCGCTTTTTTGGCTTTAAAAGCCAAGAAAGCGGAGATAAAATTATCTCCCTATTACCAAGCTGTCGCTAACACCAGTTAGTGACAGCTAAAAGGAGATAGCGACCATCTTGGGCCCCGCTTTGCATGTCAGTGATATTTATCACTAATGACATGCAAAGTGGGCGTGCCAAGATGTTAGCGACTGGAAACAGTCCCTAACATCGCTATCTCCTATTACCAACTTTTGGAGATATTCGCGCTAAGCGCGAATATCTCCAAAAGCTAACACCTGACCTGAGCAGTTCTTAGCCATGTTATCCAATGGGAGGTGGATAACATGGCTAAGAGCATTTGCTCGATAATACATGAATATCGCTGACTTTTCTGCGATATTCATGCATTGCGGCCGTTTTTTATCGCATTTGCGATAAACCTTGCTAATAGCAAGGTTTATCTGCGATAAAAATCGCCGATGTGCGGCGATAATTTTTGTCTCTAAACAAGTTAGAGACAAAAATTATCGCTAGTTGTTGGTAATATGCCCCCGGGTTTTTGCTTGCAGAAATCGGGAGGCGGGAGACTAGCACTGAAATCAGTAGTCTCACGCCTGAATCGGGAGGGTTGGCATGTCTGGATTCTCTACAGCTGGGGCCATAAACTACATCCGCAGGGGTAGGTGATAGCCTGGGACCAGCCTGGCATCTAAAATGGCTGCCGTGCACGACAAAATTGTGGCATTGGAAAAAAGGCAAGATGGCGCAGACAATGTTTATCAATAAGGATTCATTTATAACAAAATATTTTATCGCAGTGACAAATTGGCGGTCAACACTTCCTGATTTCCATCGAATCGAACGTTAACAGACGTCACGCAGCAAAAAAAAAAAAAGCTCACGCACAGCCGCTGGAAGACATGTATCAACATATATGAGCCTCCTCAGCCACCCTCAGAAAACATAAGGGGTCAGGATACGTCTCCCGCACCCCCTTATACCTAGTAATTTAATTAAAACGAAACACAAAATGGCGAATTCCCGTTTCGCTACCAGTTTGCGGCCCAGTTCGCGGCCCGAGAAGCGCTTCTACCGTGAAAAATCAATTTTTTTTTATTTTCCCCACGGGACCCTTTAATAACCCCAACATCATTCCTAGGGGGTCAAGAGGGGTATACCTTGCCCCCTTTCGTTAAATTCCCCCTTCGTTTTTCACCTCTTCTTCTCTCTCGATCCTACCGAGAGATAAGATGGCGGCCGCTCCGGACTGTTTAGAATGTTGACAGACACCGGAGAGCCAATCAGCTTTCTGCGCGCAAAGTTCCGTTTCGCGAAAAGTAAGCGAACCGGAGCGCAGCCCGGAGCGCTGTTACAGATATATATCTTGTTTTGAACGTTAATTTCTCAAAAACTACTGGAGCACATATATTGAGACCTAGCAAAGGCACATCGGGCTAACAGTCCCTACAATTTTGCCAAGTTTCGTGCAAATCCATTCAGCCGTTCGAGCTAAAAGTGAGTCCAATCGCCCTATGGAAATTAACATGGGAAAAACGCGTTTTGGGACCCCCTTTTTTCTCAGCCCCCCCTCGACAAAACCCCCCCAAATTTTCAAGGGCTGCTCAGAAACAAAATGTGCCATTTTCCTGAACATTTCAGCCGATTCCGTCCACAAACGCCAAAGTTATTAGACATAGAATTTTCAAAAATCCCATAGGGAAAAAATCCTAACTATATATACCTACTGGCGATAGCCAGTAGGTAATATATATATATATATATATATATTTCTAAAGAAAAAACAAACCCAGCCGGGCTCCTGTCCGGAGCCCAGCAGCTCGAATTCCCCACAGCTCAAACGGAATCCAGACGTGATTTCTTCAAAGTTGAGGTATTTTTATGATATTACTACACCATTAGTGCAAACAAGGAGGACGGTCAATGCGTTTCGGCGGATGCCTTCAACTGGACCATAGAGTCCTGCAGTCTAAACTGTCCATTTAAAGTGTAAAGTGCATAAGTCCCTTCTTTATTTCATTAAACATAGACTAGACTGTTAATCCTGTTAATCTATTCTTATCTAGTGGCCATTATTATCCAACATTTTTACTGTTTCTATTAAAACAGAAAGGCATAATGGTAAAGTACCCGAAGACAGAGATGAGATCGTATCAACATTATCATTGCCTGATTAAAAACATGTCATTAAAATTCTAAAAAATCGGAATAGGGGAATTTATACATATCAAAGGGTGCACCGTGCGATGTTAAATTGTCATGGTGTAAGAGGAAGTGGGGGATAGGGAAGGAGGAAGGGGTAAAGAAGATGTAAGAAAAGCGAGAAAGAGAGAAAGAGGGGAAGAGAAAAAAGGAGAACGAGAGAAGAAAAGAAATAGATTCCTTTACGATAATATTACTTTTGTGATTACAATGGTTAGATTAACAAGATAAGAATATGTCACCATCTGTTAATATAATTTCCTTTAAACCATCCTTTTTAAAAGTCGTCTAAATAACAGATCTCTATATGAGGGAGAAAAAGGAGAAAACTTGGAAATAAAGTGTCATGTGCATTGTGCAAAGCATCATGTGCAAGCATTTTTCATGTGCAAAGACGCATTAGACTTATCTTTCTCCCTGTATTCTATCATTCTAAAGTACACTTTTTTAAAAAAAAAAGAGAAACACACAGGTAAGGAGAAAGAGGGATGCAAATATTTGATCCAGTTTTCCTATTCCATTCCTAAGTTTAACATTTGGTCCCGAATGAAACTACCCATGATCATTCCATGCATTTCTCCCTACCTCATTCTTTCAAATATATTTCTGTTTCTCTCTTCTCCACCCCCCCCTTCCCATTTATTTCCCCTTCTTGATTATGTTCATTTCTTGATTTGTTTCTCATCACATTATACTTATAGTTGTTATGTCCCCATGGAATTTATGTATATTCATCATTTCCTGTCCAATTGGTTCCATTTGTACAAGTGCACATGTAGTTCAGCATCCAAGTTGTGCCCAAAGGGACTTTCTGTACCAAGCGCCAAGATGAACCTCGATTCAGCTCTCCTTAAATCCAAAGTTCTGTCTCCACCTCTTTCATTTGGTTTTACCAGTTTCGCACCAAAGAATTTTAACTCTTGGTTGTTACTCGAGTGTTTTTCCAGAAAGTGTTTTGCCAATGGGTAAGAGAGATCTCTGTTCTTCATTGCTCTTAGATGCTGTAATATTCGGAATTTTTGTTTATTTATTGTACTCCCAACGTACAATTTTTGACATGGGCATTGTAGAACGTATACCACGAATTTGGATTCACAGGTTATGTGGTCAGAAATGTTTTCCCTTCTTCCATTTTGTTGCTGATATGATAGAGTGTTACAACCATGTTCACAGGCTTTGCATTTCGAGCACTTCCAAAAGCCAGGTGTTGTAAGCCAGGATTTTTTGCCTTTCTAATTTTTTGGATTATAGATTGTTAGATCACTTTGTGTCAGGATATCACCCAACAAGGCTGTCTTCCTATATGTTATCTTGGGGGTTGGTGGAAGTGTTCTTTTTAGTGAATCATCAAGCATCAAGATGTTCCAAGTTTTCTTTATGAAGTTTTTTAGACTTCTATTCTCTGAGTTGAAATCCATGATGATGCGAGTTACATCCTCCTTGTCCACCCATTCAGATGTTTACAATAGTGTGAATCTTGGTCTTTCTGTAGTTTTTGTCTTTGCTTGTTCAATGACCTCCATAGACTATCCTCTAGCCAAGAATCTCAAACCCGTGTCTTCAATGTCCTGCCTGATATCATCACTTTCAGAGCAATTTCTTTTAATGCAAAGCATCTCCCCTTACGGGATGCTCAACTTTAGATGTTCAGGGTATCTACTATTGGCGTGGAGAACGCTATTGGTGGCTGTGGGTTTCCTATGTATTTTGGTACAAAGCTGTTGATTTTTAATGAAGACCTCCACATCCAGGTATGTCACTCTTGTTTTGCTACTCATGAATGAAAATGTTAAATTTTGATCGTTTTGGGCCAAGTTGTCGATGAATTCTGCCAAACTGGATGGGTCTCCATCCCATATAAGGAATAAATCGTCAATATACCTCATCCAGGTTTTTATATTTGACTTGTACCTACTCTGTAATATGCCTTCCTCCCATGCTGCCATGAAGAGAATAGCGTATGTTGAGGCAAATGACGTCCCCTTTGCAGTCCCTTGCTTTTGGAGATAAATATCCCCATTGAAAAGAAAGACATTATCGGCGAGGCAATAATTCAGCATTTCCATTAGCATTTCAGAGTGTTCAAGGAACTCAACGATCGTGTATCCAAGAATTTCCTAACGGCTGACAGTCCTTTTTGATGAAGAATTGACGTATAATGAATTAACGTCTATTGTTACCAAGATTAGGTTTTCATTCCAATCGATATTTTTCACTTGGTTGAGGAAGGCTGTTGTGTCCTTGAGATATGATGGGAGAAGTTTCACATACCCCATTAAGAACACATCTACATAGTGGGAGGTTTTCTCAAGTAATGAACCCATAGAGCTCACAATGGGTGTGCCTGGTGGGTCGATAAGAGACTTATGTACTTTTGGCAAGAAATATATTGTTGCTGTTATGGGGTTTTCTACCTTCAAGTACATGTATTCTTCGAAATTGATGAGTCCTTTATCTTTCCAGTTTAGGAATAGACAGTGATATTCTTTAGTCCAGCGTTCTGTGAGATTAATTTTCAGCTTTAAATAGTGCTTTTGTTTCTTTAGTTGTCAGTAGGCTTCGGAAATATATTTTTCTCGATTTTGTATGACAATATTTCCGCCTTTATCCGCAGCCTTTATGATAATTGTTTGGTTTTCTCTAAGTTCATTCAATGCCTTTTGCTCTCTTGGCGTAAGATTCCATGACGCTTTATCATATCTTTTTTTCTTTTTCGTTAACTGGTTCATTTCTTCCGCAACAATTTCTTGGAATAAGTCAATTTTGGTGCCGGGTTGTAACTGTGGGCAGAATTTTGATTGAGATTTCAGTCCACTATCTCCACCTTTTCTCGTCTTGATGCCCTCCCTCTGGCAGAAGTTTATATAATTTTCAATATCAATGGATTCAGTAGAGTCAGTTTCTGAGGCGTCAGTCTGCAAGTTTGACATTGCTCTTAAAGCAGGTAGTTCTTTTTTAGTCAATAAATATGTTTCTGATGATATCACATGTGCATTAGGTTTTTTTGCGGGTTTTTCTTCAAAATATTACTTTAACTTAGCCTTGCGACAAAATTTGTGCTAATCAATGCGGAAGTTCGGGATGTCCATTTTGGTGTTTGGGCAGAAGGAAAGTCCTTTATTCAGGAGACTGATGTGATCATTATTCAGAACCATACTGGAGAGATTTATTACCAGATCTCTATTTAATGCAATCTTTTTTATTTTTGCTTTTTCTTTTCTTCTCCTCTTTTGGGCCTTGCTCCTTCTTTTGCTGCGTCTGGTTGCGGTGGGTTTAGTCCCCTCCCCCTTCCCCGTGTCGTTCCTCAGGCTCTTCCCCGTTGTCGCGTCTCCATTTGGGATAGCCTCATTTCCCTGCAAAAATCCAGCTTTGAAATATTTGAATCTTCATCTGCTGAGCTTGGGTCAGAGCCATCGTATACGCCCTGATTGTCATAGCTGATACACTTATCCATGGCTGCTCTGTTTCTTAGTGAATCGTATTTTTTAGCGAAAGTGTATATCCTGCCATTGGCGTAGTATATGAGATCGCAATTGAATTTACTTGCTTTCCTTTTTTCTACGTCAGTCTCATGTTTGAGAATCTTCTTTTCCATTGTTTCCACCAATTCTTTTTTCTCCTCATTGTTAGGATATTTATCCAGCTCTTTTTCTAGTATTTGAATTTTTTTCAATATTCCTCCAAGCTTACGTTCTGCGTGCACAATCAATGTTTTCATGAGCTTTAGTGAGCATTCGTTAGTGTCCATTTGCCATTGTTTGATCAGATCCATGTCCAGATCATTTAATGTGGGCATAATTAAAATTCTCAGGCCCCTCGGTACTCTTTTAAACTCAATATATTTTTCCAGGGTCGTTTTCTCCCACCATTTGTTTATCTCCGCAATTTTTGCTTGTTGTAGCTCTTTTATAGTGCTCTGAATTGCTTTCTTCCTTGCATCTGTTGCTATCGATGCACTCGCAGAGCTTCGGGGAACTTTAGTCATTATATTATCATCCAGCAATTCATTTGCTCTCTGTGCTCGATTTGTGATCCTTTCTGCCATCTTTTACAATCTCGTTTCACTTTTCAGGGTTAATGGTAATACCTATTGTTTGCACTGCGTGTGTTGTTTTAAGTATCTTGATTTTTTTATATAATTTTATCCTCAGTTTTGGTTCCATTCCCTTAGTTTACTTGTTTTAACTTGAGTAAATCGGTCCGCTAAAATGCCACTTATTTAGGTTTTGTTGTAAAGGTCTGCGAGAAAACCCGCGAGGTAATTTCACTTTTTAGAACTCCCGGGCGGCTACTCCCACAGGCGGCTTTCCAAGGTGAACGGATTCAGCCCGGGAAACACCCCCCCCTCGCCGCACCAGCAGCACGGTTGGAGGTTCCACAAAGCATTAGACTTATCTTTCTCCCTGTATTCTATCATTCTAAAGTAGACCTTTTTAAAAAAAGAGAAAAACACAGATAAGGAGAAAGAGGGATACAAATATTTGATCCAGTTTTCCTATTCCATTCCTAAGTTTAACATTTGGTCCCGAATGGAACTACCCCTGATCATTCCATGCATTTCTCCCTTCCTCATTCTTTCATTTATATTTGTTTCTCTCTCCTCCACCCACCTTCCCATTTATTTCCTCTTCTTGATTATATTCATTTCTTGATATGTTTCTCATCACATTGTACTTATAGTTGTTCTGTCCCCATGGAATTTATGTATATTCATCATTTTCAGTCCAATTGGTTCCATTTCTACAAGTGCACATGTAGCTCAGCATCCAAGTTGGGCCCAAAGGGACTTTCTGTACCAAGCGCTAAGATGAACCTCGATTCAGCTCTCCTTAAATCCAAAGTTCTGCCTCCACCTCTTTAATTTGGTGTTACCAGTTTTGCACCAACGAATTTTAACTCTTGGTTGTTACTCGAGTGTTTTTCCAGAAAGTGTTTTGTCATTGGGTAAGAGAGATCTTGGTTCTTAATTGCTCTTAGATGCTGTAATATTCGCAATTTTAGTTTATTTATTTTACTCCCAACGTGGGGGGTGTGGCTTACGCCCGTTGCTGATGGCTGCGGTTCTGTAGCTCTCCAGAGGACAGAGAGGAAAACCGGCCCGACGTTCCTGTCCTTGCTGCAGTTGGCGCATGAAAACCGAGGGCATGGTGTAGGAAGGTCTCCTGCTGCCTTTCGCTTCGGACTTTGGACCTTGCTGAGCATAATTGCTCTTTAATTCGCAAGTGAGTGTCTGTGGCGTCACTGAGTTCATGGCTGCCTTTTTATAACTACCGCAGACGGAGCGAGTCTCCTAGCGGTCTCTTCTTCGGTCCGGAGCGGCTTTACTCGCTATTACCGCAGTGCTTATGGAGGCTCGTTTTTCTTCATCTTTTACAACCTCTGCACTTCTCTGCGTGGGATATTACTTCTTTGTGCCTTTACTACAATATCTACTCCTCATATCGGAATGCCGCCATTTTGTCAGCTGTATGTAACGAACTGCCTCATTATGTCGGACTAGATTTTAAACAGCTTCCATTGATATTATTCACCTCGCCTGCATGTTTTTCTCCACAAGGGATTCGAGTGGGGTGTTTTGTTTTTCTTCCCTTGTGCTTGCTGTTTAATCAACATTATGCTTTTTGCTGTTGCTTTGTACAATTTTAAAAGCTCTAGTTACTGATTCCTCCGCTCATGTTGGATCTTACTGGTGCTTATCAAATGGATTTTTATGAGCTCAGGGTCCTCAGTTGCTGCAAATATTACAGGCTTTCTGTTACTACATGCTTATAGGATCTGGGCTCATGTTCTACTTTATTCATGTTATATGCAGTTATGATGCCAGCATGATTTGATAAACCACTGGTTTTGTTGAATGTACTTACATTTGCTTCATACTTGTCTTTTGCAGACTTGACTCCACATAACCTTGAATTTACGTATTTTGCATTTTGGCACTTTGTACTATTAGGCTTGGTGGTTCATTTTTCTTAAGTAAGTTCAGAGACCTTCATCACCCTCCCTGTATATTGTATGCTTCTACTCTTTTAAGTCAAATAGCGTTGATTTGTTTCCATATATCTTATAGTTTTGACTTTTACACTCTCTGTATGGGGAGACTAACTAAGGACCTACGCAAAACTTCCACCACTGCTTGGAAATTCTTAGTTCATACAGGCTCCCGTTATCAGTGTTTAGAGATGGAGGACTTATCTAACGCCTCATCCTCAAAGGGTTCGGCATTAAGCATGGGCGAATTTTGTGAATCTGGCGTTCGCGAATTTGCGTATTTGCGAACTCGCAATCCGCAAAATCCGCGAACTCTCGCGAATTTGCGGATTTTTTTGTTGTGTTCGCAAGGGTTTCTGGCAGTTTGCGAGGGTTTTGTACTAGTTCGCAATTGCGAACTTACTTGTCGGCTCGCAACGGTCGCGACTTTGTTGTTTCTACATCTGGTTCATCATCACAGGTTCACAGCACCCTCTGTTTCACCACTGCCACCCTCTGATTCACCCATGCCACCCTCTGGTACATCACTGCCACCCTCTGATTCATCACTGTAGATTATGGGGGGGAATAGCAAGCACACCTGCCCTGCTTCAACTGACATGAATTAATTTGGGGTTGATTAATGTGTCACTGAATTTAAACTTTCTGTCTGGCACCTGCTTCCTTATCTGTAATTTGCTTTCTGTTGCAGTGCAATTTTTTTTCCCAGGACCTTTGTGGCCTACTTGTAGCTTTTCTATGAGCCTGCTGTGAGGGTCACAGCAGGGTCATAGAATAGTTGCAAGTAGGCAACTGAACTCTGGAGGGGCCCCTCAGGAAGCACTACAGGGAATGGTTACTAATGATGAGTTTGAACTTTTGCACCTGCTGGGTGCTTTCAGTTTTGCAAAACTCGTTTTTCTGCAGAACAGCAACTGTAATGCCCCAAACAAACGTAGGTAACTGAACTCTGGAGGGGCCCACAGGAAGCACTACAGGGAATGGTTACTAATGATGAGTGAACTTTTGCACCTGCTGGGTGCTTTCAGTTTTGCAAAACTCGTTTTTCTGCAGAACAGCAACTGTAATGCCCCAAACAAACTTACTTGTGAAAGTTAATTTCTAATCCAAAAGTGATCCAAAGAAAGTCAAAAAGGCCTCAAATCCAAAAAAGTGCAGGCAAATGTGAACCTGAGAAGTTATTCTGATAAGCAGTGTTATGTTCTGATAAGCGCTGGGATGCCTATTGGTAACCAGGCGCTATACAAAACTCGGAATATTAATAATAATAATAATAATAAAAACCATCATTTTCAGAAGGTTTATGCTGCTTGCTGGTGGATTTCTTGTTCAGAATTGCAAATTTTGTAATTTTGCGAGTGCGAGATTGTTGCGGCCCGCCGCATCTACATGTTCGCAATTGCAAACTCTCGCGATGCGTTGCCAAACTCCCGCGGGATCCTGCAGCAAGATCCAAAATGGCGCAGCACTCGCAAAATATCGAGAAAAACAACTCGGCAAACGCCGAATGATGGTAAGTGAATGCCGCACGCCGCAATATTGTATCACCAAGCAAAAATATCTGCTGTGTGCGAATTTGCGGATTTTCGGTAAATTCGCGAGAGTTCGCGGATTGCGAATTTACCAGAAATCCGCAAAACCCGCGAGCGGAACTGATTTTCCGCCCATGCTTATTCGGCATCCTCAGCTTCATCAACGCCTGCCACCAAAAAAGGCACAATCAAAAGATTAAAGAAAGATCCTCCTTCACCTTCTGCACAGATGTCTTCATCCACTACAATTGACTTAATATTAGATGAAATAAGGGCTTTGCGTCCCTTTATCGAAGAGACCAAATCTACACTCCAACAACTTTCGGATAAATGGCTCTCTGTGGATGAACGGATCACTGTGCTCGAGCATAATGTTGCCTCATTGGAGTCCTCTGTTTCCAAAGTTGACCCAGTGTATTCACAAGTTTTGCTTTTACATAAGCAGATAGAACATTTGGAAAATAGGAGTAGGCGGAATAACCTACGCCTTTACGGCCTTGAGGAAGCGTTGGAGGGATCTGATCCCATCGCCTACTTTAAATCCTTCTTGCCAAAACTCCTTCATCTGCCAGAAGGTACTAATCTCAATATCCAAAGGGCACATCGTCTAGGATCAATTAGAGGCGTGTCTTCTGCTGCAACAACGAGGAAACCAAGAGGGGTCATCATGTATTTCCTCGAGTACACTGACTTACTCAGAGTCCTATCTGCAGCGAGAGCAGTGAATCGTATCATATGGTCTGGTCATCCTTTATTCTTTTCACAGGATTATGCTAAATCAACAGCAGATCGACGTAAGGAGTTCTTGTCTCTTCGACCACAGCTGCGTTCCTTGGGAGCACAATATGGGTTGTTTCACCCTTGCCTTTTTAAAGTGACCATCAATAATAAGACCACCATGTATGATGACCCACTGAAGTTGAAAAATGTTCTCTACTCGCATTCCAATGATACGATGGATACCGCTTCTGCTTCAGGTTCTAAGTAACTTTTTGGTCAATGCAGCGGTTTTGCTTCTTTGTTCCGTAGTTACTATATATGATGGTTGCTTATGTTTTACAGTATATATAACATGTTATATTACTTATTGTTCAGTTTAATATTACCATCCTTTTTTCTCATACAGATCCTTTTCCTGCTCGTCAAGCTCATTCCTTAGGTTTTTGAGGTTCGTCCGGTCCAATCCCTTCCTCCGTCTTCTGTTTTCGAGCTATGGTCCCGCCATTATCCACGTGGCCTTCACCCTCCCACCCTTTGTTTTTTCTAGATGTTATGTAAGTTTTTTGTCTTTTCCTTTTTCCTAGTGTTTTTTGCCATTTGTTTCTCTTTCTGGTTTCATATACCCTTGCACCTTCTTCTTTGCCCTCTTTCTTACTCAGTTCAGTTGGACTTATCAACTGTTTTTTTTCCCATCTCCCGTTCTATTTTTGTTTTCTTTCAGCATTTTCTCTGAAACATCTGTTTTCTTTTCTTTACTTGGCAACCCTTTTTCATAACTGGTTCATGATGTACTATTACTCATCTTTTTTCTTAGTTTCTTTGGAATGGATTCTGGTGTTCCCGTGATTCTCTCATATGTTCTTTTCCAAGTTTCACTTTCTTCTGCTCTTTATCTCTCCTTCTTTTTATCTTCCTTCTTTTTCTATCTTTCTTGCTTTCTTGGTTTCCTTTCAAATTCTTCTTCCGAATAATTGTTAACTGGCATGTATTGTTTTTCCCTTCCTGTTTATCATGGTTATATCCTGTTTGGTTTTCGCTGTATTCTTCTCTATTTCACATGTGCATGACCTTTTCATTTTTTCTGCATGTAAATCATGACTGGATTTTAATGATCATTGTCCCTAATGTTACTGTATGCCTCTGACAATTGTTTCCTGGAACGTTAGAGGTCTTCATTCCCCAACTAAACGGCAAAGAGTATTATCCCACCTTGCTAAACTTAATGCTGATATAGCTTGTATACAGGAATCTCATCTTTCTGCTGAAGAGTCTACTAAATTAAAAAGAGATTGGGTGGGGGAGGTTTACTTTTCCCCAGGTGATGGCAAGCGCAATGGTGTCGTGATATTGTTTCGTAAGTCTCTCCCTGTCAAATTTGTCACAAGCAGCACTGATCAATTAGGTAGATGGGTCTTGGTAAACTTTACCTTGGATAGGGTTCCTATATCCATATTAAACATTTATGCTTCAGTGACCAGTGATGCCTCTTTCTGGTCCTCCTTGGCACAACAATATACTGACAATTTCATTCTAGTGGGGGACTGTAACGAGGTTCTTGACCCATTCCTAGAGAGACAGTCATCCACTGCTCATATTCCACATAAGTCACACAAATCTTTTACGCAACTCATTCATCAATATAAACTTATTAATGCCTGGAGACTATCCAACCCTACTTTAAGAGAATATTCTTTCTTTTCCCCACCTCATCACACTCAATAAAGACTGGATTATTTTTTTATTTCGCATCATCTCTCCCAATCCCTCATTTCTTCCGATATTGAATCCATTTTAATTTATGATCACGCGCCAGTTTCCATATCTTTGGATGTTCTCTGTAAACCAAACTCCGCTAAGAAGTGGCGCTTTAACAATTCTTTCCCCCTCTATTCTGCTTTTATCTCTTCTTTTACTTTTTTCATGAATACTACCTGCTGAATCAATCTGACGAAATTCAATTTCCAATAGTATGGGAAGTTTTTAAAGCTTCAGCTAGAGATTTTATTATTCAATACGTTTCTCGTAAACGAAAGATAGCGCAGCAAGTCACCAAGGATCTCTTTTCCAAAATTAAACATTTAGAACACGTATAAAACACTTCAAAATCCAAAGAATGTCTGAATGAACTTATTGCCACCAAATTTAAATTTAATAAAGATACCACGAACAACGCTTCTAATTTTTTGCTAAAGTCTAGCGCCAAATTCTACGGTGGTCAAAGTAGAGATTTATTTATTTATATGAAGCTTATAAAGCGCATGGTTACACTAGCTAGACTAGTGTGTCCCCGCGCTAAGAAGACAAACTGAGTGACGGACTGTAGAGCAGAGATCTGGGAGGCCTTTGGCGTGTAAGCTAGCTAGTGGCAAACAAGCTGGTTTTGAGCTCTTTGCGGAAAACCACTTCAGATGTTTCAAGTCGTAATCTCTGTGGGAGTTTGTTCCAATGGGTAGCTGTCATGACTCTGAAGGATCTTCCCCCCATTTTAGCTCTGGTGAACTTTGGGACCTGGACTCGCCCAGTTCCACTAGATCTCAGTAGGCGCGTTGGAAGATAGGGTTCAAGCATATTGTGAAGGTACTTAGGGCCCTTCTTCTGTAGGATCCGGTGTCCTACACAAAGGGCTTTAAAAACCACCCGTTCCTTGATTGGCAGCCAGTGCAAGGTTGTAAGTGCTTTCTTAGCTGATGCTCTCTTAGGGAGCATCAGAATCAGGCGGGCCGCCGCGTTTTGAACGCGCTGCAACCTCTGTAAGCACTTGGCGCTGGCTCCCAAGTACAAGACATTTCCATAATCCAGTCTAGATGTGATTACGGCATGGATTAGAGTCTGTCTAGCCGACTGTGGTAGGAGGTTCAGGGTTTTTCTGAGGATCCTCAGCATTCCAAAACAAGTGCCTGCCACTTGTTTGGTCTGGTGCTCAAATGAGATCTTATTGTCCAGCCAGATACCAAGATTTTTTATTGGGTTGCTGGGATTGCCCAGCATGGAAGGCCACCATGCCGAGGTCCATACTGAGGGCACCCTGCCCACAATCAGCACCTCCGTTTTGTTTAGGTTCAATTTAAGGCAGTTCTCAGCCATCCACGTGGCGAGTTCCTGCATGCACGCATTAAAATTGTGGCACATTGCTCCTTAGTTTGTGTCACTGTCACCACCAATTGCGTGTCATCCGCATAAGATACTACTTCTATCCCAAATCTGTCAGTAATGTCTGCAACCGGAGCTACATACAGATTGAAGAGAGTCGGGCTGAGACTGGATCCCTGGGGTGCTCCCTGTTTTAGATCAATTTTGTTCGATCGTATGGGACCATGTGCCACTTGGAAGCTACGATCAGCAAGAAATGATTCCAGCCACTCCCATGCTTTGCCCACCATTCCTCCCCTCTTTAGACACCGTAGCAGAGTGTGGTGAGCCACGGTGTCGAACGCGGCGCTCAGATCGAGCAGGATCGGTACCGCTGTTTGCCCCTCATCCGCATGTTTCCTCAAGCTTTCAGTTGACAAGAGGAGTGCTGACTCAGTGGAGTGGAGGGCACGAAAACCCGACTGGGTGGAGTGTAGCAGGCCATTTGCCTCAATATGCACTGAAAGTTGTCTATTGACTGCCTTTTCCGCAATCTTTGCAAAGTATGGGAGAAGCGAAATGGAAGTAGGTTGTCAAGTTGTTCCATACTGACATTCGTTTTTTTCCTCAGCGGCAGAACCACCGCCTCTTTCCATGATTTAGGTACCTGCCCTGATTCAAAAGAGAGTTCTAGTAGTTGTGTGATATGTGGCTCAAGAATTTCCACACATTTGTGGAGTGCTTTGGGGGGTGCAGGGTCTGCAGGGGAGCCTGACTTAATACTTCTGGCAATCTGACATAGGGTCTCCCGCGGGGGCACCACAAAAGCAGTTAGATGGTTCCTGTCCGGGTTTAAGGTGGCAAAGTCTTTTCCGCTGTCTACCCTGGCCGTGTTCGGAAAGGTGGAATAGATTTTATCCACCTTATTGGCAAAGTACTCTGCTATCTGATTGCAGGGTTCTACTGAACTCCTCAGCATAGGGGTACCTGTACTAGACAGGTCTGAAAGCTCCTTGTAGACCATAAACAATTCCTTCAGAGAGTTGTCAGCTCCCTCAATCCTGCTGCAGTAGTAGATTCTACGGACCTTCCTGATAAGAGCATGGTATTCCCTCAGGCTAGCTTTATAAATGTTTCTCTCTATTTTGGAGTAGCTTCTTCTCCACAGCCTCTCCAACTGTTTACAGTCTCTCTTTTTATCCCGGAGTTCCGCGTTAAACCAGGGTGCAGATTTGGACTTTCTCAGAGGGGCCCTGTGCGACCAAGGTGCCGTACAATCCAGAGCTTCAGTAATGTCCCTATCTAATGCCTCGCAAGCCACATCCACTCCCAGCCCTCTAGGTGGGCCGTCCCTGCCAAAGGCCTTGTTGAATGCCTCTGCTGAGAACTTAGCCCATTTTCTACATCTTATTTTCGTGTCCATCTCGTCCCGTACTGTGAGCTCAGGTACTAGCGCTCTGAACGTGACCAAATAGTGGTCCGACCAGATCACAGGAATGGGAGGGGTTACAAAAAGCATGTTCCAGTTAGCAAAAATGGGGTCTAAAAGGTGGCCTTGGCAGTGGGTGGGTAGCTCGGATTTTAGCATTAGTTGCATTCCAGCTAGCTCTTGTTGAAGTTCCTGTCCTTCCCTGCTTAAGGGATCATCGAAATGTAGATTCAAGTCTCCCAAGAGAAGGAGTCTCTCGTACCTAAGGGCTGGCTGCATTAAGTTCCCAATCAAATGAGCAGCGAACCGCGCCCCTGGCCCTGGGGCTCTATAAACCAAAAGTCCCTTGAGAATATGTTTATGGGACGCTGATATTGAGAAGGAACCCGTCTCACTGTCCACAATTTCTGCGTTCTCCAAGGTGCATGTCAACTCGTGTTTGTGGATTATAGCAATCCCACCCCCTCTTCCCTTCTGCCTGTCCATTCTGTTAATACCATACCCCGGCGGGAGAGCGGCTATGATGTTGGGAGCCGAGGTGTTAGAAAGTCAAGTTTCGGTAAGGAAGAGGGCGTCTACCTGTCCATCCAGAAGGAGGTCACCGATTTCCAACCTATGCTTAGCTAACGAACGGCAGTTGATAAGGACGAGATTAAGTGTCTGTTCCTTACATCTGACCTCCCGCTGGCGGCTGATAGTAAAAGGGCAGAACATACATTTTTTGTCAAAGTTCCCCAGCCTCATACTGTGCTTACATTTCTCCCCAATGGGGGGGGGGAAGAGACATTAGCTGCTGAGCGTTATATTGCTCTCTCGGAGGTGGACTGACAGGGGGCCTAGCCCCGAGCCCCGGTTGGCCACGGACGGGCACAGACGAGCTTGCCTTTGGCGCGCCTTCGGCGCGCTGCCGGCGTTCTGCCGGCGCGCCCGCTGCGCGCGTCGGCTGCGTGTCCATTTTATGGCCTCCATTTTATGTCCCTGGCGCCACAACAACTAGCCCGCTGACTACTCGGGTCCCCCAATATGGCGGCCGTCCTCCGTGTGTCCCAAGCGCCACCCTGACAGAGCCCAAATCGTCTGGCCAGTGATGGTGCTCAGTGCACAATTAAAAATCCAAAAAGGCAGGTGAGCAGTTTTAAAATTATGCAAAAAGGCAAGTGAACAGTTTTAAAAATATGCGCGGTTGCACACAAACGAACACACACACACGGGCTCCCGGCTTCCGCCTCAGGAGTCAATCGGCAAAAGAGATGCAAAACTGTTGGCTAATTACTTAAAAGCTAAACAAAACCGTGTCAACATAGATACCATTCATGGTCGGGACGGTTCACTTAAACATAAGGACAACGACATCTTGCAGGAGTTTCATCACTTTTATGAGTAGTTTTATTCCTCTGAATCACTTGCTTCTGAAGATTCTATCTCTCAGTTCCTCTCTAAGATTCAATATCCTTTCATTTCGCCCCAGATCTTTCCCCATTAGAAACGGATATAACACAAACAGAGCTCTCTCGGGCACTGCAAACTTTGATACATGGGAAAGCCCCGGGCCCAGATGGTTTCACAGTTGAATTCTTCTCTCACTTTTCTAACTTGCTTATTCCCAAACTACATATTCTGATTTCTACTTTTCTCGCTTCCGGTTCAGCCTCTGGTACTTTTTCTGATGCTCTTATTTGTATTCTTCCCAAGCCAGGTAAAGACCCGCAGCATTGTAAAAACTATCGTCCAATATCTCTGGTAAATATTGATTATAAAATCTTCTCGAAAGCGCTGGCCTTACGTTTGGAATCCCATTTACCCGAGCTTCTAGGCAAGGAGCAGTCTGGTTTTGTTAAAGGCAGATTTCTTGCAGACAATACTAGATTGTTCTTTGATATCCTCTCTAAAATCTTGCGTTCATTCTCTTCTATTGCAGCCATCACTCTTGATGCTTTCCCTTTTCTTTTAAAGAATATCTTATGTTTTCTGGAAAACCACAATTTATATCTTCCCCTATTCTCAAGCATACTTCCAAGATTCTCCCAAGTTTGCCTATCTCATCCTTTTTTGAGCAACCTATTTGGCATAACATCTCTGTCCTAATTAATAATAGACCCATCTTTCGGAAGGCATGGAGATCTCATGGTCTCATATGGATACATCAATTATATCATCAAGGTCAATTCCTTTCCTTTTCATCAGCTGTCTCTTCCTTTAATTTTCCTCCTTCTTTCCGTACTAAATATGCCCTGTTAATCACTGCTCTTCAAGATGCTCATGCTGCATACTTTGTTTCTCCTTCTCTTGTTTATCCAAAACCTTCCAGTATGCCTTTATTATACTCTCTACTCCTCAAAAATGCCAGAGCTTCCAATATTTATGCTTTTCTTTTGACTTCTCCTTCATCCCGTATTAAAACTAAGACGGAGGATATGTGGGATGAAGACTTCCATGTCTTGAGGAAATGTAAATTTTATGGTCAAGTTGTGTTCCCTAGCGCGTACCCCACCGTCTCCATGTACGAGTTAAAGTGCATGTAACTTCCCTCCTGTACCAGCTATGAAGACGCAAATACATTTGCGTCCAACGTCAACATGTCCTCTTTCAGACCCACCCTGAATGGGTTGGATAGCCCGTTCCTAAGTATGCTATGCCAACTTCTTTTTGTAGTGTACTTCTACGTTTTTCAGCTCTAGCTGAGTAGGCCCTGAATTTCTGCCACCGAGCCTCTTTTCTGGCTTCTGACTCCAAGGGCCTCTGCCCAGGCTGCCTCTGTACCCGTGAACTCTGCCTTACTTTCAGCGCGGCCCCTCGCGCTCAGCTCAGCCTGCTGTCTGCCAAGATTGACTATAACCTTCGAGTTATCTGTTCCGTTCCCCGAAAATACATTCCTGCCTGCTAGCTTCAGTAAACATTCCCCTCAGCTGCAGAGCCAAAGGGCCGACCTGTCTCTATGCAACTAATTCAAGTAATTCATAGCCCTTGTTGCCATGCTCCCATGGAAGGCCCATGCCCCCACGTTTCTCATACAGACACTCAGGCGCTTATGCACGCACTCACAGTCAGTATAGAATAGCTTCTGCCCTCGAGACCTTTCCGCCCAGATAGCTTAGTTCCTAAACACCAGATATCAGATATGATAGAAGCACAAGTTGATCTGACATGCCAGACTTCTGTCTCTTTCCGTCGGTGCAAATGTCAAGCCCCCTGCACCCTCCAGCTTCACGTCAATCACACGTCATGCAGCTGCGCGCGCATCCAAGCTTCCGATTTCTGCTGACATTGCAACATTTCTGTTAGTGCCACCCCTTTGTGACACCTACCTGTGACGTTTCTAGCACACACCTCTAGTTCACGCCTTCTGATCACGTACTTGTAACACGTGTATACTGTTATCTTGTCTTCTCTCAGCTGTTACGCCCATTATAACTGTTTCCTATGACATGAATTAAGTATATAAGCTATGTAATGTAATAAAAGAGCGCTCTATCCCTTCTGACACCCCTGTGGTGGTCAGAACATGATATCCTGGTCTAGACCATTCCTTTTTGAGGAATAAAACCCCTAAGAACTCTAACACCACGGACTCTGTTTTCTTTCTTTCCGATTGAGTTATTATTGATTAAGTACTTACCTGCATAGAAATTAAGAGAGTAAATTAATTATTTACGTCATTTTGGCGCCCGAATAGGGACCCCTCCCCCACCTCACGCGCCGGTTGGTGCGTTGCAAGCTATGTCCCCTGCCATCAGTTAGATGGAAACTACGCGTACCGGCAGGATTTCCTGCATCTCCCTCTGACCCACGGAGGTGACGAAGACTGCGATCAGTGCCCAGACGAGGCGGTGAGGAGTGAGGAGGATCCCGACCAGAGCCTAGCCGAAAGAAGCAAGGTCCGAGGTGTCAAGAGGCCCACCAGGTTTCCGAAATTTTCCGAAGTTTTCCGAAGTTTTTCCGAAGTGTCGAATCGAGTCCAGTCGAGTTTTCCGAGGCCTTCTGTTTCCGTGCTTCCCGGTGAGTACCATTGCTGGGACGTATCTAGACGGGTTTGGGTACACAAGTCCGGTCTGCACTGTTTTTAGGCAGTGTATCTGTACTGTTTAGCAGTATATCTAGTATTCTGAATTTCTGAATTTCTGCACTGTTACACCAGTGTATCTGTACTGTTTAGCAGTACATCCAGTATAGGGGGTAGTCATCTATGTCTCAAATGTCTTTTCATGTGATTAATGTCGTGGTATGAATGTGAATGTGACCGTTTTTAATGTGAATTATTGTGTTTCTTGTACAATTAGCTGTACCCAGTATTAAGTAAACTAAGGATTGAGCATTCAGTACTAAGTAAGCAAAATGCCGTTTTTCAACAAGTTAAAACAGATAGGAACTAGGAAAGGGACACTAGAGGAAGAAATTCCTATCCCCCCTAGGGACACTCCAGGTAACTTTATGTACCATAAGCACGGCATAGATGCCATATTGTATCTAGACTTATGGACTGACTATACTAAACACCTAGACGAAAGACACAGATGGCCCGTTAACGGAACATGGGATGCCGAGTGCATCATGAAGGTAGAGGAAGCACTATGGAAAAAGAAAGCCAGACAATCTCAGAAAGACGCCATAGAATTTTGGCGTAAGGAATCACATAAACGTGCTGAAAGAGCACTCCGTAGGGAAGACAGACTTAAAGAATCAGAGAAAGCCCAAGAAAACGAACTAGTTACTGAGGGGATCCGAGTAAAAACTGAACAGATAGACCGCGCACGACATAATCTTGTAAACGGTATGTATCTTGCGGCCGAGGGTACACCTGAGGCCCTATCAGAAATACCGAAAAACTTACCGCCACCATTGATCCCAACTAAAGTAATGCATAAGACTACTAAAGATATATTCCTAAATTCTTATCTAGAGGATGTAGCACCGGCTTACACCAATCTGCCTGTTCGCACCCCGCCCCCAGATCCCGTTCCGCCAGCCCCGCCACTTCCCGCACCCAAAATAGACCTACCGAAACCACGTTTACCTGATCTAACTAAACGACAAATTCAAGTTCAGATACCGACTCCACAGGGAGATACTGCACAAGCCTCCGCTTCAGGAGGTGCAATCGCGGGTCCTCGGACCCCGCCATTGACACACAGATTAAATCTCAGGGATATGCAGAGTCCTCTCACGTTCAGGTCACCCCGCTTTGACGCATTTAAAGAAAACCTTTCAGTTTGCAGATACGATCCAGTACCCGGAAAAGACGATCTAATGATATTGGCATCACTACGGTTAAGATCTGCTACTGATATCTTGCTATGTTATGTAGGAATGAAGGATCGTCTGGATAGAATATATGAGTTTGTTCAGACAGGGAAAGACCCTGACAGTATTAAGGAGGCCATGGAGAAACAGAAAGTTGACATTCAAGCACAGATACTACGATTTTTCATAAACTGTCTAATAAGAGAACGAGATAGGCCTGGAACAGATCAGAGTGAATTAGATGCATTGAACAAGTGGGGTCAAAATATAGCTGAAGGAAAACATGATAAGGGGACTTGCATAGCCACTATGTACAGGAAAATTAGGAAAGCAGTGCTAGCAGTACACCAAAAAGAGAAAGAAAAAGCTTCCTCCGAGGAGGAAGAAGAACTTGAAGAACCAGAAAGAGCTGCAGATACTATAGCATATGTAGGTAAGGGAAATTACCTTAGGAAAGGCATCCGTCCAGAAAGCAAGAGAGTTTTTTTCTCTGCCTTGACAAACCCGAATTCTGCTGAACATCAGTTCCAGGAAACTGATAAAAGGCTTCGAGATCGAGTAGGGTACCACGTGCTCACTTCTATGGATGAACAAAAACTAGCCCGATCAGCCGTATCATGGGCCGAAAATCCAGACATATATAATGATGACACAGTAGCGCAGACATTTCTGAACCTTTCCCCAGACGAGCAGAAATTAGCAGGTGTATACATGATTCAGCACCTCCTCATCAAATACAGAAACCATCATTCTGATCCAGGTCCCCTACACGAAACACTAGAAGCACTACTCATGGATAGATGGAGAGGCTTAAGTACCAAATTAATTCAAATAATTCTAGAACAACGCCGTAGATATGACACTTTCATAAGCTCCGAATATGTTCCCGCCCCGCCTCCAGAAAGAAAAACGTATCACATGCAATGCGGGGGTGGCATTGAAAGTCAGAACCCCTTACGAGAAGTACACCCTGTTATGGGTACGGATCACCTTTTGAAACGTGTATATGTACACACGCCTCTGACCAAGTTAGAACTGTTAGAAATGAAGAAACTAGTACCGTGTCATGATAAAGATCCCGCAGGTTTTCACAGAGAGCTTAAAGACATGTTACTGATGGGGGATTACACATATGATGATATCATGAAAATGTTAAAAGTACTGTTGCCCACGGGCATCTACGAGAAACTAAAGGAAAAGGAATGGGAGGTGGGAGACACAAAGATTGCATGGGCAGAAATAGAAGAGGAAGAAAATAAACGTGTCCCAGGGGTAGGCCTTGGGGATAAGACTAAAGCATTACCCGGTTTGATAGTACAGGTCCTGCCAAGATTATTGACAACTAGAAAGGAAGATTGGGACGCGATCCCGTCCTGTAAACAGAAACATGATGAAGATACTAGTGACTTCTATTCAAGATTCGAGAAATGTTTCATTATCAATAGTGGCCTCAAACCAAGTAGCGAGTCATATCCGCACCTTTTTGTATCAAAACTAGTCGAGAATTCCCTACCATTAGTTAAAAACCGAGTGTACAAAGTTGAAAGTACTTGGCAGGCAAATACACCATCCCAGATGTTACAGATGCTCCAATATCATCAGAACAGAATTAGAGAAGAGCAGGATCAGGAACAGAAACGCATGAAAGACACGAAGATGAAAATGTTAGTAGCTCAGACGGTCCCAGCCGACGGTCAGAGAAAGGGTGGGACCCAGACAAGTCACACTACAGCTCCCGTTAAAGGGACATGCAATTACTGTAAGCAGCCAGGTCATTACGTACATGAATGCCCAGTCCTGAAACATAATATAGCAACAGGTAAAACTAAAGAAAGACCGCATCCGCCTAGACAAGACCATAACCAGCATCAGTCTTCACAGAATACACAGAATACACAGCCTATGCATGCTTCTTCACCTCCAGCACAGACAGTAGCGGTACCACAGCCACAGCCCATTGCCGCGTCTCAGCAAGTTTCGCAACAGATGTACCAGTATGCCCAGTCCGCATACCCAGATTACCCCCGATATACATGAAACAGCCTAGAGAGGGAAGGTGACTTGCCTCTTATTGAAATTCCTGTAGATCAAGAAGGTCCTTATGTACACAGTCACGTATTGGGAAAAGACAGAAAGTTTTTAATTGACACAGGGGCAAGTCGCACTACGATCAGCCATGATGAAGTCCCAGGGGCACCCCTCTCAGGCTCACAGAATGTTTCCCTTGGTTTTTCAGGACAGCCTATTGTAAATGAGGTATCAGAACCAGTCCCCCTGGCTGTGGGTCCATTATCACGTGTTACAGACTTGTTACTTACAAAATCATGTCCGGAAAATCTGTTAGGAATTAAAACATTGAAGGCTCTAGGAGCTATAATCTGCTGTTCCCCGGAGGGAGTTAGACTCTTTCTACGGGATTTCAAGGGTCATTATGTTTTGCGAGAATTCGATGTCAGATTGAAAAATGTGCCAGATTACTTGTGGGCAAAAGGCCCAACTGATGTAGGTTGCATGCATATCACCCCATACCGCGTTACACTCAAGGCAGGTGTTGTTTTACCGAGAATCAGACAATACAAGTTACCACCCGATGCTGTAGTGGCTTTACTGAAAATCATTGAAGAGCTCATTGCCCAAGGAGTGGTCGTAGAGACCGACTCCAATGTCTGTAATTCACCCATTATTCCGATTCTTAAACGTACCGATCCCAATGCACCGCCAGTATATCGGCTGGTGATTGATCTTCGAGAACTGAATAAATGCATTATACCACAGTACCCTGTGGTTCCCGACATCTCATCCCTATTAACTGCTATTGATTCAGAAGCGACGTTCTTTACTGTAATTGACCTCAAGAACGCCTTCTTCAGCGTGCCTATTGATCCAGAGAGCCAATATCTCTTCGGATTCAGTTTAAATGGACGCAGCTTCAAATTTTCACGCGCACCTCAAGGATTCACAGAAAGCCCCAGCATCTACAGTCAAGCACTGAAAAGACAACTAGATTGTATTCAAATGCCAGTTAACACCGCTTTACTGCAATACGTCGATGATCTACTGATCACCGCACGAAGTGAGCCCGAATGTGAACAAGCATCACTGACAGTTTTACATTTTCTGGCCGACAAGGGACACAAGGTGTCTCCTTCGAAGCTACAATTCTGTGTTCAGCAAGTTGTGTACTTGGGTCACTTGCTGTCCAAAGTGGGGAGACAGCTCACTCCCGATCGCATTCAGTTAATTGTAAATATGCCACAACCCCAGACACAAAAGGAAGTGCGGGCCTTCATAGGCCTCACCTCATACTGCAGACAATGGATTCCTCAATATGCATTTCTAGCTAAACCACTCATCCAGTTAACGACACAGGAGGCAGCGACTTCGACTGCCCTCCCTTGGACTCAGGAACACACACAAGCTTTTGAAGAATTAAAGAAAGCCTTATGCCAAGCACCAGTTTTAGCGACACCATGTTACAGCAAACCGTTTACACTTTTTGTTACAGAACGTGATGGTACAGCATTGTCTGTCCTCACTCAAGATCAAGCAGGTTCACATAAGCCTTGCGCTTATTTCTCAAGTACATTGGATTCAGTAGCCCAGGCACTCCCTGCGTGCTTGAAGTCAGTAGCAGCAACAGCACTAGCCATCAGACAGAGCGATTCAATTGTTTTAGGCCATCAATTAACAGTACAAGTTCCACACTCTGTAGAGGTTCTGTTAAACAGAACCCAGACTCAGCACTTGACTATAGCACGACTGACAGGTTATGAATTAACGTTATTCCAGCCACACATAGAAATCAGGCGCTGCAGTATTCTGAACCCCGCAACACTGTTACCTACAATTATGACAGATCCAGCCCCGCATGATTGTATAGAAATCATTAATGCAGTAACAAAGCCTAGACGAGATTTAACAGATGTTCCACTGACAAACCCAGACCTGACACTTTATGTGGACGGTTCATGCATGAGAACAAATACAGGAGAATTAGTGGCCGCGTATGCAGTGACCACTGAAACTGAAGTTAAAGAAACACATCGTATTGACACACTGTCCGCTCAAGCAGCAGAGCTCATCGCTCTGACCCGAGCTTGTATACTAGCCAAGAACAGAAATGTCAACATATACACTGATTCCCGTTATGCGTTCGGAGTCGTACACGACTTCGGCATGTTATGGCAAGAAAGAGGTTTTTTGACCTCCCATGGTGCCAAGATACAACACGGTCCCCTCATTCAAGCACTGTTAGAAGCAATACATTTGCCTTCAGGAATATCAGTCATGAAGTGTAAAGCACATACTAAGGTCACAGATTCTGTTTCCCAGGGTAACGACCTGGCAGACCAGACAGCAAAACATACAGCACTGACTCACACCCAGACAACTGATGTGACAAAGACAATAGTACCGACAAAGTGTATGGCAGTCAAGGATCCCGCTCTAGATGTAATTGATATTCAGGCACATGCTACCCCAGAAGAAATAAAGAGATGGATTGAACTAGGAGGGATCCAGACAGATCAAGGTTGGATGACGAAGGGAAAATCTACATGGTTTCTCCCTGACTCTATGGTTCAAGTCATGATTAATACAGCACATAGCCCAGCACATCTAGGAGAGAAAGCGATGTTAGACAGTTTACAAAATCTTTGGAATAATAAACACTTACGAGCAGCAGCAAAACAGAAAGTGTGTACTTGCATGATCTGTTGTCAGTTCAATCCAGGTAAAAGCGTCCCTGTAGAGCAAGGTGGATTTCATCCTCCCGATCACCCTTTTGAAGTCCTCCAAATGGATTATATCCAGATGAACCGTTGTCGAGGATTCAAGTATGTCCTTGTAGTTGTTTGTGCTCTGTCCCGCTGGACCGAAGCATACCCAGTCTCAGACTATACTGCTCCGACCACTGCCAAGCAGTTGGTTCGTGAATTCTTCCCACGATACGGTTTGCCTCGTGTCGTGTACTCAGATAACGGACAACCCTTCTCGTCCGAGCTAATGAAACAAGTTTCTTTACTGTTAGGATATCAGTGGAAGTTTCATTGTGTCCGACATCCTGAAGCCGCAGGCCTTGTAGAGAGGCATAACCAGACACTAAAGATACGCCTTGCAAAAATATGTCAGGAGAAAGGGGTCGACTGGATAGTCGCCCTGCCAGTGGCACTATTCTACATGAGGATGGTCGCCCACTCGAGATCAGGGCTATCCCCGTACGAAGTGGTTTTTGGCAGACCACCGAATATGTGGGGGACGCCCATTCCGAAAAAGATCACTGATGTTGATTGTAACATGTTGACAGATTACCTTGTCTCCTTGATGTCTGCACTCCAATCATGTCGTTCACAGGTTGCCGCAGCCTTCCCTGACAACACTGATGTAAAGCCGCACGAGGTCCGTCCTGGGGACCTAGTACTGGTGCGAAATTTCGACAGGAAGAGTCCACTGGAGCCCCGCTGGAAATCCCCGAAGACCGTCCTTCTCACCACGAGGACCGCCGTGAAGATCGAAGGGAGAAAGGGGTGGGTCCATACGAGTCATGTGAAAAAATTTCATGAACTGAAACCAGACCGAGACTCGTCCACCCCCACCAAAGACTGTGTTGAGCCAAAAGACTTTACAGCTACCGAACGAGAAAAAACTCCCCAAGAGGAGTACAGGTCAAAACTCCGATCTAGCAAGTCAGACAGTTTAATTGTTTAAGTCCTCCCCTAGGTGAATCGGTTAAATAGTTTCTGACATGTATCCCCTAGATCGAGATAGAGAAAGAGAGAGACAAGTTAAGAAAAGTGCATATTGTAAATCACTCCGTAGTCACTGTATAGTGACACTATTAATAATGTTTATTCTGAGTATCTTAGTTATTGTTGCTAGCATTCTGCTACCTATCTACTGGCCTATTTTCAGGCGTGAACAATCTGTTTACAATGTTTCTGCTGAACATTCTTTTAGTGAGTTACCGCCACACGAACTCTCTTACAGACTTGCGCTGCGCAACAATACATTCATTAGTATATTACACCATTCCCATCAGACTAACAATGCTACAGACTGCTGGATATGTGGCCGACTCCCTCCCTACCAGAATTACAAGGGAGCTCTGCCCCTTTTTCCGTACCCGTTCACTCACAATGGCTCCTGTGGTGCATGGTTTAAAATAATTAATTCCTTAGATCCTGATATTGCTGTTTTCGATGGGGGCTGGGTTTGGGGGAACTTGAACTTAGTCCTGCTCGACGTCTGTTACCCTGATAAGGAGGGACTCCCCACTCGAATAGGAACTGATCTAGAAAATGAAGTATATGGATTAGGTAACTACACAATTAGCCTTATGATCCTTACTGTCGAATCTGAGGCTGCACCAGTCCTGCCCCATATGCTAGTATTACCAGTCACTGGTGAATTATGTGTCCGAAAGAAAGGTTCAGTACACTTAGGTCATAGTAAATGCACTACTGTGGTCGAATTCAGTGATCATGGTAAATCGTCCTTCAAAGCTATCAGTCACTCCTATTTTGTTTGTGGTCATACCGCATACATACGTCTGCCTCCAGATTGGGATGGTACCTGTTATATTGCATTCCTTCTGCCACCTGTTTTTCTAGCTCCCCCTGATTACCATAGAAATACAAATCTAGTAAAGAATAGACCCAGAAGAGATATCCCACTTGTCGACTACACAGAAACGGCATGGGAACAGTACACCGATTTTAATAAGGGATTCTTTTTCTTTTTAGGACCTGTCCAAAACAGTAAATTAATACGTAGATTAACTAGAACACTTGAAGCTGTAGTACATGAAACTGCCTCCGCCTTAGGTAACTTAACAGAGGAGCAATCTGCTATGCGGGTTGTTGTCCTTCAAAATCGTCTTGTTATTGACGTCATCTTGGCAGATAGAGGTGGAGCCTGTAAGGTCATCGGGTCAAGTTGCTGCGTTTTCATCCCACAAAACGCGCCATCTGTCTATCAAGCTATTACCCGTCTGCATAAAATTGCAAATCAGATACATCAGAATCCAGGCACCTGGACTTGGTCCGGTTGGTTCTGGACAACGTTAACTGCTTGGGGATGGAAGATCCTATCCTTCCTAGGTTTTGGCCTTGTCATAGTATTCAGCTGCTGCCTGTGCCTACAGTGTGGGCCGGCGATATGTGGACTGTGTGCCACATCGTGCATTGAACATTCCAGTTTCCTCTCAAACCGTCAAAGAAAGAAAGATGAGCAAATGATGCTGCAAGAACAAACTGATCAATTTATGATGATTGATATATCATGAAGGGTCCGTAGGGAACAAGGAGGGAATGAGGAAATGTAAATTTTATGGTCAAGTTGTGTTCCCTAGCGCGTACCCCACCGTCTCCATGTACGAGTTAAAGTGCATGTAACTTCCCTCCTGTACCAGCTATGAAGACGCAAATACATTTGCGTCCAACGTCAACATGTCCTCTTTCAGACCCACCCTGAATGGGTTGGATAGCCCGTTCCTAAGTATGCTATGCCAACGTCTTTTTGTAGTGTACTTCTACGTTTTTCAGCTCTAGCTGAGTAGGCCCTGAATTTCTGCCACCGAGCCTCTTTTCTGGCTTCTGACTCCAAGGGCCTCTGCCCAGGCTGCCTCTGTACCCGTGAACTCTGCCTTACTTTCAGCGCGGCCCCTCGCGCTCAGCTCAGCCTGCTGTCTGCCAAGATTGACTATAACCTTCGAGTTATCTGTTCCGTTCCCCGAAAATACATTCCTGCCTGCTAGCTTCAGTAAACATTCCCCTCAGCTGCAGAGCCAAAGGGCCGACCTGTCTCTATGCAACTAATTCAAGTAATTCATAGCCCTTGTTGCCATGCTCCCATGGAAGGCCCATGCCCCCACGTTTCTCATACAGACACTCAGGCGCTTATGCACGCACTCACAGTCAGTATAGAATAGCTTCTGCCCTCGAGACCTTTCCGCCCAGATAGCTTAGTTCCTAAACACCAGATATCAGATATGATAGAAGCACAAGTTGATCTGACATGCCAGACTTCTGTCTCTTTCCGTCGGTGCAAATGTCAAGCCCCCTGCACCCTCCAGCTTCACGTCAATCACACGTCATGCAGCTGCGCGCGCATCCAAGCTTCCGATTTCTGCTGACATTGCAACATTTCTGTTAGTGCCACCCCTTTGTGACACCTACCTGTGACGTTTCTAGCACACACCTCTAGTTCACGCCTTCTGATCACGTACTTGTAACACGTGTATACTGTTATCTTGTCTTCTCTCAGCTGTTACGCCCATTATAACTGTTTCCTATGACTTGAATTAAGTATATAAGCTATGTAATGTAATAAAAGAGCGCTCTATCCCTTCTGACACCCCTGTGGTGGTCAGAACATGATATCCTGGTCTAGACCATTCCTTTTTGAGGAATAAAACCCCTAAGAACTCTAACACCACGGACTCTGTTTTCTTTCTTTCCGATTGAGTTATTATTGATTAAGTACTTACCTGCATAGAAATTAAGAGAGTAAATTAATTATTTACGTCAGTCTCCTGGTCCATTGATATTTGGGATCAAATTTGGTTGAAGTTGCGCAAATCGTCTAGAGCTGCTAATGCTCAGACACTATTTTTTATTTATAATCTCTTATTACTCTCACTACACACTCTCAGCAAACAGTTTCCAGACTTCACAGATTTATTTTGGTCCTGTTAAGCGCCTCATGCAGACCTTTTCCACATGCTTTTTGATTGCCCCCGAGTTCGCACTTTTTGGGTGCAGGTATGGTCCCAGATAAATAAAAAAAAAGAATTCCACACATCGCTTTTCTGTTTCACATATTTTCATGGGGAGCGTATCTCCTATTTGGAGTCAGTGCGCATTGCATACAAGGATAATTGATCTATTGCTAGCAGTAGCTTTCCAACAAATCACCAAAAATTGGAAAGACTTCACCAAATTATCTTATCAGGCTTGGTGGTATGCTGTCTGCTATAACCACAGATTAGATACGACCTTTGTTTTCCCACTGACCCTGGCGACAAAAAGAAAGGAATTGTGGGATCCTGTGACATCCCTGTTTAATGATTGTGCTAGAAGCTCTTTGCCATTATCTCCCTTGCAGCAGGAGGTTTCCAAACCTCCATAAACGCCTCTTGCTTGTTCCATATTGCTCCATATGCTACATGTCTCATATTCTACTTCTGTATTTTATAAATTGTATATTTCATATTATTGTTTTCAATTTTCTGAATGGTTTATTGGTATACATTTTGATACTTCTCAGTCATGCTCACAGTTTACTACCTATTTTCAGATTTTTTTTTTCTTTTTTCTTCTTTTTTCTTCTCTCCTCTCATTTTATTTTATTGTATTAATGCTCGATCTTATGTAGCATTTCTCTGATCTATTGTGCTTATTTTGTCTGAAATTACTTTAATAAAAACTCTTTTTGAACTTAAAATTGTACTCCCGACGTACAATTTCTGACATGGGCATTGTAGAACGTATACCACGAATTTGGATTCACAGATTATGTGGTCAGAAATGGTTTCCCTTCTTCCGCTTTGTAGCTGATATGATAGAGTGGTACAACAGGCTTTGCATTTCGAGCACTTCCAAAAGCCAGGTGTTGTAAGCCAGGATTTTTTGCCTTTCTCATTTTTTGGATTATAGATTGTTAGATGACTTTGTGTCAGGATATCACCCAACGAGGCTGTCTTCCTATATGTTATCTTGGGGGTTGGTGGAAGTGTTCTTTTTAGTGAATCATCAAGC
This sequence comes from Lissotriton vulgaris, assembly GCF_964263255.1. Classification (NCBI taxonomy): domain Eukaryota; kingdom Metazoa; phylum Chordata; class Amphibia; order Caudata; family Salamandridae; genus Lissotriton; species Lissotriton vulgaris. Next base: position 916,205,912 of record NC_141694.1, on the reverse strand, counting down.
ATCAAGATGTTCCAATTTTTCTTTATGATGTTTTTTAGACTTCTATTCTCTGAGTTGAAATCCACGATGATGCGAGTTACATCCTCCTTGTCCACCCGCTCAGATGTTTCCAATAGTGTGGATCTTGGTCTTTCTGTAGTTTTTGTCTTTGCTTGTTCAATGACCTCCATAGGATATCCTCTAGCCAAGAATCTCAAACCTGTGTCTTCAATTTTCTGCCTGATATCATCACTTTCAGAGCAATTTCTTTTAACGCGGAGCATCTCCCCGTACGGGATGCTCCACTTTAGATGTTCCCGGTGTCCACTATTGGTGTGGAGAACGCCTTTGGTGGCTGTGGGTTTCCTATGTATTTTGGTAACAAAGCTGTTGATTTTTAATGAAGACCTCCACATCCAGGTATGTCACTCTTGTTTTGCTACTCATGAATGAAAATGTTAAATTTTGTTTGTTTTGGTCAAAGTTGTCGATGAATTCTGCCAAACTGGATGGGTCTCCTTCCCATATAAGGAATAAATCATCAATATACCTCATCCAGGTTTTAATATCTGACTTGTAGCTACTCTGTAATATGCCTTCCTCTCATGCTGCCATGAAGAGATTTGTGTATGTTGGGGCAAATGACATCCCCATTGCTGTCCCTTGCTTTTGGAGACAAATCTCCCCATTGAAAAGAAAGACTTTATGGGTGAGGCAATAATTCAGCATTTCCATTAGCATTTCAGAGTGTTCAAGGAAGCTCAACGATCGTGTATCCAAGAATTTCCTAACGGCTGACAGTCCATTTTGATGAAGAATTGACATATACAATGAATTAACGTCTATTGTTACCCTGATTAGGTTCTCATTCCAATTGATATTTTTCACTTGGTTGAGGAAGGCTGTTGTGTCCTTGAGATATGATGGGAGACGTTGCACATACTCCATTAAGAACACATCTACATAGTGGGAGGTTTTCTCAAGTAATGAACCCATAGAGCTCACTATGGGTCTGCCCAGTGGGTCGATAAGAGACTTATGCACTTTTGGTAAGAAATATATTGTTGCTGTTATGGGGTTTTCTACCTTCAAGTACATGTATTCTTCGAAATTGATGAGTTCTTTATCTTTCCAGTTTAGGAGTAGAAAGTGATATTCTTTAGTCCAGCGTTCTGTGGGATTAATTTCCAGCTTTCAGTAGGCTTCGGAAATATATTGTTCTCGATTTTGTATGACAATATTTCCGCTTTTATCGCGTCCTTTATGATAATTGTTTGGTTTTCTCTAAGTTCATTCAGTGCCTTTTGCTCTCTTGGCGTAGGATTCCATGACGCTTTATCATATCTTTTTTTCTTTTTCGTTAACTGGTTCATTTCTTCCACAACAATTTCTTGGAATAAGTCAATTTTGTTGCCGGGTGGTAACTGTGGGCAGAATTTTGATTGAGATTTCAGTTCACTATCTCCACCTTTATTTGTCTTGATGCCCTCCCTCTGGCAGAAATTTATATCATTTTCAATATCAATGGATTCGGTAGAGTCAGTTTCTGAGGCGTCAGTCTGCAAGTTTGACATTGCTCACAGAAAAAAACATAGGTTTCAGGGGTGTTATAGTTAGCTGGACATTTCACTCATACAAAACCATAGAAATTCCTCCGTTATAGTTAGTTCTGCTAACTATAACTCGTGCACCCACAATGCACTGCTGTGGATGTCACATATTACATCATTCATGACATGGTCAGTGACATCACTGATGACATCACTGATGACATCTCAAATGACATCACTGATGACATCACTGTGAATTTCAAAGCTTTTTTAAATGCTAATTTCTAACTATCACATCTCTGAAACCTATCTTTCTGTCAGGGAATTTCAAAGGTTTTTTAAAATGCCAATTTTTAAGTGTAATAGTAGTTATACCTATTTTTTGTACTGATATTCTACAGTTTTTTTCATTAAGTAACATTATATATTTTTCTGAAAACTGTAAAAAAAAAATGTAAAAAAAATTCAAACTTACATTTTGTTTCATTTTTTGTTTTATTTTTTATTTTATTATATTTACATTATTTTCAAAAATTTTTTGGAGTCGCGCACCCAAAGCTTACACCTCATAGTGGGTGAGCAGATTCTAGACGCCATTTTAGAAAAGTTGTGAAGAATCCACGTACGGTGTGCGACGGCTGCATGTTTTTGAGTTACATCATATACATTTAATATTATGTGATATGCACGATTGGTATGCGACCAGTCCGCGACTCCTACTCCCGCGCATTCGTGACACGTGCGCATTACGGTGTCGACACTTGCGCAGTGGCAGGTCCCGCGCAATATCCATAATCAATAGGGAATGAATCACTTGACCTGAGTAACCAGGGCTAGCAACTTTGTAAATAAAAAGCCCTCAATCACGTTTAGCAAGGTCGGGCGGTATATCTTGGTTCTCCGCTAAGTTAAAAAATGTGCAAGCATCATCATTGGGCTCCTTTTTGTAGTTTGCTTGCCTCCACCAGGAGGAAAACCACTGGTTATTGCAGTAGTGATTGAAGAATAAGTGAAAGTGCTAAAGTGAAGTTGATTTTAAAAGCTTGTATATCCTTGACTGTATTTTAATGAGTCAGAAATCAAGTAATAGTAGAAACAGTGTGGTGCGTGTGTGGACGAGTTACTTGTCCAATGCAATATTAGTGTCCAAGAAATAGGTCAACATGTTTCAGCCCTATATTTACGCCAGGTGGGTCATTGGGGCTTTCTTCAGGACCTCAAGAAGAAAGTGGGGGTAACTTATGTATTACACATGTACCTATTAGAACAATTCTTGTTCCATTGTGTGTGGAGAGCAATTTGTTCTCTTAGTACGATAGTACAGGTTTCAACAGGGGGGCGACGGGCACATTGTACCTGCTTCTCTGGCATCGGGCAGCGGCGACTTGTGCTCGCTCTTCCCACGGCACCCTGTGATGTCATATACGTGCTGGGACGCGCAGGGTGGGCGACTCCCACAAAAATATTCTTATGTTCTAAAATGATATGTGTGTCTTTAATATACATATTAGAGCAAGAGATTCTCTAAGATATTCATAACAAATAATATATTTGTACTTATTATAAACCTATATCATTTTTAAATATATTTTCGGAAAGTCGCGTAGGAAGCGTGCTTCGTGAGCGCAGAGAGCGCGGATCCCATGTGACCTCAAAAAAATAGATTTCATTGGTTCATAACATTTCCCACTGTAACTATTGAAGGACCCAACCCATTTTAATCATTTTTGTTAGAGCATCTTTAGAGAGACATCTCTTTTTGTACAAGAAACCTTTTGCTTGTATTTGTTGGTGTTTTTCAAAAATATCAAACAAAAGGGCATCCGGACAGCAGCAGCAGGAGGAAGTATCTTATAAAGAAGAACACTTGCAGGAGGCAGATGTATGATGTTACAACGCATACTTTTACCACGCATACCATTACAACGCGGAATTTACAACGCATACCGTTACAACGCATAGCGCTTAGAGGTGCTGGATAGTGGTAAGTATAATTTTATATTCCAACTCCAGTCCCCGAGTACACTAGGGAAGGTGTTGGATATAAAATTATACTTATTCCCTATCCTAGAGCGCTCCCCAGCGCAATGCGTAGTAATGGTATGCGTGGTAATGCCTGCGTTGTAGTGGTAGTGCGTGGTAAAAACTTCGTTGTAAACGTTGTATACCGCAGGAGGCACCACGTCAACAGAGGCCGGAATCTGTTGTGTGGAAATTCTTCACTTTTCCAACCGGAGAGAAAAAAAGTAAATGCGAGAAAGGTGAAGTGCAAAATTTGTGACCGGGTCCTGTCAAGAGGGAGTGAAAAAAAATACTCTTGTGGCACTGCTTCTATGTACAAGCATCTCCGGAACAAATCCTCTCAATCTTGCTTGGGAGGAAATGTGGCGAGCTGCTTTGAACCCCTCACCTGCTGTGGCAAGTATGTCTGGATCATCCTCAGGAACACCTGCAATGGACATTAGGCCAGAATTCGTCTTTCTTGAGCAACACTGCGTAAAGTGTAAAAAACGTATATGCTTCGGTGAGCAGTCGGTTGATGCAGTGTGTGCTGCGCAACGCAACCATTGTTGTTCATTTTTTGTTTGTTTTTGGAATGAGAAGTAATTCCAAAAGTTTCCTCTTTTATTTGTTCTATTTTTGTTCATTTTTTGAAAAAAGATCAAAAAAATACAAAATTGTTAAAAAAAATACAAAAGAAAAAAGAAGAAAAATACAATTTCTTTTCCATAACTACCTTATCTAGTTAAAGGAAGAACTATAATTTCAAGGTAATATGTGAAAGTTGTGTGAATATATGTATACAGCATCATTGACTGAAAGAATGCATTAGTAGTGTATGGTGAATTTATAGGTGAAGATTTATGAGGAAGTACTGCAGCGTGACACTGCAAGCTCTTTAGCTGCACTGCACGGTGGCACCTCTGATGCATAGGGATGTGACATATGTACATGAATGTGTTGCAACTCTGTGCTCCCTTCTGCACTGCTGCACAACTGCAGCCATGCGGTGACACAGGCACCCTTGCACCATGGTGCAAGGATGTCTGTGTCATGCGGAGATTGTTTTTGTGCAGGAAGGGACACCTTCCTGCACAAAAACAATCAGTAAAGGCATTTTCCTCTTTCAATGTATGCTGTGGAATGCAGCATGCATTGAAAGAGGAAAAATGAGGAGAAATGAGAACAATTCTCCTTGTTGCACCTTGCTACACCAACTCTAGGATGGCACAGCATTCACACACATCTCCAGATTTACGATTTCTCATAAATCTGGAGATGTGTCTTGGTCTATGGGTGTTGCATGGGAATACCCACAGCAACACCTATGGAATGCCCCTTCAACACAAAGTTCTGTGTAAGAAGGGGTCATATTTACAAGGAGGGGAAAAACCATGCAGGGTGGCTTTTCCTCTCCTTGTAAATATGAAGGAGCACCTGTCGCCATCACTATGTTATAAAAAATGACGTACTGGTGGCGCAGGGTGCTTGTAAATCTGCCCCATAAGTGCTTAGGTATTGTCAGACTGATACAATAAGAACATAGTGCTGGATGGGTGATTGAAGATTTGCATGAGACTGACAGGAGGTAACCTACGCTGCATAGGTACTACTTCAGTATTTAATGGAGTGGACCAATAGTATGTATCTGCTTAGGTCATTTTATACGAATACCACTAGTAACTGAAATGATGTCAGTGCTGCAAACAAAGTGAACACTTAATTTATACATGCTTCTGTATTGGTGGAGAGATAGGATAAGTAGATAGTGGTACATAAGTGATTAAAGAGGTGCATGGGACAGACGACTATACCTACATTGCATGAGTACTAAATGGGTATTTAGAAGAGTGAATCAATAGTATGTATCTAGTTAGAGGTCTGCTTTGATAGTGCACACAATATTATAGCTGTACTTGTGTTAGTAGCTAGGCCATTCCATAAGTTCATGACTAGTAACTAGAATAATTACAGTATTACAGACATGTATAGTGAATTTATAAGTGCTTAGCTATTGGGGGAGTAATAGGATAAGTACTAAGCCATTCCTTAAGTATACGACTAATAGCTGGAATAATTTCAGTGTTGCAAAGAAAGTGCGAGCAGAATTTATAAGTGCTTAGGCATTGGTGGAGTAATAGGATATGTAGATAGTGCTGGATGGGTGATTTGGAGAAATGCATGGGACAGGCAGGAGGATTCCTACACTGCCAAGGTACTAACTGGGTATTCAGAAGAGCGTATCAATAGTTTGTAGCTGGTTAGAGGTGTGCATGCATAGTGTACAAAATATTGTACCTGCACTTGTGTTAGTGACTACTCCATTCCCTAAGTATATGACTAATAACTGGAATAATTTCAGGGTTGCAAAGAAAGTGTATGCTGAATTTGTACGTGCTAAGATACTGGTGGAGTTACAGGATACATAGATAGTGCTGGATAGGTGAATGGAGAAGTGCATGGAGCAGACAGAAGAATTCCTAGACTGCATAGGTACTAACTGGGTATTTAGAAGAGCGTATCAACAGTATGCAGCTGGTTAGAGGTCTGCATGCATAGTGCACAGAATATTGTAGCTGTACTAGTATTGGTGTGTGTATGGTTTCGAGAATGGTAGCCTGTATTTTAGGGTGTGAGGAGGTATATCAGATGATCAAGTGGAAGATGTCATCAGTGGTGTCATTTGAGATGTCATCAGTGATGTCACTGATCATGTCACGATTGATGTAATATATGACGTCATCAGCCGTGCATTGCAGGGGAGCGAGTTATAGTTAGCAACTATAATGGCCGAATTTCTCTTGTTTTGAAATGTCCAACTAACTATGAGATCCATGAAACCTGTGGTTTTTTCAGTGAACTTCTGAGGTTTTTTAAATGCTAATTTCTAACTATAATGTCCCTGAAACTTGTGTTTTTTTAGTGAATTTTATATATATGTATTTATTCTCCTCTCCTCTTACAAGGAAGGAATCAGCACTCAGGTTGTAGTTTGGAAGTATTTAATCTGCAGAGGACGTGATCCACGCATTTCAGCTCATCCGAACCTTGATAACGATACAAGACGTCATTGTAGCATCCCTATTTAAATGTACAAATGCCTAAAGTTGCCAACATTAACAAAGGACTACATATTACTTTAATACAAAAAGCTGGCGGCCATATTGGCTTGGTCACAATGTGAAAATTCAGGAATTGATACAATGAAGAAAAGAAAACAAGTGCTAATATGCACACAATGTCATTTGAGCATATCCTGCCCCGTGACCGCCATACCTGTATGTTCGTCAACATGACTTAGTCATAATAAACATACTTAGGATTGCAAACATCAACATAAACGGCCATAATAATCTGGGCATGTTGTGTGTTATAATGGTTCTTACACAAAAGAAAATAATAAAAAGGGGTGTTAATATACACACACTATCCCTAAATAAAGTTCTAGCGATTATAGTTCCATTCGATTTACAGCTCATTTGAGCGGTCATGAGTGATGTCATAAGTGATGTAACTGACCATGTCATGAATGATTTAATGTCTTAGGTCATTAGCAGTACATTGCGGGGGTGTAAGTTATAGTTAGCCCAGGTAGCTATAACTGCTGAATTTCACTGGTTGTTTATGTGTTAAATCTGAGTCTAACTATACCATCCCTGTAATCTTTGTTTTTTTCAGCAAATTTCTATTTTTTTAAATGTTAAGTAAGATGCATATCACAATGGATGGTGGGGAGTTGGAAGCAGGGCCTGGAATTGTGCTGCCCCCACCCAAGCTTGCTGCTCCTGCCTTCCCTCCTCCTAGCCATCCATTATCCAAGTCCATGTCCCTGCACCCTTATTATAGCCCTGTGTGGCTGTTGATCTGCCACTGGCCTTACTGCCTTCTCTGAATAGTTAGCTTGCTGCCCCATCCACCTCCTCCCTATCCTCTGTTGTCTGAATCCATGGACTACCCTCCTCCCTCCTGCCATGCATGGTCTGATGTGCTACCACTGCCCTCCATTTAGCATGATGTACCAGTCCACTCCTCCTGCCCTCCTGTGCCCAATTCTATGCCCCATCATTGAACTCCTTCTTATCCTCTGTGCTTAGCTTCCTGCCACTGTCCCCCTTCCCCCTGCCCTCCGATGTCTGTGTGCATGCCCCTGCTCCATCCTTTTTGCCCACCATGTTCCATGGACCTGCCACTCCTATTTACTCTGAGTGTTCTGTTGAGCTGACACTCCCCTCAAACCTGCCTAGCATTGTCAGATGACTGTAAACTGTCCCTGCCACCGCTACCCTGCCTGTCCACATTACATGCCACTATCCCCTTCCTCCTGTCCCCCATGGTCCATTTTACTGCCCCACCCTTCTGCACTAACTGGTCTGTTATGCTGCAACTGCTCCTCCTGCCTGCCCCGCGTGGTCTGTTTCTGAGCCCCTTACCTCTGAACTCTCTTGTCTGTGCCCAGGTCCTGACTCTCCCTTCTATCCCCCATGGTCCTTTGTGCATGTACCTGGACACTCCTTCTTGCCCATCATAGCCATTGTGCTGCCACTAACCCTCCCGCTTATCATGCATGATCTTCTATGCTGCCACTGCCCCTCCCACCTTCTCTGTGTGGTCACCTAGCTGCCCCTGACCTCCTCCCACCTTCCCTTTATGGTCTGTGTGTATGCCATTATAGTCGCACTGTTGCTCTCTATGGTGTGTCTTGCTTCTAGTGCCCATCCTGCCTGACCTCCATGGTCATCTTGCTGCTCCTACCCTCCCCCCTTGCCCTCAGCCCTCTGTTTCCATGTACAGAACACTATTCCCTCCCTCCTGGCTTGTCTATTCCATTGTAATGCCACTGATCTATCCCTCCTGCCCTTTATTGCCTGTTATGCTGCAGCTTTCTCTCCTGTCTGTCCATTATGGTCCGCTAGCTACCATTGCTGCTGTTCTCTGTTGTCCAGGTGGATGGTCCTGTCCCCTCCCTATTGCTTTCTATGGATTGTTGTGCTGTTCTCCTGTCCCACATGCCCTGCATGGTGTATTGCGCTGCTGCGAACCCTGATGCCTGCCCTGTAGGGTCAGTTTGGTGCACCTCTCCATGTCCCTCCTGTTCTCTCTTATCTGAGTCCATGTCCCTACCCCAATTCCTCCTGCCTTCCATGATCCAATGTACCATACTTGCTAACATTTTGAACTTGGTAAGAGGGAGAATTTGAAAAAATGGGGTATTGATTTTCCCCTTTGACTTACATTGAAAAAGAGGAGATTGTAGACAGGAGAAAGATCAAATAAAGCCCATTTCGCCTTAAAAACATTCAATGTTTCCTGGCAATATCGGGTCTGTTGGCATGTATGGTTGTACTACCACTGCCTCTTCCTTCAGCCCACAATGGCCTATAATATTGCCACAGCCTCTCTTGCCAGTCCTGTATTGTTGGCTTGTTGCCCCTTCCCCCCTTTCCGCTGCACTCCATAGTCTGTTGTGCTGCCACTGCCCTTCCTGCCTGCCCAGCGTGGACAAATTGTTGCCTCTGCACCCTCCAACCTGCCTTCAATTTTCAGTCTGTGCCCCTGGCCTCTGACTCTCAACAGTATCCTAATAAACAACTAGAATGCTAACATTCTATATTTATTACAAAAGTGTGGAACACCTGACGTCATCTTGATGTAATCAAAATTGTAATACCAAGAGCATTTCCTTTATAAATTACATATATGAGAGGGTCTTATTTGCATCAAAATTATGTTTAGTGCTCTAAAAAACTAAAATGAGGACATATTTTCTGTATTTTCAAATACCGACAAAGCTCTTTTAAATTATTTGTCATCTTTATGATTTTTTATCCAGTGGACCACTTGATTAAATATTGCACTTAGGGGATCGGATGTGGTGTTACTTCCAGAGCTGCAGACTTTGCAACTGGGGAACCACATTGGAGTTTCTGCTTCAGCTCGACATTCTGTGATTCTGGTCAAATCACTTAATCTCCCCATGTCTAAAACCAAAATGAATCTGTTCTTTTGAGATGTAACCAATGCTCATGTAAAGCACACCAATACCTGGCAAGTCTGCACTATATAAAACTGCAAAAACACAAAAAATAAAAAGTCATTGGGCTACATATGGGCTACATCTGGGTGACATTTGTGCTACATTTGAGCTCTTTTGTCTCTGGTGGCCATCTTGGGAGATTTATTTGTTGATGAACCACCTCATTGTGTTCCTTTTTAAATTAAATGTTTTAAGTGCTACCCGTTTATTCCAATCAAGATAGCTTCAGATGTGCCATACTTTTGTCATAAGTTAGACAATAAGCGCTCTAGTTGTTCTTAAGAACACTCTGGGACATTCTGTCATTGAGCTATACGTGGGCTACATCTGGATGATATTTGTGCTACATTTTGGCTCTTTTGTTTCTGGTGGCCATTTTGGGAGATTTATTTGTTATGTAGTTTCCTAATTTCCTCATTTTCTGCAATCTTCTCAATTCTGCCATCAATTCTGTATGTTAGCACTCTAGTTGCTTATTAGATCACTTTAGTAAAGCTACTGCTCACTAGGGAAGTCTGCCGCGGGTATTGAAAGTGCATGTTTCATTCTGCATGTCAGAATTTTTTAATGAAGTAGAAGAGGAAGTTCTTAGAAGTCACTCAAAATGTGCCGTAATTTTTCTTTCTGCAGCACGAATCATACTTTCTATGGCAAAATGAACCCCTCCATTTTCTTCCTTTTTAAATTAAATGTTTTAAGTGTTACCACTTTATTCCAATCACGATATCTTCAGGTGTGCAATAAGTTTGTCATAAGTAAGACTGTTAGCGCTCTAGTTGTTTTTTACAACTCTGGGACATTCTGCGACATTCAGTCATTGGGCTATACCTGGGCTACATCTGGGCTGATATTTGTGCTACATTTGGGCTATTTTATCTCTGGTGGCCATCTTGGGAGACTTATTTGTTATGAAGTTTCCTAATTTCCTCCTTTACTACAGTCTCCTCAGTAGGAAACACTTTCACTTTTTTATTTTGAATCCATCTAGAAGGCATTCAAATGTGTCACACATTTGCCATTAATTATGAATTTTAGTACTCTAGTTGCTTATTAGATCACTGTAGTAAAGCTACTGCTCACCAGGGAAGTCTGCTGCTGGTATTGAAAGTGCATGTTTCAGTCTGCATGTCCAGAACTTTTTGATGAAATCGAAGAGGATTTGAGAAGTCAGTCAAAATTTGCCCTAGTTTTTCTTTCTTCAGCACTAGTCATAATTCCTATGGCAAAATGAAGCCCCTAATTGTGTTCCTTTTTAAATTAAATGTTTTAAGTGTTACCAGTTTATTCCAATCAAGATGGTTGCAGGTGTGCCATACTTTTGTTATACTTTAGACAGTGAGCGCTCTAGTTGTTCTTAAAAACACTCTGGGACACTTTGTCATTGAGCTATACGTGGGCTACATCTGGATGATATTTGTGCTACATTTGTGCTCTTTTGTCTCTGGTGGCCATCTTGGGAGAGTTATTTGTTATGAAGTTTCCTAATTTCCTCATTTACTACAGTCTCCTCAGTAGGATATACTTTCAGTTGTTTACTTTGATTCCATCAAGAAGGTATTCAGATATGTCGCTCATTTGCCATTAATTCTGAATGTTAGCACTCTAGTTGCTCGTTAGATCACTCTAGTAAATCTACTGCTCACCACAGACGTCTGCTGCTGGTATTAAAAGTGCATGTTTCAGTATGCATTTTCAGAATTTTTTAATGAAATAGAAGAGGATTTGAGAAGTCACTCAAAATGTGCCCTACTTTTTCTTTCTTCAACACGAGTCATAATTTCTATGGCAAAATGAACCACCTCATTGTGTTCCTTTTTAAATTAAATGTTTTAAGTGTTACAAGTTTATTCCAATCAAGATGGCTTCAGGTTTGCCATACTTTTGTCATAAGTTAGACAGTAAGCACTCTAGTTGTTCTTAAGAACACTCTGGGACAGTCTATCATTGAGCTATACGTGGGCTACATCTGGATGATATTTGTGCTACATTTGGGCTCTTTTGTCTCTAAGTTTCCTAATTTCCTCATTTACTACAGTCTCCTCAGTAGGAAATACTTTCAGTTTTTTACTTTGATTCCATCAAGAAGGCATTCAAATGTGTCATGTTTCATTATGCATGTCAGAATTTTTTTATGAAATAGAAAAGGACTTGAGAAGTCACTCAAAATGTGCCCTAATTTTTCTTTCTGCAGCACAAATCATACTTTCTATTGCAAAATGAACCCCCTCATTTTGTTTCTTTTTAAATTAAATGTTTTAAGTGTTACTACTTTATTCCAATCAAGATGGCTTCAGGTGTGCAATACATGTCATAAGTTGGACTGTTAGCGTTCTAATTGTTCTTTAGAACACTCTGGGAAGCTGCAGTAGAACAAAAAGGAATCAACTGACAGTCTATGCCCTTGTTGGATGTACATGTTTTACTGAGAATGTCAAACTTCATTCTCACATGACTGAGAAAGATAATGTGAATTTACAGAAAATATGCTCTCAGGTTAGCTTACAGATCACCTTCAAAACCTCTGTGGGAAAAGCATGAGAAAATAAGGACATGCAGAGGGGCAGTTATAAAATGTCTCGGAGGCACCTCTATTCAATTATCATATAGAGCCCTAAACTTTTGGAAAATGGCGGCAAAAGAAGTGGACAAAAGTAGCAATTTAGCATAAGCAGCTTGAAAATAATTGTACACAGCTATTTATCTGCTCTGATCATATCATTTTTTAATGTATTAGCAGCTATCTGTCCAGGACGGCTTCATTATGTTACAATCTCTTGGAAAAAGGTAGCATAAATATGTTCTAATTTCTTAATTTCGCGCCTGTTGTCACGATTTAGCTTCAATCCCCTTTTGTCTTATCACCCTCCTACAAGTCTTGTATCTATTTAACTTCCAGCTTTAACATGTTGACTGTTGGTTTTATGAAACATGATGGTAAGTCCACCCTTTTATGATTTTAATGAAATCAAATGAAAGTACTTTTTGATTGATTGATTGCATGAGAAAATAGTTTTCTCTCAAACATGATTCATCCCAGCAGAATGCTTTTTCACATGGTAAAATCACCTTAGAACACACCACAATTCCCAAAATGAGTAAGGTACAATCAACAAATGATTTATAATGTAACTAAAGTCTCCCCGGCCTGGTTGGAGCCCGGGAGCCCTGCAGCCCTGGAGCCTGGGAGCTCCAGGAGCCCCGGAGCCCTGCAGCCCCCGAAGTGGAGAAATGTGGCTCAAATGGTTAGAGCGGCAGACCCTGATGCAGAGGTCTGGTCCGGGACCAGTGTTCAATACCCGCCTCGGCGGGTCTTGAGTTCAATTTCCTCGGACCTGATAATTCTCGCCTCGGTGCCTATTTTAATCATGGGTCTCACTCTGCAACTCTGGGCAATAGCTTGCTTAATCTCCAAAACAGTGCCGACAGCGCTGGGATGCCTGGATTCACCTCGGGGTGCCCAGGAGTGGACATTCCACAGGTAAAAACCAGGAAGGGTTCCTAAGCGGTATATGGACAGCGCCGGGACACCTCCGTTGGAGGTAGCTGTGCGCTTTACAAATGGCATTTACATTTAAAAACTTCTATTAGGTGCAATGCTTTTTAATGAGGTGCTATCATGTATATTGGTCCCAAGATGGCTGCCAACACTTCTTGGATGAAGTGCTGACAGCCAATCAGATCTCACGATGAGATGTGTGGTTAGGCTTTGCCATGATATATATATTTCTTTTTTCATTAATATTTAAAAAACTACTGAACGGATTTACACCATTTAACAAAAAGGGCTCTTTCTGAGCCAAATTTGGTGTAATTCCATTCAGCAGTTTGGGCTGTAGCCGTGTCTAAAGTTTCCTATGAAAAATTGCATGGAGAAAACATGTTTTGGGACCCCCTTTTTTCTCAGCCTCCGCTTGCCGAATCACCCCGAAACTTTTAACATAGGAGCGGACTGAAGCGTGCCATAAATTTTAAAAATTTCGCGAGGATTCGTCACTCGGCGCCAAAGTTATTGGGAATAGAATGTTGCAATTTTCTTATGGTAACTAGGTTCTAACTATAACTACATACTGGCAACCGCCAGTAGGTAATATATATAGGGCTCTTATAGTTAGCTGGACATTTCACTTGTACAAAACCATTGAAATTCCTCTGTTATAGTTAGTTCGGCTAACTATAACTCACTCGCCCGCAATCCACTGCTGATGATGTCACATATTACATCATTCATGACATGGTCAGTGACCTCATTGATGACATCACTGGTGACATCTCAAATGACATAGAGAAAGAGACTCCAACGCGAAGAAACGTGCCAGAAATAACAGTCGTGAATCTCTCTTGGAGAACACACAGAAAGAAAAAACAGACAGACTTGTGTGTGTGACTACATTCACTCCGGCCTCGAATACAGTTCAAAACATCATCAAGAAGAAATGGCACATCTTGAACACAGGCCAGAAAAAATGGACACAACCACTTTTTGCGTTCAAAAGGAGTCGTAATATCAAGGACGCAATCGTTCATACCAAGAACATAACGCAGGAAAGAGAAACCCAACTAACACTCTGGGGACATCAACGACCTGTAGGACACTATCCATGCGGTGATTGTATTGCGTGCCAGTTCACGAGTGCGACGAAAGAAGTCGACATTTGTACCAACAGACCATGGGTACTGAATAACTTCAGTAATTGTAACACTGACAATGTTATTTACCTTTTAACCTGCCCATGCAAGAAAATGTACGTAGGCATGACCACAAGAAAAATAAGGATCAGAATCAATGAACACCACAGTACATTCAGGTGTAAGAAAGATAATACTAAGCTCACTAGACACTTCTTGGAGAAAGCACACACTGAGTGCGACCTGAAATGGACAGTTCTGGAGGTGCTAATCAAGAAAGAGACTAATCAAGTTCATGCTCTACATATAAGAGAGCAACGGTGGGTGTACAGACTAAATACTGCAAAAACCGGCCTTAACGATGACATTCCCTGGCTTCAAATGAATTGAGAAAATTACATATAAATCACCTGCAGTTCTTCAAGGTCTCTCCTTTTGAGAGTCAAATTGAGTTCCTATAATGTGCATGGGTACCATTATGAAAATATGTACATCGACTTATAATATCTACACCCTGGGTCTAGTACCACGTGGTCCATTGGGACTACAATCTGGTTGTTGATAAACCCATTTTCCGTAAAGGAACACTCTATGTGCCCTCATCAGCAACATGGAAGACTAAAAAACCACCATTGTGAATCTCTCAAAATGTCAGATGCGTTCCGAATATAAATATGACCGGTAACGCTGTTTTATTGGGTGCCAACACAATAAATAAATACACCTTTTTCGAGCAAGAGGTACACGGATATAAATTTAAATACAGCATAAACACCTGCGGGTAAGAGATCCACTTTAAACTTCCTTTAATTCTACTTGGGAAGAATATCACGGGTGTGACTATGCTGACAAAATGAAGTCCGTGTTGTGTGTCTCTCTAATCTGACACACCCTAAAACCATTCTTAGCCTATTACATTAAGGCATTGGGTTTCCTAGCTACCATGTACAAACACATAGGCATGAGTATTATCATGCGGGACCAACTGACCTATCACAGCCACGGTGTGCGTCATCACGTACGACAGGCACCTGCGGCTGTGACTCCGGATGCCGGGAACGTCATAATATGACGACGGAGCACTAACAACGGGCTCTAACGCACACACCCGGGGTCAGGCATGATAGCGGATCGGCTATTGTCCGACCGGCTTCACTTTCCAGACACAGGAAATCCCACGTCAGAGACGTGCGCCCTTACACAGGCGCAGCTCGTTCCTGATTAATGGCTCTGTGTCCTTGCCCAGAACGCTACTATATAAACGGAGGTCCACAGAGCCATTTTATCAACGGGGAGGAGGTGAGGCGCACGCTGTAGGTGAACCTACGAGAGCTACACTAACTTATGGTGAGCCCATGCCCTTTTAAACCAGCAACGATCCCTTAGACCGCATTAATGTGGCACTTTGAATCATTTTCACTAGCTTATGCCAGTTGTTTGTTTCTTCTTTCTCCTCGATATAGTGTAGTCACAGGCACTTCCTGAGGACATCGCTTCCCCCTCCCATGGGGCAAGTCAACCCTCTTTAAGGGTAAGACATACATTTTTGCTACCTACACAGTTCTCAACATTGTTTTGAGTACTGGTACATTCACTATTCCATAATTTAGTATATGGATGACAATAGCTACAGACCTTATTCACAAATTGTGATTAGTCATTATAATATGCACTTCTCTCTCTTTTATATATCATATATAGGTCCATGGACCCACCTAGTGGAAAAATGATACTGATCATACCCACGGAGTGGCACTGCCAAAACGTTTGGTAAGATTGGAGCCCCTGTTGTATTTGGTCCTGACGAATGCCATGTACCCATAAGGACAAATTGGCAGAAACATGTTGACCACTTCTTAAAAAACCTCACAGCGGTGATGGGATAATAGTGTCCTTATTCACCGCATGACTTGTTTTAAATCCACACAGTCTCCCGTTGAATAAAGGATGTATGGGTGCACTGTGATGGCTTTTTAAATCACTTCTCACTCTGGGCCCCCACTCACTTAGAAGTGCATCCCTGTCTCCAGGTGCATGCCCGTCCTCCATCAAACGCGGTTTTTGGAGGGCGAGGACTGGCAGATGATGAAGCATGACTCCGGGTGGAGTGTGATGCCAGTCTATCACTTTTTGTGAGATGCCCAATAACTAGTGGGCAACTCACCCTTTATGACTTAGGTCTTATCCTGGGAACGGTCTCTATTGTGTATATCATCTCAAATGACATCACTGATAACATCCCTGATGGCATCCTCCAGTGAATGTGGTTTGGTTCATTATTTAAATATGTATTATGCATATAGCAATTTGCATTGAAGAATGAGTGGATATATAAATATCTGGATGGAGGACTTGGTAGCAGTGTGATTGAATGTTTACGTGACTAATTTATAGTGCCTCACTAAATATATTGAATACTGAATAAACTATGTGAATATCTGTATCACTTTGTCAGTTGTTGTGTAAACTGCTGCACCAGTTTATAACTAGCTACTTGAAAGTCTATATTAGTTATTGATTAGTTAACTGAGTATTTGTATGGGAGAGTGAATGTGTGTGTGGTTAGGTTGGGGGTGTGTGAATGCCCAAAGATGTGAGAATAGTTGATTCAGTTGGTATATGAGGTTAAGACTGTATGTTATACCAGTTGTTTGGGTGAGTGAATATCTTTATGGGTTTGGTGATTGTAGGAGAGTAGGATCTGCTTCCTATGGTTACCCCCACTTTTTGCTGTGTTTCACTGGATTTTCGACTTTAGTCTGGCCGTGGTCCTGCTAATCAGGACCACAGCCTAGCTGTTCTCTCTCTAAATTGGTTACCGGTACATTAGGTACACTGCAGATTAGTTACTGGGATACACTCATGAGTCCCTAGTATATGGTACCTTAGGTACCAAGGGCATAGGTACCCCAGAGGCCTACCAGGGCTGAAGCATGTATTATACCAACCCTGGGAAGCCTTCCAGAATGGCACCACAGGTCTGCACTTGCAGCCTGGGTAAGGTGGTGTAAGCACCCCTTACTTAGATATAGTATACCTATATCTACCTATATATATCTACATATCTACCTATATATATCTACATATATATATATATATATAGGCACATATCAACCTTAAAGTCACTCCTATGGCAGGCCTTGACAATCCTGTAGGCAGAGTGCTTGGTTTTGTGTGAGAGGGTGCCCTAGCATGAGCTGAGCTTCTCTGCAGCTTTCAGAACCCCTTCCTTATAGCTGTTCTATGATATAGCCATACCATATACTCTTAAGTGCATCATAATCCTTGCAGTTAATGCTAACTTTGGAATGACTTTATCAAAATATGTTGTGTTTCGTGTCAAACACTTTGGAATCCTACCCCCTCCGCCAGTTCTGGCAGCGGGGGTAGAACTCCACCCTTTCAGAGTGAGAAGACATGTACACACTGGTAAACCTGTTAGAATTTTAAAAGAGCCTCAGCATTACAAAATGGATGCTGCTGCCACAGACACGAGTCTGACCTCCTGCTGCTGGATGAAATTCATTAGGGGAGGCCTGGACATTAGGTTTCCTGTTCAGGGAGGTGCCAGGATCTCCCCAGACAGGCTTTAGTGTATTGGGGCAGGGTGGGTTGCATTCAGTGAATGCAGTGCAGACACTGCCTGTGGCACACAAGGTGCCCCATGCATTTCCCAGTTCAAACCGTTTGCTGGGGCATTCAGCCCCAGCTCTGGCATGAAACTGGACAAAGGGGAAGGGGGGCAAGACCCTGGAGTTAGTCCAACCCCTAAACTTGGTATACAAATAGGAACCCAGTCACTGGGAGTTTAGACTACCCTGGACAAAACATGAATCTTGGACCTACGACCATTCATATTGACTGGAAGTCAAAAGAAATCTCCCTTGGGGTAAAGGAGTGTCTCCCCTGTTCAAACAGTCACCAAAAAAGCATCTTGCCAGCCTGCATTTTCAAGGCTTCCGCCGGATCCTAAAGAATCTGTGACACATATGACATGGACTTCCAGACATCTGCAAGGCTGGCACGAGTACCCAGTGAAGCTGAGACTTGTAGCTATCATGAGAGATGTGGGAACGGAACTCCTGTACATCCTGCACATTTGCTAGTGCATCAACTTTCTGAGCTTTCCCGAAGTTGTGCATTGGGCTACTTGTAGTCCAAGCCCTGATCACCTTTTGCCTCAATGATTGTGGGCCTTCACTCCACGAGTTTTCCTTGGGCCTGCTTTCAGCATTTCAGCTCGAGGCGCCTTTGCGATCCCTAGTCCGTTGGCTATTGGGTTCACATGAAGGAATCATCTTTGTTTCTTGGGCTTCCTTGGTTGCTCCCGATGTCCCCTGACTCCCCTCCAAAGGGCGAGTCACTCAGACTTTGCTGGTCTGCACCAAAGCCAATCTTGTCATCTTGCATGGGTTGCTGTTGCCAAGGCTTGTTGTGTCCAATCTGGATACTGATGCTGCAGCACTTGACATCCAAAGTGGTACAGCTCAAATCCAGCTCCTGGTTGTCATCGATGCCTCCTGAACCTCGTGGCTGAAGAGTCAAGCTTCACCCACTTCACCTAAAAGCACCCAACATCGTCTGGCATCTTCCTGTCACCATCCTGGTCAATGGTTAGTGACGCAGACTCTGTCCCCTCTACTTTCAGGTTCTTCAGATCTCCGATCCACCCTTGGATCCATCCGGACACTCTTCTCCTGGACGCCTGCAGCACTTTTTTTGGAGCTCTCCATTGGAGCCAACGACGAAACCCGACACGAAAAGACACCTATGCACCTGCCTTTCCTCGGTGAGGTAACATGAGTGCTTCAGTGCTCCCGTGCGTCTTGACTAGGCCTGGGCAGTAAATTCTGTTCCGCTCGTGGAATTTGGGCAATTTTGCGTTCCACGGAGAACGCAAAATTGCCCAAAATCCTGCATTCTGCGACTTAGCAAAATGTTTTGCTTGTTCGCGTCCTCAAATGCATGCTCGTGAGATATTTCACCCCAAGCACACAAACAGCGATTGCAAACAGTAAAAAAGCATTGCAAACAAGCAATTACGGGTGCTCGCGACATTTCTGAGTGTTCGCGGAGATTTTTTACCGTTTCGCGGAGATTTGCCTAATCAGTGATGTCATCAGTGATGTCATTTGAGAAGTCATCAGTGATGTCATCAGTGATGTCACTGACCATGTCATGAATGATGTAATATGTGACATCATCAGCAGTGGATTGCGGGTGCGCGAAATATAGTTAGTACAACTAACTATATAGGAGCAATTTCAATAGTTTTTTAAATGCTAATTCCTAACTATATAAGGCCTGAAACCTATGGTTTTTTAAGTGAATTTGCAAGGTTTTTAAAATGCGAATTCCTAACTATATAATGCCTGAAACCTATGTTTTTTTAAGGGAATTTGCAAGGTTTCTGTATAGGTGTATGAGTGCATATGATAGTGTTGTATTGATGAGTGACTGTATGTATGAGTGATTCTATGGGTGAATGAGTGAATGTGTGTGTAGACCTAGGAATCAGTGAGTGTGTATGTAGTAACTGGTATTGGTGTGTCAATGGTTTCAAGAATGGTAGTCTGTATTTAACAGTGGGTGTATCAAAGGTTATATTAGAGTGTGAGGAGGTGCATCATATTATCACATGAATGATATCATCAGTGATGTGATCAGTGATGTAAAATGAGATGTCATCAGTGATGTGATCAGTGATGTCATTTGAGATATCATCAGTGATGTCACCGACCATGTCATGAATGATGTAATATGTGACATCAACAGCAGTGGATTGCGGGTGCGCAAAATATAGTTAGTACAACTAACTATATAGGAGTAATTTCAATGGTTTTTTAAATGCTAATTCCTAACTATATAAGGCCTGAAACCTATGGTTTTTTAAGTGAATTTGCAAGGTTTTTAAAATGCTAATTCCTAACTATATAAGGCCTGAAACCTATTGTTTTTTGAGGGAATTTGCATGGTTTTTTAAATGCTAATTCCTAACTATATAAGGTCTGAAACCTATGGTTTTTTTAAGTGAATTTGCAAGGTTTTTTAAATGCTAATTCCAAACTATATCAGGCGTGTAACCTATATTTTTTTTCAATAAACTTTAAAGGTTTTGTAAAAGCTAATTCTATTAGCGGATAACGTTTATATATGTTATTATCCTTCTGGGACCACCTGAGCAGCCATCTTGTTTCTCAGGAGAAGTGAGGCACAAGAGAGCACAAAACAGAGTGGAAATCGTGAAAAGGGGGCAGGGTTGAGACTCCCTGACCCCCTAGCCCTTCTCAGGGGGTCCCAGAAGGACCCCCAAGTGCAAAAATTATTATTATTTTTTTTAAATCGCGGGGTACGCGCATGGTACCCGTACCGTACGAGTACGGTGCGCGTACCCCATGATTTTTTCGAATTTTGTTTTAATTTTTTTTGCCCTTGGGGGTCCTTTTGGGACCCCCTGAGAAGGGCTAGGGGGTTGGGGGGTCTCTACCCTGCCCCCTTTTCGTGTTTTCCACTCTTGTTTTGGGCTCTCTTGTGCCTCAGTTCTCCTGAAAAACAAGATGGTGGCCAACACTTCCTGGTTTGGACAGTTTGGAATGTTGACAGTCGACTGCCAGCCAATCAGAAACTCGCTTTTGCACGTAAAGGTACGCGTACGGTGCGCGTACGGTGACCGCATACAGATATATATTTTGCTCAAATTCAATTTTCTCAACAACTACTGTAGGGATTTTCACCAAATATAGAAAAGGCACTACTGCATACCTGTCCCTACCATTTTGCCAAGTTTAGTGTAATTCCGTTCAGCCATTCGTGCTGTAGCCGTGTCTGAAGGTCCCATAGAAAATGCTATTTGAAAAATTTCAAATTCAATTTTCTCAAGAACTACTGGATGGATTTTCACCAAACATACAAAAGGCACTGCTGCATACCAGTCCCTACTATTTTGCCAAATCTGTTGTAATTCCATTCAGCCGTTCAAGCTGTAGCCATGTCAGAATGTCCCTATGGAAATGAACATGGGGAAAACACATTTTGGGACCCCCCTTTTTTCTCGGCCCCCGCTTGACGAATCCCCTCAAAACTTTCAGGGAAAGAGCGGATTGCAGCAAGCAAATTTAAGGAAAATTATAGGCAGATCCCTCAATCTGCGCAAAAGTTATTCCCAATAGAATGTTCGGAATTCCCTATGGTAACTAGGTCCGAACTATATATACCTACTGGCTATCGCCAGTAGGTAATATATATATATATATATATATAAATATATATATATATATACATATTACCTACTGGCGGTCGCCAGTAGGTAGTTATAGTTAGGATTTTTTTCAATGTTAAATCTCAAAATTCTATTTGGAATAACTTTGGCACCGGTTGTCGAATCTGACTGAAAATTTCCTCAAAATGGCCTCGCGGCGTTCCGGCCCTTCCCTGAAAGTTAGGGGGGGATTCATCAAGCGGGGGCCGAGATAAAAGGGGGGTCCCAAAATGCATCTTCCCCATGTTAATTTCCATAGGGCGGTCGATTTCACTTTTAGCCCGAACGGCTGAATGGATTTCGACCAAATTTGGCAAAATTGTAGGGACTGGTAGCCCGATGTGCCTTTGCTATGTCTCAAGATATGTGCTCCAGTGGATTTTGAGTAATTTAGGTTCAAAAAAATATATATATCTATGGCAGCGCCCCGGTACGCGCCCAGGGGAGCGCACTGGGCGTGCTAAGCGACTTGCGCATGGAAAGCTGATTGGCTCTCGTGTGTCTGTAAACATTCGAAACAGTCCGGAGCGGCCGCCATCTTGTGTCTCGGTAAAATCGAGACACAAGAGGTGGCTAAAAAAAAAGGGGGAAATGACAATAAGGGGGCAGGGATAGACCCCCCTGACCCCTAGGTTTGTTGTTTGTGCCAAAAAAGGGCCCCGCGGGGCAAAAGATTATTATTTTTTTTGATTTGCGCGGGGGCAGCACCCGGTACGCGCACCGGGGAGCGTACCGGAAAGCTTACCATGGGGAAAAAAGAATGACAATTTTTAAAAAGAAATAGCCTTTTATTAGAAATTGGAGGTAGTTCTGAAAAGAAATGTTTTTTTTCTTTTTTTTGTTGTTTTATATTTTTTTTATGTTTTATGAACATTTTGAACTCTTTTTGGCTTTTCAGAACACTTTTATATTTTTTTTGTATTTTTCATGGGTAGAAACGAAAAAATAGGGAATTGGAAATGGCTCAACTGGAGCGAAAAAAAAGAAAAGAAATAATTAGGGTTGATTGGGGCATTTGTGGTTGTCCCCAGCAAGGACGATGAGCTTTACGCTCTGTTCTCCGTAGGAGATGGTCTTCCCACAATATTTGCATGTGATTCTGAAATCTGCAAATCGTGGCTGAACGCAACGCATCGTTTCATTTTTTCTGGTGTTGAGGGAGTGGGTTGCTTTCTTTTTGAGCTGGTTCTTGTTGATGGGGAAGGGTTACTGGCCAGTTCCTTCATTTCTGCAGCAGAATAGTCAGGGCACGAGTCGGGGTACCACGCGGGTGGACGGCATCCCCCCACTTATTTCCGAGGGTTTTTCAGGGTGGACACCGTCCACCCTGCTAAATCAAAACCGCGTCCACCATTAAAAAACGGGAGCGCGTCGCGCACAAATTAAATAAAGCATTTCTGGGTGGGCGAGTGGCTGGCTGAATCCGGACGTTACCAAGCACCCCAGCAGCACTGTAGAGGCACAGCGGGATGGCAACCCTCACACCTCCAGCCCTTGATGAGCTGTTAAGAGGTGCTTGAAGGTGAATGAGAGGGAGGGGCTGCAGGTTCAGGAGCAGGAGGCATCCATTCGCACGCAAACAGCCCTGAATGCGTCTTGTATCTGCTATTTAGAGGGGGGCTCACACATTCCATTTCTACCCAGGGCCCCAAACATCCTAGACTCGGCCAGATTACACCCCTGATTACACCGAGGCAGCATGTGGTTCTCTTCACCGAGCTTAATTACTGTCACTAATTTGTAAGCAAACCTCAGTTCTTCAAACATGCATAATGTAATACAATAAAGAAATGGCACAATCGCACCCACACTGATTAACAAAGTATGGAGGACAATCAGTTCAATCAGTTCTCTCAGAGTATCTCCTGTAAGTACTCTATATCACAGTGGGGGATGGCATTTTGGACAGAGAGCCTGTCTTCTCGTTGTCTTGTGCAGGAGGGGGCGAGAAGCCCAATATGATACTAGAATACTGTATGCCCACCCCTGTGCCCACCCTGGTGGATCACGTTCCCTCTCCTGAGATGACTCCTGCTCCTGTCCCCCCATGTTGTGGCTCCAGTCCACCCTCGCCTGTGATGGCTCTTTTCCCCCCTGTGGTGGATCCTGTCTCCGCCCTGGGTGGCTTCTGTCCCAGTCCTGGAACGGCCCCTGCAGTGAGGGTGAAGTTCTTGATGGGCCTCTTCTCAAAAGGGCTCAGCTCAAAATTAATATGGAAAGGTGGGCGTGTAAGTACGTGAAGGGATGTGTGAATGGCTGGATGAATTAGTGAAAGGGTGAATGGATGAATGAAAGATTGAATAAATGGATAATGAGAGAGGATAGATGGATTGATGAGTGAGGGGAAGAATGGAGAGAAAATGTAAATAGCTGGATGTATGGGTGGAAGGGTAGCTGGATGATTGAAGAGGGGAACGATGGATGAGGGGAAGGATGAGGGATGGAGGGGAAGGATGGATGGATGAGGGGAAGGATAAATGGATGAGGGGAAGGATGGATGGATCGAGGGGAAGGATGGATGGATGAAGGGCAGGATAAATGGATGGGTGAGGGGAAGGATGGATAAAAGGAAGGATGGATGAGGGGAAGGATGAAGGATGGATGGATGAGGGGCAGGATAAATGGATGGGATGGATGGATGGGTGAGGGGAAGAATGATGGATGAGGAGAAGGATGGATGGATGGATGGAGGGGAAGGATGGATGAGGGGCAGGATAAATGGGATGGATGGGTAAGGGGAAGGATGGATCGATGAAGGGCAGGATAAATGGATGGGATGGATGGATGGGTGAGGGGAAGGATGGATGAAAGGAAGGATGGATGAGGGGAAGGATGGATGGATGATGGGAAAGGATGGATGATGAGGGGAAGGATGGATGGATGATGAGGGGAAGGATGGATGGATGATGAGGGGAAGGATGGATGGCTGATGAGGGGGTGGGTGAAAGGATGGATGATGAGGGGAAGGGTGGATGGATGGATGATGAGGGGATAGATGGATGGATGATGAGGGAATGGATGGATGATGAGGGAGTGTGTGAAAGGATGGATGGATGATGAGGGGATAGATGGATGGATGATGAGGGAATGGATGGATGATGAGGGAGTGTGTGAAAGGATGGATGGATGATGAGGGGGTGGGTGAAAGGATGGATGGATGATGAGGGGAAGGATGGATGGATGATGAGGGGAAGGGTGGATGGATGGATGATGAGGGGAAAGGATGGATGGGTGATGAGGGGAAAGGATGGATGGGTGATGAGGGAAAAGGATGGATGGATGATGAGGGGAAGGATGGATGGATGATGAGGGGAAGGATGGATGGATGGATGATGAGGGAAAAGGATGGATGGATGATGAGGGGAAGGATGGATGGATTATTAGGGAAAAGGATGGATGGATGATGAGGGAAAAGGATGGACGGATGATGAGGGGAAGGATGGCTGGATGATGAGGGGATGGATGGATGGATGATGAGGGGAAGGACAGATGGATGAATGGATGATGGGTGGGTGAAAGGATGGATAGAGAGTGGGTGAAGGGATGGATGATGGGTGGCTGAAAGGATGGATGGATGGAGAGTGGGTGAAGGGATGGATGGATGGATAAGTGGGTGGGTGAAAGGATGGATGGATGGAAGATGAGTGGGTGGGTGAAAGGATGAATGGATGAGTGGGTGGGTGGATGGTGGGTGGGTGAAAGGATGGATCAGTGGATTGGATGGTGGGTGGGTGAAAGGATGGATGAGTGGGTGGGTGGATGGTGGGTGGATGATGGGGGGTAGGTGGATGAGTGAAATGATGGATGGATTGATGGATTGATAAGTGCAAGGGTGAATGAATGGGCATATGAGTGAAAGGGAGGGTGTAAGGATGGATGAGTGAGTGAAAGGGAGGGTAGATGGACAAAAGGATGAATAGATGTGTGAAGGAGTGAAATGATAGATGGATGAGTGAAAGGGGCAATGGATGGATTCATGAGTGGATGAGTAGATGGATGGATGGGTGGGTGGATGGATGGAAGGAAGGCTAAGTGAAAGAGTCGATGGAGAGAGAAAGGGAAGATGGATGGATGACTAAAAGAGTGGATGGGTGGAAGGATTAGTAAGTGAAAGGATGGCTGGATTGGTGAAAGGGTAAATGGCTGAATGGATGAGTGAATGGATGGATGGGATGAAGAGTGGATGGATAAGTGTACAGATGGATAGGGTGAAAGGTTGGATGGATGGATGGATAATTGAGGATGAGTGAAAGGATGGATGAGGGGATGGATGAAGGGATGGATGAGTGAAATGATAGATGGAAGGATACATGATGGATAGGTTTGCAAATGGTTGAATATTTTTGGAAATGGCTAGGCTTACTTATATACTATTGCGCGACCTCTGATGTGTCTGTAAAACGTACCTATTGTCCTGAAGTTTTGTCCTGAATTTTGACCTCCTGTCCTGAATTTGTGTCCTGAATTTTGACCCTTTGTCCTGAATTTTTACACTCACCGTCCTGAATTACAATGATATAAGCTGTCTCACATTTTCCATGGCCAGACATCCTGTGGCAATATAACATCTCCCATAATGTCTGAAATAACAGATGTACAGAGTATCAGGCTTTAACTGTAAGTGTGCACCTTGCATTTTTTTTCTCTCATGGTCACAGTGTATTATACTTGTTAATAAATGTAAATGTCATGTTCTAGGTAGCGTAATAAATTTTATAGTTTTGATAATCACTAATGTAGTTTCTAGTATGTGCTTTTCTTCGGCTTTTTTCAACACACTAATTCTACTTTTGTTCATGGTCCCATGTTTTAGTATGCCTAACTTACAGCACTTAATGGCTTGACTAATGTAGTTGTACGCCAAACTTCATCCACATTTGGGCTGCTAATTCCTCCATATAGGGACTAAGCATGGGCGGAAAATCCGTTTCGCTCGCGGATTTTGCGGATTTTCGGTAAATTCGCAATCCGCGAGATTCGCGAATCTCCCGCAAAATCCGCAAATCCGCGAGCAGCGGATTTTATGGCTTGCTCGCACTGTTCGCGTGAGTTTGCGGCTTCCCAGTACAACTTCGCGCCCCGCGAATAAGCGCTAAATTGCAGAAATACGATCTTAGCAAAACTGAAACTACTTACCAGGTTCAAAAGTTCAGGCTCATCATTAGTAGCCATTTCCTGTAGTGCTTCCTGAGGGGCCCCTCCAGAGTTCAGTTGCCAGTTGAAACTATTATGTGACCC
The DNA here is from genome assembly GCF_964263255.1 of Lissotriton vulgaris. NCBI lineage: Eukaryota > Metazoa > Chordata > Amphibia > Caudata > Salamandridae > Lissotriton > Lissotriton vulgaris. The sequence continues at coordinate 916,179,226 of NC_141694.1, read as the reverse complement.
TGCTCTGAACCTCAGAATAGTTACACATATGCCACAAAGGTCCTGAATTACAGCTAAGGGAGACAAGCAGGAGCCAGGCTGGAAGTTCTATCCATTAATCAGCCCCTAATTCATTATTGTCAGTTGGGGCAGGGCAGGTGTTGTAACTAATTTTGCAACAATGAAAGCACTTAGCAAGTGCAAAAGATCACTAATCAGGAAGCACTAAGGAAGCAGGTGCCAGCTAAAAAAATATTCTGTGACACATTAATCAGCCCCAAATTAATTCAGGTCACTTGAGGCAGGGAAGGTGTGCTTTGCTTTGCCACAATAATGTACACTGACTGGACAACCAGAGGGTGCTGTGATGAAACAGAGGGTGGCATGGGTGGGCCAGAGGGTGGCATGAGTAGTCAGAGAGTGGCAGTGGTGACAGAGAGTGGCAAACACAAAAAAAAAAAAATCCGCAAATTCGCGAGAATTCGCGGATTTTGCGGATTGCGAGTTCGCAAATCCGCAAAATTCGCGAACGCGAGATTCGCAAAATTCGCTTAATTACCAAGCAGCTTCAATTGTTAAATCTTGCAATATATGCAAATGATAGATCTGCCTTACATGCGATGTCACTTCCTGTCGTGATGTCACTTCCTGCTGTGATGTCACTTCCTGTCGTGATGTCACTTCCTGCCGTGATGTCACTTCCTGCCGTGATGTCACTTCCTGTGACCACGCCTACCTTGGAGAGTCCCCCCACTTCTTTTTTTAGGACTTGTGCCCTGAGAATAGTTTATAGGATGTTTGCGCTGCATGTGGCGGATCATTGTGTGATTTCCAAAGGAATATTTTTTAAGAGGGTTCCCTCTGGAAAGTTCCATGCCACAGATTAGTCACCTTGGCTGCATTTACCTTTTTCTTCCCCTGTGGAAGAGAAAAAAACTCCCAAATAATGTGTGGTCTAGGCTGGTATGGGGTATTGTGTTCTTGGAGAAATGTTCTCGTCCTTTCTTCCTCCTCCTCCTCCTCCTCCTCCTCCTCCTCCTCCTCCTCTTCCTCCTCTTCTTGACCACCAATGAACACTTGTGGTGGTCCTTTTGGTTGTTGTGGTGGTGGTGGTGGTGCAGATGCACCAGCTGCTGCTGCTACTGAAGCCATTATGAAGATGAAAATTGTACAGAGAGGTACAAGCAGGTCTTCCTCAGTCAAAGGACAAAGTCAGAAGAAAGGAAAAAGGTGGGGTCTTTCATCAGAAGGAAAAAAAAAAGTTAGATCCAATGAAAAGTGTTATTTTCAGGTCACATGACCAGGGGCTTCATCATTATGAAACCAAACCTGTTATGAATCAATGAAAAGTGTTATTTTCAGGTCACATGACCCGATGCGCTTACGCTACGCGCCCTGGGGCGTGCCCGGGGGAGCGCCCCGGGTCACGTCGCGTAAGCGCATCGGAAGTTTACATTGCGCGATCGTATTCGCATTTGCACGAGTGCTTTCGGGTGCACTTACGCCGTGCGTTTCACGTAGACGCGGCTACGCGATACGTCACTATCATGTTTAAGAAAACGATAATGGCGCTTACGGGACGCTCCCCAGTGCGCTCCCCGGGGCGCTTCAATTAATTACGCTTTCTGGGGCGCACCCCGGGGCACGCTCCGGGAGCGCACCAAGGCAAAAAAAAATAATAATAATAATAATAATATATTTATATATATATATTTTTTAAAAAATAGGCAAAATTGTAGGGACTGGTAGCCCGATGTGCCTTTGCTATGTCTCAAGATATATGCTCACGTCGTTTTTACGAAAATGAACTTTGAAAAATATATATTGGGCTACATTGGGCTATATATATATTAGAGCCAAAATGTAGAAAAATGTAGCCCAATGTAGCCCAATGTAGCCCAAAGATGGCCACCAGAGACAAAAAAAAAAAAAAAAAATGAAGCCAAAAAAACAGCCAAAAAAAGTCAAAATATAGCTCAATAACAGAATGTCCCAGAGAACAACTAGTGCGCTAACAGTCTTACTTATAAACTGAGATTTATAGTTAGGAATTAGCATTTAAAAAACCTTTGAAATTCACGGAAAAACCATAGGTTTAACACCAGTGATAGTTAGGAATTAGCATTTAAAAAAACTATGAAATTCACTGAAAAAACCATAGGTTTCACACCAGTTATAGTTAGGAATTTGCATTTGAAAAACCTATTAAATTCACATAAAAAACCATAGGTTTCACACCAGTTATAGTTAGCTGGAAATTTTATTGACATAAAACCATTGAAATTCCCACGTTATAGTTAGTTGGACTCACTATAACTTGCGCGTGCAATGCACTGCTGATGACGTCACATATTACATCACTCATGACATGGTCAGTGACATCACTCATGACATCACTGATGACACCATCCAGTGAATGTGTGACTTTATGAAAAATAAATATGTTTTATATATGTATTTGGAAAGGTCGATGGAACAATATATTTTTAAAAAAGTGTCTTAAAGGATGTTTTTTTTTTAAAAAAAAATGATTGGTTAACTGGCTTATTAAGTGTATTTTAGTGAATACATATATTAGGGAGTAATGTTTAAAAATTAAAAAATATGTATCAGTGTTTCACTTTGTGCATAAGTGGCTGCATGGGTTGGTGAGTAACTACATGTGTGTGTGTATGGGTTATTAGATGTTTTTTTAGTATCAGTATGAGTGACTGTTTTGTTTTGCGTGGGAATTACTTACTACACTGACTTTTTTTAATGTATTTTAAAGACTGCATATGTGCAGGACTGCATGGTTGAATAGTGGGATAAGTGTATGTTAGTGAGTAAATGACTGTCTCACTAGTGTTTTTAACAGTAACTACATATGTTGTTTAAATAAGTATGTGTTTCGAAAAGTGATTGTTTAAGAGAATAAATATTTGTAATTTTCATTAGAAGTAAGGTGGTAGTGTGTGTATTGCTCTATATGCAAATAAATGGATGATCAATAGTTTATTTGCATGTGTGAGTATGTGTGTGAGTAACCTTTGGATGATTGTCGGTGTGTAACAGGATGTATAGGTGTATCACTTCATATGATGGGTGAGTATATGTATGAGTGACTACAGAGAACTGTTGGTGAATGAGTGGATGTGTATATAGATGGTGGAATTACTGAATTGGTTGTTGTAACTGAAATGGGTAAAATTACAGTGAAAGGAGATCTGTCACTAAGTCACAAGAATGGTATCATCAGTGATGTCATGAGTGATGTCACTGACCATGTCATGAGTGATGTAATTTGTGACGTCATCAGCAGTGCATTGCACGCGCAAGTTATACTAAGTCCAACTAACTATAACGTGGGAATTTCAATGGTTTTATTTCAGTAAAATTTCCAGCTAACTATAACTGGTGTGAAACCTATGGTTTTTTATGTGAATTTAATAGGTTTTTTAAATGCAAATTCCTAACTATAACTGGTGTGAAACCTATGGTTTTTTCAGTGAATATATATATATATATATATAGGCCAATAAGTTCACTAGGGACAGATTAGACTATATGAATGGACGAATTTATACATTCGCACGAAAATACGACACCCTAAGAAGTCATGTTGCCATGGATAAAACTATGGATAGGACCAATGAACAAATTGAAGATCCAGATAGCTCGGAAGTAAGTTCTGTTGAAGGAGAATCAAGCTCAACCCCATTGGATTTTCGGGGGGAGATCAAGCTAGCGCACATGACCACGCGACAAAGAGGAAGAGGCAGATCCAATACGTGGGGAAGGGAACCACGTCCACCAAAGAAACCCCCGACAAACCAAAAACCAGAAGGGGTGGAAAAAGAAGTAAAAGCAAAGCGAGACAAAGGAAAGCCAAAATAGCCTTGAAGAAGAAAACATCCATATCCAACAACATAGTGATAAACTTATCGAATAAACAACTATCGAATACTCACTTGAAACTTCTGAATAAAGGTCTTTCCTTTTGCCCGACAAAAACTATGAATGCACCCAACACACGTATTGACCTTTACAAGTTTTGCAGGAAGATAAAACTAAAAAAACATTTCGCTAAGAAAAATCGAAACAACAAAAAAATAGTTGCCTCAAAAACTAATGAAACTATGTGAATGGTCGCACAAAAAGATTTAACAGCGATGATAACTCTAGCATCCATCAAGGAAACCCCCTCTACCAGCCAAGAGGACAATAAGATCACTCCTGAAATGGAAATGAACTTTTGTAAAGACATTGGAATACCTACAAATCTAGGAGGTAATAGCGGACTTAAAAGAAACTCAAAATTTTGTCCACAACTCCCGCCAGGCAACAAAGTAGATCTATTCCATGAGCTTATGGTCGAAGAAATAGCCAAAATCTCAGACAAGTCAACAAAAAATGGACAAATGTGGAAACAAAATCTCTCTCCGGATGAACGTAAGGCCATGATGGATTTGAAAAACGATGCTTCAATAATCATTAAATCCTCGGATAAAGGGGGCAACCTCGTTATACAAAACGTTTCCGATTATATTGAGGAAGCAAGGAGACAGCTGGAAGTCCAGGATCATTATGAAAAACTAACAACAAACCCAATAGAAATATGGACAAACGAATACCATTCCATGCTGTTAAATTGGAAAGACAGAGGTTTAATAGATTTTGACGAATATAGCTATCTTAAAACAGACAATCCAATCATGGCAACTATATATTTTCTACCGAAAATTCATAAGTCACTAGAATGTCCACCAGGGAGACCAATTGTGAGTTCCATAGGATCTCTCCTGGAATCCACATCAAGATTCGTAGACATTTTTCTTAGGAATTATGTGACGAAACTACCTTCTTTTCTAAGAGATACAATGGACTTCTTACAAAAAATCACCACATCACTTTATACTTCAATCCGCCATGAAGATGGGATTGAAGTAGTGAAGGAAGTACTGAAATCACGATCTGTGAACTTCTTGGAACATTCAAACATGTTACTGGAAATGCTCCGATATTGTCTGACCCACAATGCTTTCCTGTTTCTGGGGGAGACATATCTCCAGAGACAGGGGACCGCTATGGGGACATCATTTGCACCCACATATGCAAATCTCCTAATGGGGGCCTGGGAGAGTGATGTGATACAAAAAGATCAAGAGAATCCTGAGGGGCCAAAAATAAAGCTCTGGTGTCGTTTCATAGACGACTTGTTTGTCATATGGGACGGAGACCAAAACTCATTGGAAGACTTTGTTGGATCTCTAAATAGGAACAAATACAATCTACAATTCACATCAACAATTAGCTCCCATTCTTTGATCTTCCTAGATGTGGAAATTTTCGTAAAAAACAACAAACTATGTTCGAAAATCCATAGGAAGCCCACAGCATGTAATAGTATTCTACATGCAAATAGTGGACACCCCATCAAACTGAAATGGAGCATCCCTTACGGGCAAATGTTAGGAGCAAAAAGGAACTGTTCCGAACAGGAAGACCTAACAGAGGAAATCGAAAAAATGAGTGCCCGATTTTTAGAAAGAGGATACCCATTGGAAGTGATATCCATTGCACAAAACAGGATGCATCTGAAAAAGAGAGAAGAATTACTAACTCCAAATTCCAAGAGAGCAAAAACTAACCAAGAACACGAGGATAGTCAAGGGGGCGAAGTTACCAGACTTATAGTGGACTTCAATAATCAGAGTATGAATATCAAGAAAGCCATTCAAAAACACTGGCAAGTCCTCCGCCAAGATAACACCTTAAGAGAAACCTTGATGAAGAATCCGAGCATCACATATCGAAAAACCTCTTCCCTCAGGGACATACTAACACAGAGTCACCTGGTACTTCGGGAGGAGAAACAACAGAAACAGACATGGCTAACAACACCAGGCTTCTGGAAATGCCACAAATGTAAAGCCTGTGAGCATGGAGTGAACATCAAAAACTACAGATTACAAAATGGTAAAATGGAAACAATACAAGACCACATCACCTGTGACTCAAAATATGTGGTCTATAGACTACAGTGTTCTTGTGGAAAGTACTACATCGGGAGCACAGTGAATAAATTAAAACTGCGGATACTACAACATCTAAGAGCCATAAAAAACAAGGACCCGTGCTACCCGATGGCCACACATTTCGCTCAATACCATCAGAGCAACCCCGCCCTTCTAAAATATTCCAGGATTAAGATGAGTAAAATCCAGGAACGGGGTGGAGATCAATTGTTAAAACTAAAACGACTGGAATCGAGAATGATTTTGAGCATGGGAACAGAGGCCCCATTTGGCCATAATTTGGATGCTGAGTTACATGTACATTTGTGAGACATCATATAAGTACTTGATACTATCTGAAACAACACATGGAATTGAGTGACAATGTACATCATAGAATACAAGATGTTGGACTAAATACATGCTCGTAACAATCATTTAAACAGTATATTATGAAAAATAATCAGATCATAATAGTCAAAAACATTGGAATCAACAAGACAAAAAATAATAAATGAAGAGACATCAGAAGAACATTAATATAAGAGGACTCACTTAAACATAGTACTTCACAGTTATAGGCATCTCTAAAACTATAAGTGGGAATAGAATGGTTTAAGATGAAAATGGACTAGAAATGTAAATAATTGGTAAATCCAGGCTGCAGACCTTTTGTAAATGGATATGTTATACATTGACCTAGTTTAACTTTTCACCACTCGTATACTTTATATTGTATATAGTAACCACCACCATCCCCCTTATCTGATACTTAACATACAGAAGCCCACAAATGAAATGTTGGTTAAAATGTTTATAATAAGTCCTGTCTACACTGAACCCCCCCTTCGCTTTATATTCTTTTGTCTTGTTTTAGTTACAAATTAATGTGAGTACTTCACTGAAATGAGTTGAACAAATGAGAATCATTACTGTATATAGAAGAAACTTGAATGTAAATATCTCGTTTAGACAGAGAGTTAAAATGGTACTTCACGTAAATACTTTATTTACGACACAGAGTTTAACTGCACTTTACGTAAAAGGTCTTAATTGCACTTATACAGTTTTTCCGATAGTACTTTACTGAGACGGTTTAAGTTTATGATCTGACGAATAATTTCTATATATAGGAAGAAATTGTTTTGATTGTAAATACTTTATTTGGGATATAGGGTTTTATTGTACTTCACATGACTTGTAAATATCCCGGCAAAAGTATTAAGAGCATGTACTAGCCATTCCTTAACTATGCAGGGTTGGAGGTCTAAATGACTATGGAAATAGAAGAGGGTACTTTTACATATCACTGTATAAAAGTAAGGTCTAGACCAAGAGACTCTATGGTCCAGTTGAAGGTAGGAGCGGAAACGCGTAGACCGTCTATTTGATGCACTTTCTTTTGCACATGGTGTGTAAATAAAACTGTGAGAAGATCAACTGTTGCTGTGCCGTGTCTTTATCTACGAACTCGTAGGAGCTCACCCCCAACGCTCCACTCACCCAACAAAAGGGTCCTCGCATAAGGTGGACCAGGAGAGGAGCCGAGGCCGACGGTATCTTCTTCTTTTTTCAATAATGGCTGCGACAACACTGGGGGGGGTGTCTTGCACATGCCACCGACCCCCCCCCCCCTTCCCCTTGTATCTCCTGGTCTAGCCCCGGCTTGATATGAGCTCCCCGTTCGGTCTGAAGCGGCGCCCTGCAGGCCACGGGGGGGATGTCTTGCCTCTGCCTCCGACCCCCCCCCCCTCTTATCGCCTGGTCCGGACATCACGGATATCAACGCCAGGTGTCGGCGTGGGGTGCGCTGGGAGGGAGAGGCGGCACGAACGAGCCTCTCCCACCCCCCCAGGTGGGGGCCCCTCAGCTGCACCCCCAACGCTCCACTCACCCAACAAAAGGGTTCCTCCACTCTTGCGATGCAGCGGCGCTGCACTCACCCGACAAAAGGTCTCGTCCACTATTGCGAGGCAATGATGCTCCGCTCACCCAGCGGGGGTCTCGTCCACTGTTGCGGTGCAACGACGCTTCTAGTTTCCTGCGTCCGGAAACGTTCTCCTCAACTTTAAAGATTCTATAAGAGCCACGGGAGCCCCCGACCCCTGATGGGGAATGACTGCCATGATCACCCACGGAACGACCACGACGTAGCCGCGGGACGTCGGCGCGCTCATGCCGGCGCCAGCCTCAGTCTTGAAATCACCAAAATCCTGCAAGACTACCAACTTGATCAGTTCCGGTGGGACACCAGTATGACCCGGTAGGAGAGATTGTTGCCTCCCACCCCACTTTGACTGATGGTTCATGTCGGCAGTCCCCTCTGCTACCCTTCAACGAAAACTTTTGGACTGCCGAAAGAGGTCCCGGTCCAACCACGAGTTGGTGGAGACATTTTGACTATACTTGGACCTTCCTGACCTCACCCAAAATGGCGCCGGTACAAATGAAACTCTCAACTCCTTGTTGTGCCCCGATTGCTCAGCCTTGATATCATGAGATATGTATGCAGTTTTTAGCACATGAATTGATATGGGATAAGACTGATTATATGTTCGGACAATGAATTGATCCAGGATGGGTATTGATTATACGTTCGAACAATGAATTGACATGGGACGGGTACTGATTACACGTTCGAACAATGAATTGATATTAAGTTCTAATGCATCATTGATTACTGTATTTATTATTGAAGGTTCGAATTGTCGACACTTTTGGTACTTGCTCACAATGAATTATCGATATGATTTTGTTGCACTTGTCACACTTTTTACTATGAAATCAACGACCACTGACTCTCTGTTATGTTTTCCACAAATAAATACCACCCCCCCCCATTTACAGTTCTAGCCTGCTCCGTGGCCGGCCCACGGGGTTGTAGGCCCGTATTTGGGCACCAACATTTTTATTAAAGGTTTTTGAAAAAGCAAACGTAGTTGTAACGCGTAGATTGGTAAGTTTCGAATAAATGGCCACTGTTTCCGATTGTTTTTTTTTTTTTAAAAAGCAGGTGAAATGAAGCAGCTCAATTAGTTAAGGGTTAAAAAGTATAGTACGCAGAAACATTGAAAATATGAATGCTCCAGGTTTGTTGTGTGTTTTTCATTTTCAATCAACACTTCCTAATTTCCTTCGAATCGAACGTTAACAGAAGTCAAGCGGCAAAAAAAAAACAAAAAAAAAATGCTCACGCGCAACCGCTGGAAGACAAGTATCAACATATATGAGCCTCCTCAACCACCCTCAGAAAACATAGGGGGTCAGGATACGTCTCCCATACACCCTTATACCCAATACTCACATTGCTTTTCCTCCATCTAGTAATTTAATTAAATTGAAACACAAAATGGCGAATTCACGTTTCACTACCAGTTTGCGACCCGGTTCGCGAACCGAGAAGCGCTTCTACCGCGAAAAATCACATTTTTTTTATTTGCCTCACGGGACCCTTTAATAACCCCAACATCATTCCTAGGGGGTCAAGAGGGGTCTACCTTGCCCCCTTTCATTAAATTCCCCCTTCGTTTTTCTCCTCCTCTTGTCTCTCGATCCTACCGAGAGACAAGATGGCGGCCGCACCGGACTGTTTAGAATGTTGACAGACACCGGAGAGCCAATCAGCTTCGCTACGCAAAGCTCCGTTACGCGAAAAGTACGCGATCTGGAGCGCTATCTGGGACGCTGTCACAGATATATCTGTTTTTTTAAACTTTGATTTCTCAAAATCCACTGGAGCACATATATTGAGACCCAGCAAAGGCACATCGGGCTAACAGTCCCTACAATTTTGCCAAGTTTCGTGCAAATCCATTCAGCCGTTCGAGCTAAAAGTGAGGCCAAAGGCCCTATGAAAAAATGAATGGGAAAAACGCATTTTGGGACCCCCCTTTTTTCTCGCCCCCCTTGATGGAACCCCCCAAATTTTCAGGGGCTGCTCAGAAACACAATGTGCCATTTTCCTGAAAATTTCAGCCGATTCCGTCCACAAATGCCAAAGTTATTAGACATAGAATTTTCAAAAGTTCCATAGAGAAAAAATCCTAACTATATACACCTACTGGCGACCGCCAGTAGGTAATATATATATATATATATATTACCTACTGGCGATAGCCAGTAGGTATATATAGTTAGGATTTTTTTCCTATGGGATTTTTGAAAATTCTATGTCGAATAACTTTGGCGTTTAAGGACAGAATTGGCTGAAATTTTCAGGAAAATGGAACATTTTGTTTCTGAGCAGCCCCTGAAAATTTGGGGGGGTTTCGTCAAGGGGGGGCCGAGAAAAAAGGGGGGTCCCAAAACGTGTTTTTCCCATGCAATTTTCCATAGGGCGGTTGGCCTCACTTTTAGCCTGAACGGCTGAATGGATTTACACCAAACTTGGCAAAATTGTAGGGACTGGTAGCCCGATGTGCCTTTGCTATGTCTCAAGATATAGGCTCCAGTGGTTTTTACAAAAATTAACTTTGAAAAATATATATTGGGCTACATTGGGCTATATATATGTTGGAGCCCAAATGTAGCCCAATGTAGCCCAATGTAGCCCAAAGTAGCCCAAAGATGGCCACCAGAGACAAAAAAAACAAATGTAGCCCAAATATCAGCCAGATGTAGCCCAACTATAGCCCAATGACAGAATGTCCCAGAGTGTTCTAAAGAACAACTAGAGTGCTAACAGTCCTACTTATTACAAAGGTATGGCACACCTGAAGCCATCTTGATTGGAATAAAGTGGTAACTCTTAAAACATTTAATTTAAAAAGGAACAAAATGAGGGGGTTCATTTTGCCATAGAAAGTATGATTAGCGAATATATGACGAAATCCTGCATGTACTATTAGGCCGCAAATTAAAATAACGAAAACTTTTAGAACGAATATGCCTTTAGCATACACTAAACAACTAAACTACCCTAAACCCTAAAACACTACCCCCAGCATGACCCTACACTACACAAACAGTACAACACTACCCTAAACCCTAAAACACTACCCCCAGCATGACCCTACACTACACAAACACTACAACACTACCCTAAACCCTAAAACACTACCCCCAGCATGACCCTACACTACGCAAACACTACAACACTACCCAAAACCCTAAAACACTACACCCCAGCATGACCCTACACTACGCAAACACTACAACACTACCCTAAACCCTAAAACACTACCCCCAGCATGACCCTACACTACACAAACACTACAACACAACCCTAAACCCTAAAACACTACCCCCAGCATGACCCTACACTACGCAAACACTACAACACAACCCTAAACCCTAAAACACTACCCACAGCATGACCCTACACTACGCAAACACTACAACACTACCGTAAACCCTAAAACACTACCCCCAGCATGACCCTACGCTACGCAAACACTACAACACTACCCAAAACCCTAAAACACTACACCCCAGCATGACCCTACACTACGCAAACACTACAACACTACCCTAAACCCTAAAACACTACCCCCAGCATGACCCTACGCTACGCAAACACTACAACACTACCCTAAACCCTAAAACACTACCCCCAGCATGACCCTACAATACGCAAACACTACAACACTACCCTAAACCCTAAAACACTACCCCCAGCATGACCCTACACTACGCAAACACTACAACACTACCCAAAACCCTAAAACACTACCCCCAGCATGACCCTACACTACGCAAACACTACAACACTACCCAAAACCCTAAAACACTACCCCCAGCATGACCCTACACTACGCAAACACTACAACACTACCCAAAACCCTAAAACACTACCCCCCAGCATGACCCTACACTACGCAAACACTACAACACTACCCAAAACCCTAAAACACTACCCCCCAGCATGACCCTACACTACGCAACCACTACAACACTACCCAAAACCCTAAAACACTACCCCCCAGCATGACCCTACACTACGCAAACACTACAACACTACCCAAAACCCTAAAACACTACCCCCAGCATGACCCTACACTACGCAAACACTACAACACTACCCAAAACCCTAAAACACTACCCCCAGCATGACCCTACACTACGCAAACACTACAACACTACCCAAAACCCTAAAACACTACCCCCAGCATGACCCTACAATACGCAAACACTACAACACTACCCAAAACCCTAAAACACTACCCCCAGCATGACCCTACACTACACAAACACTACAACACTACCCTAAACCCTAAAACACTACCCCCCAGCATGACCCTACACTACACAAACACTACAACACTACCCAAAACCCTAAAACACTACCCCCAGCATGACCCTACACTACGCAAACACTACAACACTACCCTAAACCCTAAAACACTACGCCCAGCATGACCCTACACTACGCAAACACTACAACACTACCCTAAACCCTAAAACACTAGCCCCAGCATGACCCTACACTACGCAAACACTACAACACTACCCTAAACCCTAAAACACTACCCCCAGCATGACCCTACACTACGCAAACACTACAACACAACCCTAAACCCTAAAACACTACCCCCAGCATGACCCTACACTAAACAACCACCACAACTCTACACTACACTAACACAACACTACACTACACAACACTACACTACACTACACAATCACTAACCCACGAAAAAATTAACACAAACCCACTTACCTCTCTCGTCATCGTGGTTTTCACAACGCAAATGCATTTACCATACATGCCTTTAAAACGTAATTCTTTGTAAAGGCATGCGCGATAAATGCACATGCGTTTTGAAACAATGCGGGATAATGGTATGCGAGGTCAATGACCTTGCGGGATAATGGTATGCGGACTGAAAGTCTGCGGGATAAAAAATGCGGGAAAATGGCTGCAAACCATGATTAGCAGCAGACTTCCCTGGTGAGCACTAGCTTTACTACAGTGATCTAATGAGCAACTAGAGTGCTAACATTCAGAATTTATGGCAAATGTGTGACACATCTGAATGCCTTCTTGGTAGAACCAAAGTAAACAAGCATTGAAAATGCAATAGATCTCGCCCTCGTTTAAGTTAAAGCCATTCTGTTTGTAATGAGGTGGCTTTTTAGCTTTGCTTTTATTAGTGTTTTTAAAACTTTCATGTAAATAACATGCATATGTATGCATATATGTATATGTATGCATGCATTTATATTTATATAGATATGCAGATTATATATGTTTATATATGTATATTACCTACTGGCGATAGCCAGTGGGTATATATAGTTAGGATTTTTTCTCTATGGGATTTCTGAAAATTCTATGTCTAATAACTTTGGCGTTTGTGGACGGAATTGGCTGAAATTTTCAGGAAAATGGCACATTTTGTTTCTGAGCAGCCCCTGAAAATTTGGGGGGGGGTTCGTCAAGGGGGGCCGAGAAAAAAGGGGGGTCCCAAAACACGTTTTTCCCATTCATTTTTCCATAGGGCGATTGGACTCACTTTTAGCTCGAACGGCTGACTAGATTTACATGAAACTTGGCAAAATTGTAGATATGGTTTGCCCGACGTGCCTTTGCTATGTCTCAATATATGTGCTCCAGTGGATTTTGAGAAATGAACGTTTAAAAAAATATATATATCTGTGACAGCGGTCCGGTTAGCGCCCCGGTTCGCGTACCTGACGCGTAACGGAACTTCGCGAAGCGAAGCTGATTGGCTCTCCGGTGTCTGTCAACATTCTAAACAGTCCGGAGCGGCCGCCATCTTGTCTCTCGGTACGATCGAGAGACAAGATGTGGTGAAAAACGAAGGGGGAAATGAAGGAAAGGGGGCAAGGTAGACCACTCCTGACCCCCTAGGATTGATGAGGGGGATATTAAAGTGCCCCGCGGGGCAAAAAATAAATTTTTTTTTTTTTTTTGCGATTTTACGCCGTAGAGGCGCGTCCCGGTACGCGAACCGGGCAGCTCACCGGGCAGCTAACCGGGCAGCTAACCGGCAGCGTAGCTGTCAACATTGTAAACAGTCCGGAGCGGCCGCCATCTTGTCTCTCGGTAGGTTCGAGAGACAAGATGTGGTGAAAAAAGAAGGGGGAGATGAAGGAAAGGGGGCAAGGTAAACCCCTCCTGACCCCCTAGGATTGATGAGGGGGATATTAAAGTCCCCCGCGATTTTTCGCGGTAGAGGCGCTTCCCGGTACGCGAACCGGGCAGCTAACCGGCAGCGTAACGGGAGTCCGCCATCTTGTGTTTTTGGAGCGTCCGGTTCGCATACCGGGTAGCGTCCCGGTAAGCGTAACAAGGGGAAAACCAAGAGAAACAGTAAAAAAAAAATTAAGGGAATAGATTTCCAGCAAACTTGGCAAAATTGTAGGGACTGTTTGTTTGATGTGCCTTTGCAAGGCCTCAAGATATGTGCACGTGTGGATTTTGTCTAATTAAGGTTAAAAAATATATATATATCTGTAAGCGTGCTCCGGCACGCTTACGTTACGGGTTTTGTTTGCGCTGCAGAGCCGATACGTCACGGTTATGCGACGCGCCATGAGGCGTCTCACGTGGCTACGTGATACGTCACGTAATAAAGAATATATTTTACAGCTATAGATATTAGCTTTTAAAAAACCAATGAAATTCACTGAAAAAACCATAGGTTATAGACCATATATAGTTAGGAATTTGCATTTACAAAACCTTGAAAATTCACTGAAAAAACCATAGGTTAGAGACCATATATAGTTAGCTGGACATTTTATTGACATAAAACCAATGAAATTCCATATATAGTTAGTTGCACTAACTATATATCGCGCACCCGCAATCCACTGCTGATGATGTCACATATTACATCATTCATGACATGGTCAGTGACATCACTGATGACATCACTGATGACATCTCAAATGACATCACTGATGACATCACTGATGACATCTCAAATGACATCACTGATGACATCATGACACACCAATACCAGTTACTACATACGCACTCACTGATTCCTACGTCTACACACACATTCACTCATTCACCCATACAATCACTCATACATACAGTCACTCATTATTACAACACTATCATATGCACTCATACACCTATGCAGACACTCACACACTGCCACTCATCCATGGAGTTACTCACACACCTAGTCAGTCCTGTAAAGAATCAATCACACTTCCATTTCCTCATCTATACAGTTAAACACAGAACACCATACTTCAGTGACATCACTGATGACATCACTGATGACATCACTGATGACATCTCAAATGACATCACTGATGACATCTCAAATGACATCACTGATGACATCATGACACACCAATACCAGTTACTACATACGCACTCACTGATTCCTACGTCTACACACACATTCACTCATTCACCCATACAATCACTCCTACATACAGTCACTCATTATTACAACACTATCATATGCACTCATACACCTAGTCAGTCCTGTGAAGAATCAATCACACTTCGATTTCCTCATCTATACAGTTAAACACAGAACACCATACTTTTCACACATATACTAACACATACTTACTCTCTTATACAATCACTGATACAAGTACACATTGATATGCACAGAGTCACACACCTCCCAGCCAGCCACACACACACTCAGTCTTCCATACATCCACTCATTCTTCAATATCTAAAACATATTTAAACTTTACAAAAACACACAGACACTAGATGATGTCATTTGAGATGTCATCAGTGATGTCATCAGTGATGTCATCAGTGATGTCATTTGAGATGTCATCAGTGATGTCATCAGTGATGTCACTGACCATGTCATGAATGATGTAATATGTGACATCATCAGCAGTGGATTGCGGGTGCGCGATATATAGTTAGTGCAACTAACTATATATGGAATTTCATTGGTTTTATGTCAATAAAATGTCCAGCTAACTATATATGGTCTCTAACCTATGGTTTTTTCAGTGAATTTTCAAGGTTTTGTAAATGCAAATTCCTAACTATATATGGTCTATAACCTATGGTTTTTTCAGTGAATATATATATATATATATATATTCTCCCCAACACCTTCCCAGAAAAGGAAAGTAAATAGCCGCACACCGCGATGGAGCCTGCATCAATTTATTTCAAGGGCGGCCCCGTCATCCTGACATGTTTCACTCGTTCTCCGTGAGCTTTTTCAAAGGTTTCACTCCGCTGCCATTCAAACCAGGTATGGCCAGGAACTACATCACTTCTTTTTGTTTGTTATTTTTTTCAATGGGCGTTGTCCTTCCCTCGCTTTGAATTGTGGTCAATGTAGTTTCTTATTTTCACATTTTTTCCCTTCAATGGGTTTGTGGCTCATACCTGACTTAATGCAAAGTCCATCGTGTCCCTGAATAATTCATTTTCAAAATCATCCTGGGAACCAATACCAGAGGCAGTCTCCGGCGGCACCCGCCTGACCTGATTGCTTGCGCATTCCAAAAAACAGGGTTCAGGTTCGGTCAGGCTACGGCGCTCTTGTGGCGGTGCGTCGCATACGGCTGAACCACGCCGTTTAACATTCTCCCCAACACCTTCCCAGAAAAGGAAAGTAAATAGCCGCACACCGCGATGGAGCCTGCATCAATTTATTTCAAGGGCAGCCCCGTCATCCTGACATGTTTCACTCGTTCTCCGTGAGCTTTTATATATATATATATATATATATTACCTACTGGCGGTCGCCAGTAGGTAGTTATAGTTAGGATTGTTTTCCATAGGAAATCCTCAACATTCTATTTGGAATAACTTTGGCCCTGATTGAAGAATCTTAGCGAATTTCCCAAAGAAGATGGCTCGGTCCGCTGCGCTCCTTCCCTGACAGTTTGGGGGAGATTGGTCAAGTGGGGGCTGAGATATAAGGGGGGTCCCAAAACGTGTTTTCTCCATTTTATTTTCCAGAGGACCTTTAGACTCGGCTACAGGTCGAACGGCTGAATGGATTTATAAGAAATTTGGCAAAACTGTAGAGTCCGGTTCGCAGATTGCGCTTTTTTTGGAATGGTGTAAATCCGTTCAGTAGTTGTTGAGAAAAATAAAGTTAAAGTCAATTATATATCTATAGGCGCGCACGCGTGCGCGCACCCAAGCGGCTGCGCGTGAGCGGAATTTTTTTCTGCTGCGTGACGTCTGTTAACGTTCGAATCGAAGGAAATCAGGAAGTTTTGACCGCCATTTTGTCACTGCAAGTAAATATATTGTTCATTTCAAAGCGTTGAAATATGGAAAGGGGAGAAGGTAGAGATTGTCTTGCTGCGTAGGTTTTCTCGGGGTGTGCAGTAAGGCCCTTAAACGCGAAAAGATATCATTTTTTTTTTTTTTAATTACGGGGTGCGCGCACCCGGTCGCGCACACCTATTTACAAGAGTGTGAAAATGAAGATAAATCAGAAGTTTGAGTGCTTAGATATAAGGTGGCTCTGAAAAGAGCCCTTGTGTTAATTTAGTGTTTTCTGTATTTATAAGTAAGTACCGATGCAGAGCCTGATGTTGCAGAGGAAGATTCTGTTTCCCTCATTCGTGAAATGAACACCGTCTCTCCTATAGACGTCTTGCATGTGGTATCGCAAGTTGTTGTGGTAAATAGAACCCATGCTATTATCTCTGAGGAAAGCAGAAACAGATTTATTTACATGTCTCCTTGCTTTCTCAAATTGTGCACAATGTTGATTGGACCAATTCCATTTCTGTCTTTGGCATATATTGGAATATACCAAGGCAGATCGAGGAAAAAGTGTCATCAATTGTCGAAAGGTGTCTTTTAGAAGCATTTCCAGACCTACCCCAGTGATTGTGCCTAGATCGTTCCCACCACAGTGCACAATTATAAGGTCTGGTTCTGGGAGATGCATAAAAGTTTTCACCAATGGAATCAATTGGTGACATTTCAATCCTCTTTTGGCAATCCATGTTATGTGTACATTTGGTAAGCCGAGGTTGCAAATTCATCTGCTTACTGCATATTTTTCACTCCAGTGAATATAACTGTGTCCTATTAGCCAGACCTTCATTTTCAAGGGATTTGTAGTCGTCCTCCGATCGGTTCTGGAAGTGGAATGGTAGTTAGAAATTGAAAGTCAGGATATAAAAAAAGGATGAGGCTGGGTGTGGTTAAAAAAATAAAAATGATTGGTTGATTGTAATAAGTGGAGATTGAAGAGTACGTTGCATGTTAATGTTAAACGAAAAGTACTATTGGGTGTGAAAAAAAAAGACATGTAACAGAGCTGTGGATTGGCAGGTGTTTCTGGAGGGAAAACAGTCTTTTTAGTTTGCTGTAGAACGTTGAGACATGAACTTTTGACTTGTGCCTTCAGCAAGGTGCAGAATGAGGTGTTACCATGGAAACAGCCGGAGATGGAAGTTGGTGATGGGTGACTCTCACGTGAGACTGAAAATATTGTGAAGGACAACCAATTGAAATGTAAATTTGATTTTACAATTTTGCGTGAGGAAATGTGATTGGCTGAAGAGAGTTATATGAGTGTGTATTGACTGGATATCTGTGCCATTGAATTTTGGTTGCAGTGATAGTAGCATTATTCAGAGCTCCGCAAACGAATATCTGTTTTGTGACTTTCACTGTTCTACATCGTTCAAAGCACTGGTAAAGGTAAGTGTGTAACTGTTTGTTTTGTCATGTACCATATAATATAGTTTAATCACAAACAATGATTGATTTTCCATGTAAAAACTAATTTTTGGCTGTCATAATGTGTTGTATTTCTAAAAGTAATTTCTTTCATTTAAATGTTGAATACGCAGTAAAAAATATTTTTAATATAGAGAGTAATTATTTTTGAAATTTTGAAGCGTTTATATATAATTAGAGAAGTTGTTCAGGAAGTGAAGAAATGATATTAGCAGACAGACAGATAATGCAGAAAGAGAGAGAAATGGTAAATTACTAGTGATACCGTCGTCAAAAAATGCTAATGGTTAATGAATTCGTAAACTTTTTGTCAGTCGACAAAATTTCAGGCTGGTTGGTGGCCGTGGCCTGCACTGGTGGGGGTGGGGCGAGAGGGAGGGGGAAGGGGGCTAAAGTGGCAATGATTAAGGTATTCACAAAGTTTTTGTTAGACGACAAAATTAAAGTGCGGTTTGTCGTCGCGGTTTGCACTGGTGGGGTGAGAAAGGGAGGTGGTCGAGTGAAATAAAATGAAAAGTTTTGACCATGAGGTTGTACAAAGATTTGTGCAGTAAATGTGTTCGTACATTGAGGTAGCAAACGGAGTATATAAATATCTCTCTCAGTCCTGCTGTTTGACTGCATCTTCATGACCCTTCTGTTTTCCATCTCCGTTGCCCTGTGTTATCTTATTGTCTGTGTGTCTGTCTGTGTCTGCCTTCAGTCCGGGCTGAGGAAGTTTGCTGTGGAGGCACACACAGATAGTCCTATCAAAGTAATTGGAACGTTTAAAAAAAAATAATTATATAATTGCATTGGTATTTTTAAAGCGCTACTAAATGTTTTCTTTCACAATTACCGCTTGGTTGCTTTCTCAGAGCAGAGGGTATGTCGTATTTCACTTGTTGGTGCCTCTGCATCTGACTCTGTTCTCTTGTGGCTGGCGGATAACTGTTTGTTATTGTGGAGATGAAAGGGTGATAAGGAGAGAAATACGACATAGCGTCTGGCCTGTAGAAGCGTGGGAGCAGTGATTAACTCTGAGTGAAGCGGAACTGTGGCAGTGCTTGGTAACAGTAATACATTTTTTTTAACAGAGGTACAACTGTCTGTACGGTGCGCGACCTACTAAGAAAGAGTTCACGGGCCGTAATTGGCTTGCAGGTTCTAGTATCAGTAAGTGAGGTCGAGAAAAGAAAACATTCAGGGCTTTATTTATGAAGGCCTTGTGCCACCGGTGCGTCACTTTTTCCCATTTTAAAAAATGATGCACCGGCGGCGCAAGGTCTTCATAAATAAGGTCCTCAGTTAGTACAGTTGAGGTTACGTGGAACACATGAATAGTTTTTCAATATATAATCATTTCAGTTGAGATTATGGATTAAAAGAGAGAACGTGAATATTTGAAATGTTTTTTTAGAAAAGTACTGTTTTGAAGGCAAATCATTATGTAATATGAGTACAGAAATTGCAAAAAACACAGTAATTGGTATTGTCAGTAGTACATGGAATACAAACGCTATAGTTGAAGAAAAATGAATATAGTTGGAAAAAAAACATTGTACACTCTTATAAGGAAGTACATTATATTTTAATAAATGGAAGAAGGTCTCTGGCCTTTCAGTTTAGGAACGATATATGAAAATGCAAGTGGTTATACATCATTACTTTATGAATCAGCTGTCTACATGCGAAGCACTATCAAGTCTGTGTTATGTTACTGTGTGAGGGAAAAAAAAGGCGCCAAAAGCGACAAAATGGTGAGAGGTCTCTGGTCTTTCAGTTTAGGAAAGATATATGAAAATGCAAGTGGTTATACATCATTACTTTATCAATCAGTTGTCTACATGCGAAGCACTATCAAGTTTGTGTTATGTTACTGTGTGAGGGAAAAAAGTTGTCTACATGCGAAGCGCTATCAAGTTTGTGTTATGTTACTGTGTGAGGGGAAAAAAAGGCGCCAAAAGCGACAAAATGGTGAGAGGTGCATGTATGTAATGTGTTGGAGGGTGCGCAAATCACTATTGAGGAGAACTACTGTATTGAGATATCTTTTGAAGGTTGCAGTATTGCATTTGAAATACAGCACAAGTAACAATGGAAATATTGTTGAAAGAACATATTTTTCTGTAAAGTATTTTTAAAAAATAATTTTATAGAAAATTAAAGGAGCAGAGGCGTGTGAGGCGGAAATAAGCAGTTGAGATGGGAAATGGCGTTTACAGTTATAAAAAACTCGTTTAAAATTTACACATTAATTAGGGCACATGTAGCATATATTAACGAGTTTTGCATCGAGTACGTTTGAAATAACCTTAGATAAGATATGCAATAGAATTGTTGAGATTAGACTGTAAAAAAATAAAGTTGAAAATCGAGTAGCTGAAGAGAGAAATGTAGTCCACATAAAAGACCAAAATGTAACCAGCACGAAATCATAATGTCCACTGTTACTAAAGCCAATAGGTCTGTTCTTCATAAGAAAATATGGAAAAGAACGTGAAGAATATAGGGAAGCAAAAGGAAATGAGGACGTCAATGGCTTGCATAAGAGTTATCGAAGCATTGTTTAGGCAAAATAGGTAGCTTCTGCTTCTAACAGGAAATCACTTTTATCATTTGAAAGTATGTCAGTTATCCAATGGAAAAGAATAAAGCAGTACTCATGATCTGTTAAAATTGGAGCCTCTTTTATTATCAGAGGGCAGCTCGGTGGGTTTTCGATGTAGCTCTCTGTTAGGAAAGAGTTAACCGTCTATTGTGTAGGCAAAATAGGCAGCAAGTGCTTCTAACAGGAAATCACTGTTATTATCTGAAAACATGTCAGCCATCCAATTGAGAAGAGGAAAGGAGCATTCATGATCTGTCATTATTGGAGCGTCTTTTACCATGAGTGGGCAGCTCAGTGGGTTTTCGATGTAGCTCTCTGTTAGGAAATCTTGCGCCGCTGCGAATATATTCCAATGACCCAGAACTCCTTGTATCGCTGCAAAGGCCATAAACCCTCCGTTGTAACAAAGCTGTTCATGATCAAGTAACGGATTCATGAGGTGATTGTAATTCGCTTCAGGAGGTACCAAATTGCAGAGACATAAATCCAGGGCCCACGTGAAATCACAGCTCAGGCAATGAAATACAGGCTGCACACAGGTGAAATACGAATATCGAAATGATAATCGATATGAAGTATTCAAAGTTGAGAGTGCTAAGGTGCCGTAGTAGAGAAGCATTCTCTGTCGAAATAGTTCTAAGTGGTCCGGCTCGTTTGCGAAGGCAGGAGGGACATCCATTTTGAATTTATCCAGATGGTAAAGGAAACGGCGCAGCACTGCCGGTTGTATAGCAACTCCACAGAATTAGGTCGCCGGCTATGCAGTGGAGAGGAGCAGAATGATTTGATAAATTTTCTAGGAGTCTAGTCACTTAAATATTGCTAAGTAGTTATCAAAAAAGTAGCCTGTCTTGAAGTGGAGGATGCGTTAAAAAATAAGGGAGTCATTTGAGCAAGTTGTAAAGCAAGGTCAATTTTTTTTTACAGCAATGCTGTTTTCTATGAATGTTAGCTAAGTGAAAGATATGTGTGTGAGCAGATGCTACCTTCAGTTTTAAATGTGACAATGGAGCTCTTGTTCATGTCTTCCGATTCAAGGTCGGTATTCGCTGCCAAATGCAAATATCAAGAAACGCATGCGTGGGGTAGATAGTCTACATTCTTAAAGGAAAGCAAATGGAGGGTTATTTTTACCGCGTTAGCATTGTCGTTTAAAAAGTTACCGTGATTTTCATTATATGTTAAGAAAGTATCACTGATGAAGACTGAAAATAAATCCTCATAAATAACAGGGGCTGGTGTATTTTAGAATAGGTGTGTAACATTACATGAATTGTAAATAAAAAAATAATGTAATTGAAAGTGTATGGTTTAAAAATGAAATGTAAAGGTTTATAGTTCACGTTTTGAAAGCGGTTCTAGAGGTCCAGATGCATGATAGATTTTAAAAAAATACTACATGTTTTTCAATAGTATTATGTAAAAAATATGTGTCTTTATGTACTATTTAGATTATCTGCCTGTTGCCTATTCTTTGAGTTTTAGTAATGCTGTGTCTTATAACTTTACCAGGGGCGGTATGAGGCTCATGGTGGCCTTGGGCAGGGAGGGTAGGTAGGGGGTTTGTAATAGGGGTCCGGGTGGGGTGGAGTGCGGAGTTTAGTGAAGAGGGAGGGGGGAGGGGGGGTTAGGGTGTTTGGTAATGGAGCAGAGTCAGAGGACACCAAATTTCTGTTATGGGGTGCCACGGAAATATGTATCCATTCTCAGAGGTTTATTATATTAAGGATATATATTAACATGGTGGCTCCTGGTGTTTTGTGGTTCTGTGCAAGTGTACTGCTTGCATGTGTATAATGCTGGCCCTGTAGTTTTTGTCTATGGAAATGGGGCCTTATTTATGACGGCCTTGCGCCACCTGTGCGTCACTTTTCCCATGCTAAAAGGGACGCAGTGGTGGCGCAATGTTTTCATAAATAAGGCTTTTGTTTTTTTGTGACTCTGCCTTTTAGTTTTGAAAGCCTACTGTTCTAGGTGCATGAATTTTAACATGGGGAAAAGTGACATATCTGTGGCACAATGCTTTTATAAATGAGAAATTTTGTATTTATTTTTAATGGAGAGGATTTTGGGAAACTTATTATTTATGCTTGTTCAATAACTTTACTAGGGGCGGTTTGAGGCTCATGGTGGCCTTGGACAGGGAGGGTAGGTGGGGGGTTTGTAATAGGGGGTCCGGGTGGGGTGGAGTGCGGAGTTTAGTGAAGAGGGAGGGGGGGGGGTTAGGTTGTTTGGTACTGGATCAGAGTCAGAGGATGGCAAATTTCTGTTATGGGCTGCCACGCAAATATGTATCCATTCTCATAGGTTTATTATATTAAGGATATATATTAACATGGCGGCTCCTGGTGTTTTGTGGTTCTGTGCAAGTGTACTGCTTGGATGTGTATAATGCTGGCACTGTAGTTTTTGTCTATGGACATGGGGCCTTATTTATGACGGCTTTGCGTCACCCGTGCGTCACTTTTCCCATGGTAAAAGTGACGCAGTGGCGGCGCAATGTTTTCATAAATAAGGCTTTTTTTGGTTTGTGACTTGGCCTTTTAGTTTTGAAAGCCTACTGTTGTAGGTGCATGAATTTTAACATGGGGAAAAGTGACATATCTGTGGCACAATGCTTTTATAAATGAGAAATTTTGTATTTATTTTTAATGGAGAGGATTTTGGGAAACTTATTAGTTATGCTTGTTCAATGCTATAATGATTGTATATTGTGTAGGAAATAAGTTTGTAATAAGTTAATAAAATTTTATTATTTCCATTTTTAGAGTGTTTGGTGCCTGTAAGGATCAACCTGCTATTTGAAGATATATATTGAGAGTATATATTCTTTTTTTTCAGGTGAGTTCCTTTTTATGCTTTGGCAATTTCTGTGGGTGGTGATGAAAATAATAAAGAATAATTTGTAAATGTTTTGAACATGATTTTATCTTAGATTTTTCACGTGTGGTTCTATCTGCTTATAGTACATATGTTTTTTGAGATGTTCTCCATTGACAGTTCAAATTATGTTTTAATGAGCTTGGGATATGTGTTCTTTTGCAAGGAGTTCATATTTAGAAATCATTGGAGTATAATTCTTTCAGGTTTCTTGTAATTAATACTTGTGAAGTGCTCATTATTTTTGAAATCTTGTTGTATTATGTTTGGCAGTGTTCCATTTTATTTATAGAGAGGTATTATGTTATGGATCTAAATGTAATGCTCATGTTTCCTGCATATCTGTCAATATACTATGTATAGGCACTTTTTTACATATTAATGCAGAGCTTTATTATGAGGTGGTTGTTCATGGTAAGTATGACATTTTGCATATGCTAAGACATTGACATGGTGAGTATACTGTTGTAATATAAATGGAACTGTCTCTGTGGGAAGTATATTGCACTTTGTAGTGATGAAATAAAAGAAATGGGTCTCTAAAAATTATTGTACAGGTACTAAATATTTCAAATATGTAGAAAATCTAAAAATAAATTTTACAGTGAAATGTCTTTTATCAACAGTAATTATTTAATTTAAAAAAAAGCACAGTGTCAATGTTTAGAGTTATATTGCCAATTTCTTTTTCAAAACAAGAGGAATGTGGTATCTTACAATATATAGAGTCATTAAGTTAGAGATTATAAAATTATCTGTAGTTTAAAAATTAGTAAAGGTAGTTTTCAATTATACACTTATGGACAAAGATATAATTTAGTCTTTATAATTTTTTAAAAGGATAAAGAAGAATATATTCAAAAAATACAATGGAGAATTTTTCTGAAGAAAATGAAGTACATTTTGAAATAATAAATGAACTGATGGAGGAAATATTAGATGCGGTTGTTGGAGAGGAAGCAGATGAAAATGATTATTTTATGGACATTTCATTAGATTCAGCCTATTTAGAGCTGATAGAAGATGAGGACAATGGACTTGAAGAAGTCCCTGATGAACTGATGTTGGAAGTTCTTTTAAATTATGAACTTTTAAATAAATAAAAAAAAATGATAGCAAAGCATTCGTGATGATAGTTTTCTTGATATATTCGTCGATGAAGTGCTTCATGAGAGTGATAAGATATGTTCTCATGAAGTGTAAAAGAGATTGTAGAAAAAAAGATTAAAACACTTATGATGACCGATAGTTCTTGAAAAAAGTGTACTGTTTGTATGCTTTAAAAAAATTTTAAAAAAATTGTCTATTAAGTTTAAAGAAATATAGAGTGTGATAAATTTACAAGGAAAATTCATTCCAGGATTTACTACTTTGTTCAGAGATTTTCTGTTATTATCTGTATTTTATTAGAAAATGAATGTGTAGTTTTAATTTGTACGGTATATGCTAGTAGTGAACTATAATATTTGTTATTTTTGTGTCTTACAGATTCACAATTTCATCAAAATTTTAAATTAAGATGCCGACCAGAATTGAAAAAAAGAAACTCTACAAACGGAGTTATAGTTTAAAGAAGAAAACTACAGAATTATTTTCAACGACTGAGAGGACGGATACAAAGAAGAGTGCTCCTGGTAAGCAAACTAAAAAGTTTTTGAAAAGCATTTTGGGAAGGAAAAATGTTAATATTGAAGTTCAGAAGGAGAAAATGATTTCAGCATCTTAAAGGAGATCTGGAGTTAAACAAAGTACTATTACTGGAAATAGGAAAGATGAAAGTCAGTACAGTAAAACCCGGAGCAATCAATTCAGCCAAATCAGGAAGCGTATGTTTTACAACAGAGTCGTTTTGAATTTATTACAAAAGGAGAAAGTTTCTAAAAAAAGATCTGTTTTTCTTTAAAAAAAACTATATATAGAGGGTATCGTTGAGCGCGCATTTGAGACAAAAAGAAAATTATTAATTTTAATACTTAATAGAATAAATATTTTAAATAAGGCGATTCGAATTTTCAAAGGTAAAAGTAAATGGAAGAGACATATAAATAAGAGTAATTTTTGTAAAGTGTTTTCTGGGAAGTGGATGCATACTTCAACTTCTGAGCCATTTTTTAATGAAGAGAGTTACTTTCAAAGTAACGATCTGTTGCATGCAGTTGACACCACTGGTCGAGCGTATGAGGTGAAGGATGGTTGTGTTATTGAGAAAGAGAAAATTGTGGTTAGAAATGCAGAAGATGTTATGGCTAGAGAAGCTTTAGAGGGACGTCCTAATGCTCCTGTTTACAGTTGGAATTGTAGTAGCATTTGTAGTGTACGACAGGATTCAATTGATTTCTTTCGCAATTTCTTACGTAAGTACACTAAAGAAAGTCTAAAAAAAAAAATTTAAATGTTGCAAGAATTAGATGAATGCAGAGTGCGCGAGAAAATAGGTCTGCAAGGCCATTCTCTGGCTTGTCTCTCTAAAAAAATATGCCAGAGTGTGTTTCATCACTTCCGTATGTTAGCAGTGCATCATACTAAAATGAGAAAGTTAGTGAGAAAGTTGTACTATGCAAAAAGTCCAGCACTTAAACTTAAACAGTTAAATAGTGCTCTATTGTATGGATGTGAAATAGATGTTAAGAAGATTTGTGCAGAAATTGAGGTAAGTTATTTTGGTCCAGAGGAAGATAATGCAGAAGGTGATATAATTATAGAAGGAAATGTGTTAGAAAATGTTGGGAATGTAAATATTGAAAATTTTGAACAGGAAATAATAAAGTTTAAGGTAATTGCAGGTGAGGTCTGTTGCCGACGCATTCATTACAAAAGTCAAACGAGGTTAGTTGATTTATATTTAAAAAGTGAAGATGAGAGTAATGGACAATGGAAAGATTTTGCAACTTATTTGTTGGTGGAAAACTATTTTGATTTGGGTTTTCAGCAACGTGTTTGTAAATATTGTTATAATAAATTAAATGAAAATAAAATGCCTGCTAGAGCTGTTCATAATAATCTAGAGTTGGTAAATATTCCATCAGAATTGATGGATTTAAATACTTATGAGACTATTCTGATTCAATGTGTACATCCTTTTCAGGCTATTGTTCGAATGGAGCCTAAGACTGGTAAATTAAATCTTTCAGACTTACTAAGAGGATAAAAGGGTAGAGTTGTGTATTTGCCTCTTGATGTTAAAAAAAATATGGAAACAATTGGTGTTGAAAATGTAGATGAGGAACCTCTAGTTATTCTAGTTAATGGTGTACCTACAAAGAGTAAGAAAATCTGGCAAGATTTAGTGGATGTTAGGAAAGTGAAAAAGGCAACATTGTATTTAGTGCAAAATAATAAGTATTACAAAGAAGTATATGTAGAACAAGAAGATGTAAGTGAAGAAGAGGATAGTGATTTGTCTAGTGGACAAATTGAAAAAGTTGATGTATCCAGATCTGAAGAAATTTATGAACATTACAGTGTTCATCCACTGCATTCCAAAGAAGCAATAGGGAATGCTATTGAATTATTTCAGATGAAAAAGGCGAAAGGAAATCCTATTAGTGTCTGGGAAGAAAGTTTGGAAGGTCGTTGTTTTCCACAGTTATTTCCTACAGGTGAAGGTACACGATATGATGATCGACCTATGCAGATTCCTGCATCTGATTACCGGACAACAAGATTATATGCAGAAGATCCAAGGTTTCGCCAATGCATTCCATATCTGTTTCATCTTCTGTTTGAGAGTGACTTATCTGGTCTGTCTTATGCAGTCAATCATATTTTTAAAAGTGGTGTACATCTGCAAAATATTCCAGCAAAGGAATTTATGGATAAAGTGCAACAGAAAGATAGTGTTTTGGATTCTCATCTAATTAATTTAATGGCTTGTCAGCGGGGTACTAATGAGTATTGGTACCAACGTCATGGAGATTTGAAGTGCATGCTTAGAAACTTAGGAGCACCAACATGGTTTTTAACTCTAAGCTGTGCAGAGTATGCTTGGGAAGATTTAATTGAATTTCTTCGGGAGGCGAATGCAAACATAGAAAACATAAACTACAAGACACCTGGAGAACTGTGTTCATTAGATCCAGTTCATGTTTGCAGGTATTTTAATCATAGATTTGAAGCTATGATGTCTTTCATTACTAACAAGAAAAATCTGCCTCTTGGTGAAGTAGTGAATTTCTTTTGGAGAAAAGAATATCAAGCAAGAGGTGCTCCTCATATTCATATGCTACTATGGATCAAGGATGCTCCTAAATTTGGAATAGACTCGGATGAGACTGTACTGTCTTTTATTGAACAGTATGCCACTTGTGACATACCTAATAGTAGCACTGATAAGGACTTAAGAGGAAAAGTGTTACGTTTTCAAAGTCATCGTTGTGGAAAATATTGTGGGCGAAAATTCAAATCAAAGAGCAAATTTTACACCAAATGTCGTTTTGGATTTGCACGACCGGTACTTTCAAAAGGAAGAGTCAACAATTTGATGTCATGTTTGCGACATAATATCAGAAGGAGGTCACCTAAAAATACGTACAATTTAAGAAGAGGTGAAGAATCGAAATATATTAATGACTATAACCCAGTCATTTTGTCCATGTGGAATGCTAACATGGACATACAATATGTTGCAGACAACTCTATTGCTGTGGCTCGATATGTAACGTCTTACATCACGAAATCTGAAAAGACGGAACTGAAGGAGATGTGGGAAGACATTTCTCATGAAAAGAGCCTGAGCAAGAAATTATATACGTACAGTTTGAAGATGCTGTCTCATCGAGAAATTGGAGCATATGAATGTTGTGACAGATTATCATCAGCAAGTCTTTATGCGAAATCAAGGACTATTCTCTGAGTGAGTTTGGGCCTAGCAGAAACACGAAACCGTGTTCTGAAACCTGTGCAAGAAATTGAGTATTTAGCCCAGAAAGAACCAAACAGTACAGACATTTTGAAAACAAATATGTTGGATACATACTATCCAAATAGAAGTACTCTACTTGAAAACATTTGTCTGTATGAAATACTTCAAAATTATACTTTTAAGAGAAATGTTACGGAGAATATTGATAAAGGTGTACATGCTGTAATTGGACATGAAGGATGTCTGGTAAAACAAAGAAAAGGACACTTGATAAATCATCGGAAACTGAGTTGCGAAACACCTGATAAAAGAGAATTTTACTATTTTGCTCTTTTGCAACTCTTTAAACCATGGCGTAGAGAAGAGGAACTACTTGGAGACTTTGATAGTTATGAAGATTCATTCAACGCATCTAAAAGTAGTATTGAATGTCCTGTTTTCAGCAATTATCTCCAAATGTTGAATGACGAAATAGAGCAAGAAGCGACAATTGCAGCGGAGATTGCTAGAGATAGTTCACAAGGTAGTCAAAGTTCGGCTTCATTAAGTCAAGATCCACTGGGACAACCAATTATTCAAAACGAAGCAGCCACCGCCATGGATGAGGTGGAAAGCGCAATGCAGCAAGGTCAAGAGGAAGTAATCGACTTAGAAGAATTAAAGAAGCAGTTTAATGTTGAGCAAAGACAGATATATGATGAAGTGACAGAGCACATTGAGCATGGCTTTCGTCATGAGAGAAAAGATTGCTCATGTATGTCATTTGAACCTATTCGATTATATGTAAGTGGAGAAGCTGGGACTGGTAAAAGTTTCCTAATTAAAGGAATTACTACATATTTACAGCAAACAACTCAGTCAACACTGTCGTGTGTTGTTACTGCTCCAACTGGATTGGCAGCACATAATATAAAAGCTGTTACTTTACATCGTTTGCTGATGCTGCCAGTTGAACATGAAAATAAATTACAATATCAGAAGCTATCTGGAGAAGCTTGTTTTGAAGTTTCTAGAGTCCTTAAAAAAATGAAACTTCTTATTATTGATGAAGTAAGCATGGTCTCCAATTTAATGCTTGCTTTTGTGCATTTAAGAATGCAACAAACACTTAAGACAGAGTATGATGTGTTATTTGGAGGTAAACATGTCATAGTTTTTGGAGATCTACTGCAGCTAACTCCTGTGAAAGGACAACCTGTATTTGAAACTGTTACACATGAGGAGACCAGAAAGTGCCTGGGCAGTATTGGAAATGTAAATATATGGTCACATTTCAAATATACTGAACTGATTCAAAATATGCGACAGGCAAAGGATACTAAATATGGAAGTATTCTTCAAGATATTAGGATTGGAAAATTAACTGAAGATGCGAAACACACTCTACGAACCCGATTACTTTCCAAGCTGTTTCCTAATGAAGATAATGTTCCTGAGAGAATATATAGTAAAGAGGTAGCAGATAAGTCAGTGATATGCTTGATGCCAACTCTGAAAGAATGTTCAGTTTTTAATGAGAAAATGTTGAATTTAGAAAATCAAGAAATTAAGAAACTGGAAGCTAAAGATAGAATAGAGCATGAAGGTAGTACTATTGTTTTGTCTGAAAAGTTGAAATTAAAATTGGATTCTCTTCAAAAAACTATATCTAAAACTGGTGGTTTAGAGAAAAATCTGTATGTATGTTTAAATTGTCGGATAATTTTAAGAAGAAATTTACATGTAGAAAGAGGATTGGTAAATGGAGCAATGGGTATTGTTGTTGGTTTTGTCAATTATACCAATAGAGATGAGATTGAATTTTTGAGGATAAAATTTGATGGGATTGAGGAAGTTCAACAAATCAGTCGATGTTCAACTCGTTTTTTGCTTGTGAAAGACTTATATGTCCGTCGTAAGCAATTTCCAATTTGTTTGGCATATGCAGTGACTATACATAAATCTCAAGGTTTAACTGTAGATTGTGCTTTGGTAAATATTGGAAGCACTGTATTCAAAGAGGGCATGGCGTATGTTGCTCTATCGCGTGTTAGAACTTTATGTGGACTTTATCTAATTGATTATGATGAGACAAAGATTAGTGCAGATTTAAATTGTGTGAAGGAGTATAATAGGTTAAGAAGAGAATATGCTCCAAGTTTACCTCAATATCCTTTAATTGAAAGGCGTATAGTTGGTCAGAAAAGGAAAAATGAGGACAAATGTGCTGAAGTAGTCGAGAAACGACGAAAAAAAGATGTAGCTGTTGATGGTAGCCGTAGCAAAACTGTTAGTATTGAAGAGATTGTTGGATTTAAGTTTGAAAATAGGTCTGGTGTCAACTGCTATGCAAATGTAGTAGTTAATGTTGTTTTCTTTCTGAAAAATGTTAAGGAACAGATTATAGAAAATCAGGAGCATACATTTTGCTATTCTTTAAATTCTATATTTGAAAAGTGTAGTAGTGGTGATAGTGAAGTAGCAAGTGTTTCGGAACTAAGGAATGTTTTAGACATATGTGCAGGAGTAAATCAATTTTCTCAGAATATTCAGCAAGATTGTCAGGAATTTATCATGTATATGTTTACAGTTTTGGAAGATGAAGGTGTAGATATTGATAGTCTTTTTGGGCTTTCTTATAAATGGGAACAGTGATAATTGCTCATTTTTAAGTAGTACTGAGATACCCAGTGAAAGATTTTTATATTTGACATTACCAGACTGCAAAGAAGTGCCTTTTAATAAACTAGTTAAAGATGCGCATCAAAACATGGTCTGTTCTCAATGCAAGTCTGAAATGTTATCAACTTTATTTATCCATAGATACGGACAATATGTAATTTTAATGTTTCAACGATGCAGAGCTGATTGGAGTAAATTGTCAACTTTAATTAAAAATTTTGTGGCTTCTCAAGTTTCTATTTCTAGAAGAACATTTGTAACTGTAGCCATTATTTTTCATGAAGGGCCTTCTACATCATCAGGACATTATACAGCTTATTTGAAGTGTGCTAGTGGCTGGACGCTTTGCAATGATAGCCAATTGACTTTTAAAAAACGTTTGCCTTTTGCCTTAAGTAACTCTTATTTGTTATTTTTGGAACCCAAATTTCAGTAGAATGATTTGCTGTACGAAGATGTATACTGTAAAGATCTGAAACTTACTAGTTTACAAATATCATGTAAATGAGGGTGTACAAATCTATAAATGAAATTTGTGTTTTGCATAGTGATAACATCAGGTACAAATTTACTTAATATTTGATGGTATAAAATATGGTACAAATTTTGATTGTGAAAGTACAGAAAACAATAGATAAGACTAAGATTAAATAATTTCATGAAAAAACTACTTAACTCATAGTATTTGGGCACGTGGAAAAATATGAGAGAAGAAAATGAGTACTTTTGAAAATTATTTCAAAACTTATATGGACGCAAGTGTTTGGGAGAGGTATTTAAAAGATAATGAGTTAGCTTATACAATTTGGCCACGCGGAAAGGTATGAGAGAAGAAACTGTGTCTTTCAAATACATTTTTTATAGGAGATTGCTGCACGGGGCTTTGTTGAGATATCTTGAAAAATAAGTGGTATACTTTAATTAGGTTGTAACCGTGGAAGATGTAGTGTGCTTACTCAAGAAATTGCGAATTTGAGGAAAACATTTAAGACATGTTTTTTTCAAGTATTTATAATATGTATGCAGATTTTGTATGGGTTTTTTAAACACAATCATTTTGATTGTGGTTTTTTTCCCCGCTGTTATATGATGATTAATATTGAAATCACTCTTGATAGTGAAAATCAATGTATTCTGAGGACAGCAAAAATAAATCATTTAATATGTTGTTTACTTATTTTGTTACATTGCATTCAGAAATATGTATTATAACAGATTTTTTTTTACTCTCCTCCACAGATATTATATTTATAAGGTAAGTTTAATTAATAATATCTGACAGTTTTCTTTGCTCATCTCTTATTGTTTCCTATTGTTTTTTCTTTAAATAATATACTTTATAATCTTATTTTTAATTTTTTTCCACAGGTGCTACGTTTTAATAAGAAATTTACTTTTTTTTTCTTTTTATTAGGTAAGTATATTTAATAAAGAAATTTTTACATCATTGTGTTATTTATTTCTCTATCCTTCTTAAAGCAATGTCATCTTTTATATTGAACACTTCCACATAGGATTGGGTGCATTGTTAGAAGGTATGCTTTAAAAGTGATTTAATAAAATGAGCGACATTTCACTGAGTGAGTTTAGCAAAAGTGATATATGAAAACAATGGTGGATATGATATTAAATGTTACATGGTGTTCTTTGCAGGACTTTAAATCCTGTGTTGCAGTGCCAATTCTGCCTCAAGATTAGGGGGCTGGGGGGCTTAGTGGTACTTGTATGGTCATGATAGAGCTACTCCTTTCCGAGCCATGGTTCAGGTGTGTTTATGATAGAGTGGTTCCGTCATGGTTCTGCTTAGTGAATAGAACGTGTCAAGGAAGCACAATGTTAGTGTTGTGCATGATAGCGGCAAGTTCATCACAAATGTAGTCCGTCCTGAGGACAGATGAGGCAATGCTCATGATGGAGCAGCTTTGTGATGAGTATGGAAGCATTTAACAGCTGCTAAAAAAACCTGAGGGGTTTCTATAAAGACGAGATATGTGTGTCATTCTAAAGCCCTGTATCATAAAGAAGTGTTCCTCTGAAGTAATGCGTCTTGAAAGTGGCTGACTGTAATTTATGAGATTTTACTCAGTGACTTTCTGGGCCATGTTGTTTTAAAACTGTGCATGTGATTGAAGTAGGCGTAGGTCTTGACGCAGCAATTTGAGTATAGAGGTATATTATCAAGGGTGTTTATCTGTGTTTTTTTGTTGCTTTAAACGCCAAGAAAGCAGAGATAAAATTATCTCTCTATTACCTAGCTGCTGCTAACACCAGTTAGCGACACCTAGTAGGAGATAGTGAACATTTTGGGCCCCACTTTGCATGTCAGTTGCATTTATATCTAATGAGATGCAAAGTGGGCGTGCCAAGATGTTAGCGACTGAAAATAGTCTTTAACATCGCTATCTCTTATTACTAGCTTTTGGAGATATTTGCGCTAAGCGGGAATATTTCTAAAAGCTAACACCTGCCCTGAGCAGTTCTTAGCCATGTTATCCAATGGGAGGTGGATAACATGGCTAATAGCATTAGGTCGCTATGCATGAATAATGCTGACTTTTCTGTGATACTCATGCTTTGCAACGATTTTTACTGCATTTGCGTTAAACCTCATTACTACCAAGGTTTATTTGCGGTAGAAATCGCTGCAGCGCTGCGGTAAATTTTTAGTCTCTAACCAAGTAGAAGGACTACTACATACTTGAATATTGTTTAGTGCTTATTTTCATTGAGACCGTCACAGAAGTTCAATGGATCCGAGACGCTGTTCTTGTGCATCTTGGCGACTGCCAAGCCGTTGTAGCAGTGGGAGTGAGGCCTCTCCAAGGGGCGCAGCGTAGCTCCTTTTGATGTTTACAATTGCAGATAGCAGGGTACAGATGTCCGTGAAATTTATGGATGCTTAGTCACAGTAGAGTGTACGTGGTGCTCTTAGCACCTCATTACGACACACAGGGAAGCCACGTTGCACAGTTGGAGATCAGAGACTTAGGAAATAAAACTTTATAATAGCAAGGGCTCTAAGCGATACAAATCGCCCGTTCTCGGTGTAAAAAATATCACCGCTATTGGTGGTATTTTCTACGGTGATAGTGCTCGAAGGAGAATAGTAACATATATGTGAAAGAAAATTCTGTAACAGGCTCAGCATTTCACATTATCGCGTGAAAACAAAAGTTGTTCCCACATAGCAATAAGTCTCTTATAATTAAGGGACGGAGTGTATCTAGTGCTATTTACTACACTGCTATGTGAACGATGTCGAATGTTTAATAAGAGGATGCTTTAAAAGTTTTTCGATAAACTGGTTTTCCAGGGAAGTGGGTGGAGTGTTCCGTGTAAATTGCAGAATAGAAACTAGTAAGAACCAATTGGAAGTGTTGTTTTAAAGTCACATGACTTCACATGGTGTCTCGCTGCCTCTACGCGATAGGTGGGTGCGCGCACCCGGTCGCGCACTAAAAGAAAGCGGCGAGAAAATATCAGCTAATATGCTCTTGGAGCTCGTTTTGGTACAAAGAGTTAGTTCTGAAAACTTTTTTTGGAAACAAGTGTTATGATGCATTTGATTTCTTAAAGTTGCTACGACATTTTTCAGTATGTCATACTATCAAAAAAAAGTGAAGAAATTTAACTTTTCTTGGAGCATTTATGACTCTCAATTTTGAGTTTAATTAGAATAAAGCTTTGCTCTCCGTATACAAGAAGTTTTCCACAGTTCTT
The DNA here is from genome assembly GCF_964263255.1 of Lissotriton vulgaris. Classification (NCBI taxonomy): domain Eukaryota; kingdom Metazoa; phylum Chordata; class Amphibia; order Caudata; family Salamandridae; genus Lissotriton; species Lissotriton vulgaris. The sequence continues at coordinate 916,143,914 of NC_141694.1, read as the reverse complement.
GCATTTCATGTGCACGTTCGCCAGATATGGTTTCAAGTCCATCTCAGCACTCGATGGAGATACAGGTCGTTCTGCAGAAGATGTGCTGGTCACTTCTGATGGTAATAGCGTGGCCTCCTTTTTTCTTGTCAAAGGTGGTCGCTCATTTCCTTCAGATTCGGAAGATGAATGCGGAACGGTAGCCATTTCAGCAAAGTCTTCGGGAAGATGTTCGACGTTGTTCTCTCTTGAGAGTAGAAAAGAAAGTGATGGAAGTGGGTGGAGTGCTGCGTGTAAATTCCAGAATAGAAACTACCAAGAACCAATTAGAAGTGTTGTTTTGAAGTCACATGACTTCACATGCAAGTCTCAGGTCCTGTACGCGATAGGTGGGTGCGCGCACCCGGTCGCGCACTAAAAGAAAGCGGCAAAAAAACATCTCATAATATGCTCTTGGAGCTCGTTTTGGTAGAAAGAGTTGGTTCTGAAAAGAATTTTTTTTTTTTATTTTTTTTTTGGAAACAAGTTTTATGATGCTTTCGATTTCTTAAAGTTGCTACGTCATTTTTCAGTATGTAAGACTATGGAAATGAAATGAAGAAATGTATCTTTTCTTTGGGCATTTGTGACTTTCAATTTTCCGTTTAATAAGAACGAGGCTCTGCTCTCCATACAAAAGAATTTCTCCACAGTCGTTGCATTTCATATGCACCTTCGCAAGATATGGTCTCAAGTCCATCTCAGCACTCGATGGAGATACAGGTCGTCCACCAGAAGATGTGCTGGCCACCTCTGATGGTAATAGCGTGGCCAGGGCTCTTGTCGATGCTTTTGCATAATGCTCAGGGTGCCTTTGTTTAACATGCCGCTGCATGGTATGTATAGAAAAGGAATATTTTCTATTTGGATTTCCCCTTGAGAGCTCCGAATTGCATATTGTGCAGGTTACTTTTGGCGCATTCACTTTCTTTTGATCTTCAGGCTAAGTGAAAAATTGCCAAATGAAAGATTCCTTTTTTCTTCTTAACGGTGGTCGCTCATTTCCTTCAGATTCGGAAGATGAATGCGGAAGGGCAGCCATTTCAGCAAAGTTTTCCGGAAGATGCTCGACGTTGTTGTCTCTTGAGAGTAGAAAAGATTGAGAGGAAAGTGGGTGGAGTGCTTCGTGTAAATTCCAGAACAGAAACTACTAAGAACCAATTGGAAGTCTTGATTTCAAGTCACATGACTTTACATGCGCTTCTCAGGACGTGTAGGCGGTGACACTATCTAGTTACAAACGTGATTTTGAAGTAGCGATGTTCTTCACTGAAGTTTAAAAACGTGAAAAGAAGTGAATTCAAACACATACGGATTTCACATATTTTTAGAGCTCGATTTAAGTATACAATTATTAAATTATAAAACCTTTTATATTTTTTAAAAAAAATATTAAGGTGTGTACAACCAGTCACGCACGAACGATTAAAAAAAATCGGCTCCATTTAATTAAAAGGTTTATATGACAAAAAAAAAATCCTAGGTTCAGTGTCTTAACGTACTATAAGTTCTTTCATTGGTCTATGAAGAAATTCATTAGGTTTAAATTGGAAAGCTTTCATGAAATAAATAGGTGGGTGCGTGCACTCGGTTGTGCACGTAAGATTGGTATGTCGATATTTATTTCAGGTATATCTTTCATACTTAGGAACTAGCATTCAAAAAACCTATGAAATTCACTGAAAAAACCATAGGTTTTACACACGTTATAGTTAGGAAGTAGCATTTGAAAAACCTATGAAATTCACTGAAAAAACCCTAGGTTTTACACACGCAGTGCATTGCGGGCGCGCGAGTTATAGTTAGCTAAAGTAACTATAACGGGGAATTTCATTGGTTTTATATGATTAAAATGTCCAGCTAATTATAACATGTGTCAAACCTATGGTTTTTTCAGTGAATATAAATATATATTACCTACTGGCGGTCGCCAGTAGGTATATATAGTTAGGATTTTTTCCCTATGGGATTTCTGAAAATTCTATGTCTAATAACTTTGGCGTTTGTGGATGGAATTGGCTGAAATTTTCTGGAAAATGGCACATTTTGTTTCTGAGCAGCTCCTGGAAATTTGGGGGGGTTTCGGCAAGGGGGGGCTGAGATAAAAGGGGGGTCCCAAAACGCGTTTTTCCCATGTTAATTTCCATAGGGCGGTTGGCCTCACTTTTAGCCCGAACGGCTGAATGGATTTCCACCAAACTTGGCAAAATTGTAGGGACTGTTAGCACGATGTGCCTTTGCTAGGTCTTAATATATGTGCTTCAGTGGATTTTGAGAAATTAACGTTTAAAACAAGATATATATCTGTAACAGCGCTCCGGGCAGCGCTCTGGTTAGCGAACTTTTCGCGTATCGGAACTTTGCGAAGCGAAGCTGATTGGCTTTCCGGTGTCTGTCAACATTCTAAACAGTCCGGAGCGGCCGCCATCTTGTCTCTCGGTAGGATCGAGAGACAAGAGGAGGCCAAAACAAAGGGGGAAATTACCATAAGGGGGCATAGTAGATCCTCCCTGACCCCCTAGGTTTGATGGGGAGGTTTTAAAAGGGCCCCACGGGGCAAAAAAACATTTTTTTATTTTTTATTTTTTTGAGTGGGAAGCTCCCGGTTCGCGAACCGGTAAACGGCCCGGGGAGTGTACTATGAGGGAAAAAGAATTATAGACTTCTCAAATATTGTATGTTAATTGATTGTTCGCTTTTTTTTTATTTATTTATTTATTTTGATTAAAAAAAAAATTATGGGTCAGAATTTTCATAGTTCAATAAAACTTCCAGCATTACATCATCTGGAATCTCCTCAAACATGCATGTTTCTATGTCTTGTAAGCTTTCAATAAATTGTTCATCAAAAGACTCATCCATAAAATCTTCATCCAAAATTTCTTCAGTTAAAATCTCTTCTGTTGTAATGTCGAAGGAAACATTGATTTTTTCGTGCTCCCCTTCCATTTTTTTGCTGTAAATTGCATAAAAAAATAATTATATTAGAAGAGTTAGGGCACTGTTGGGTTTAAGTTCAGACAGGTAGTTCTGTTTTTTTAACAGTGAAGTTAAAGTAAGTAAATTCATAATTATAGCAGAGAAGTGTAAGTCAATCAATAAATATAACAGAGGAGCCTATCTGTATCTATAACTATAGCAGGGGGACAGTAAATAATTATCAAAAAAAGTTTTTACAAATTAATTTAAAGTGCCACTTACAAATTATCAATTTACTTTACAGGGAGGTGAAAAGGCTCTTGAAATGTAGTTCAGGAAGTAGTAGTGAAAATGGCTGTGTTTCCTTCTCTTCTTTTATATATATTCAGGTACATAACCAATCAAATGTCAGGAAAAAAAAATTGAAAATGAAAGTAAAATTTTCATTGGTTGTCAATTCCAATACTTTAGATGTGTTTTGTGAAGTAATTTACCTCAGGGTATTTAGATAGGTCTACAGGCTAAATGGCTAAATGAAATTTCAATCAAATTTGTGAAAATGGCAGGGAATGGTATGTAGTATGAGCTAATGTATATTTGGTGAGAGTGTCTCTAGTCGTTTTTCTGTAAATGACTTTCCCACCTTTTTTTAGGACCGCTTCCCTGGAAACGGTCCGGTCCGCGAACCTTAAGCGTCACGGGAGTCCACCATTTTGTGTTTCGGTCGCATTAAGATACAAGATGGAGGGCAAATAATGTTTAGAATGGGTAGAAGGGGTCATGGTAGACTTATCTTGATCCCCTAGGTTTTCTGAGGGTGGCTGAGGAGGCTTATATGTGCGGAAAAAAACATTTTTTTTAAAAATTCCGCGAGGTTAGCTTTCGGTTAGCGAACCGGGTAGCGCCCCGGGGAGCGTATTTTGTGGAAAATTTGTGAAAAAAGTTAGAAAAAAATAATAATTGTGAGTGATCAGATGAAGGGTAGCTCTGAGAAGAGCTTTTGGGTTTATGGTACATTTAGGTACTTATAAGTAGGTACCAATGCAGTGTCTTAAATTCAGAATGAAAATTCTGTTGCCCTCATCTGAGAAGTGAACTCCATCTCCTCTGTAGATATCTTGCATGTAGTAACGCAAGTTATTGTTGTACAGGGAGCCCATTCCATGGTCTCTCATGAAAGCTGAAACAGATTTGTTTACATGTTTCCTCGCTTTCTCAATTTGTGGAGAAAATTGGTTGGACCACCTCCATTTCGGTCTTTGGCATATATTGGAATATACCAAGGCAGTTTGAGGTAAAAGTGCCATTAATTGCTCAAAGGTGTCCTTTAAAAGCATTTCCAGACCTACCCCTGTCAAAGTGCCCAAATCATTACCTCCACAGTGCACAATTAACAGGTCAGGTTTTGGCAAATGCATAAAGGTTTTCACCAATGGTATCAATTGGTGACATTTTAATCCTCTTTGGCCCAACCATTTAATTTCCACATCTTGTAAATTGAGGTTAGGTAAATTTCTGTTCTCAGCATACCTTTGAGCCCAGTGGATGTAACTATGTCCAACAATCCAGACATTAAACATGGTTGGAGAAGGTTGTGCTGCAGTCAGATGAAGTGTGGTAATGAAATGGCAGTTGAAACAGTAGGAGTTTGTAAAGAAAAAAACGTGAGGATTTCCAATGCTAATGATTCATTAGCAGTGATTGGTGCATTTCCATTTCTGAAAACAGAAAGTTAGGGTGCATGGATGTGTTCTTTGAAAGATGTAATTTGAATGGTCAAGGAAGAAACATTTAATGAAAGATTGCACTGGATACGCAGGTGCACTGAGAGTTCAGAGTTCAATTGAAACATTGTTGTGTGAATTTGCAAACATGAGAGGTCTTCCAGGAGGTGGTTGCTATGGAAAAAAGGCAGAGAGGGCAGAGGGGGGAAGGGTTTTGATTTGAAAAAAGTGAGGGAAGAGTTATGATTGGCTAATATGAGAGATATGTGAAATGAATATCTGTATTTCTGTGCTTTCAATAGCTGCAGCCTCTGGAGTGCATCCTTTTTCTTCTGCTGAAGACAATTTGGTGTATTTCTGAGACTGTTTTCAAAACTCAAAAAGTATTTGCTAAGGTGAGAAAAGATTTATTTAATTTAGATAGAGAATAGTATGATTTAAGGAGAAAATGATGAAGAAAGCTGTGTTTTTAAAATGTGGCTTTGTCTCTAGTGATATACAAATAGATTTTGTTTCTTTGAGAAATTGTAATTGCATATTCGGTGTAGCATTCTGGCATGCAGTAACACAAGTTTTTGTTGTACATGGAGCCCATTCCATGGTCTCTTATGTAAGCTGAAACAGATATGTTGTTTTTAAAAACGATTTTTGAAATCACTTACATTTCTGGATATGTACTGCTAGAGCTTCATAGGTTGTTTTGGGTCATATTTATAAGGTATTTGAGTGTCTTTGATGTTATTTTTTCCTTTTTAAATGGAAAGCATTCCACATGGGGCAAGTGTCTTGTAAATACGCTCCCACCTGCGCTTGGCAAATTTAGATTTTGATTATGGGAGTTACATAGCCATGTTAATAATGTCCTAAAAATGGTGCTAGGGCATTCCAGAAAACACTTTCATGTGTCTCAAGGACATTTTCAGTCATTTCCTCTTGAATGTAGATATACAATTGATTTATATGCTGTGTTTAAAAACGCTTTTTTGAAATCAATTACATTTCTGGATATGTACTGCTAGAACTTCATAGGTTGTTTTGGGTCATATTCAGTAGCGGTCGGCAGTAGGTGTTTCTATAGGGCGGTGACGTGGGCAGGAGGAGGGGCAGGGTGGGGGGAAATAATGTATGGATTACGGAGTTTTACAGGTAAGTAAACATTTAAATACATAAAACGAATTTCGTTGCGCGCACTGCATCACATTTGGTGATGCAGTATGCGCAACGAAATTCGTTTTATGTATTTAAATGTTTACTTACCTGTAAAACTCCGTAATCCATACATTATTTCCCCCCACCCTGCCCCTCCTCCTGCCCACGTCACCGCCCTATAGAAACACCTACTGCCGACCGCTACTGGTCATATTTATAAGGCATATGAGTGTCTATGATGTTATTTTTCCTTTTTAAATGGAAAGCGTTCTTCATGGTGCAAGTTTTTTGTAAATACACTCCCTCTTGCGGTTGGCAAATTTAGATTTTGATTATGGGAGTTACATAGCCATGTTAATATTGTCAAAAAAATGGTGTTAGGGCATTCTAAAAAAACGCTTTCATGTGTATGAAGGACATTTTCAGTCATTTTCTCTTGAATGCAGGTATACAATTGATTTATATGCTGTGTTTAAAAACGATTTTTTTGAAATCAATTACATTTCTGGATATGTACTGCTAGAGCTTTATAGCTTGTTTTGGGTCATATTTATAAGGCATTTGAGTGTTTTTGATGTTATTTTTTCCTTTTCAAATGGAAAGCATTCCTCATGGGGCAAGTGTCTTGTAAATACGCTCCCACCTGCGCTAAGCAAATTTAGATTTTGATTATGGGAGTTACATAGCCATGTTAATAATGTCCAAAAAATGGTGCTAGGGCATTCCAGAAAACGCTTTCATGTCTCTCAAGGACATTTTCAGTCATTTCCTCTTGAATGCACGTGTACAATTGAATTATATGCTGTGTTTAAAAACGTTTTTTAGAAATCAATTACATTTCTTGATATGTACTGGTAGAGCTTCATAGGTTGTTTTGGGTCATATTTATTAGGCATTTGAGTGTCTTTGATGTTATTTTTTCCTTTTTAAATGGAAAGCGTTCCTCATGGGGCAAGTGTCTTGTAAATACGCTCCCATCTGCGCTTGGCAAATTTAGATTTTGATTATGGGAGTTACATAGCCATGTTAATAATCTTCAAAAAATGGTGCTAGGGCATTCCAAAAAACGCTTTCATGTCTCTCAAGGAGATTTTCAGTCATTTCCTCTTGAACGCAGGTATACAATTGATTTATATGTTGTGTTTAAAAACGATTTTTTGAAATCAATTACATTTCTGGATATGTACTGCTAGAGCTTCATAGGTTGTTTTGGGTCATATTTATAAGGCATATGAGTGTCTATGATGTTATTTTTCCTTTTTAAATGGAAAGCGTTCTTCATGGTGCAAGTGTCTTTTAAATACGGTCCCATCTGTGCTAAGCAAATTTTGATTTTGATTATGGGAGTTACATAGCCATGTTAATAATGTCCAAAAAATGGTGCTAGGGCATTCCAGAAAACGAAAATGTCCTTGAGACACATGAAAGCGTTTTCTTCAGTGAAAATCTTATCTGCAACCATGTGTTGGCCTCACCTCAAACAAACAAAACAGATGATGGACCGAATGTGGATCAATGACACACATTCACCCCAGTCCAAAGATCTGGGCTTAAACAAACCTTTAGATAGGCCACACCTTATCGTCATCCTGAATTAATCATTTAAAATTTTAGGGAGAGATTTATGATTGTTTTATGCCTGTTTTGTACCACTGTGTGTCATTTTTGTGATGCAGTGCTGGTGCAAAAGATTTGGTATGTTAAATAATAAGTAGGGCATTAAGTTTTTGATGACTGTTATTCATTTACTGTTTGGTAATAGTGGTTTATAACATTTTTTATTATATTTTTCCACAGATTGAACTGCAGATCTTTTCCAAATTTGAAAAATGCCAACGAAAAATCGAATTAGAAAGGCTAGAAAACGTCAAAGACAGCAGGATGATCTTTTATTGCAGCAGTCCTCTTCCCAAAATACTTTTCAAAACACCAAGAAAGCTCCGGGTAAGAGCACAAAATCATTCTTAAGAAATATTTTTAGTAAAAAAAGTATTTATTCTAAAAATGTTTCAGTTCAGAAAAAGAAAAGCAATTTAAATGGAAAGGAAAGACCCATCAAAAATGTTACTGGTAGAGGAAGAGATCATTCTGTGCATGATAGTAGAAGGAAACAACAGTTTAGGGACATTCGAAAACGAATGTTCCGTAATAGGATAATAGTTAATTTATTAAAAAATATTAAGAAAGGCCAACAGAAAGCGGCATTTTATAAGAAGAAGAAAAATGTAGAGAAAATTATTGATCATGCTTTTGAAATTAAGCGAAAGTTGTTTATTTTGGTAATTAATAGAATTAGGAAACTAAGCAAGGTAATTTCTGATTTCAAAACAAAAAGTAGATGGAAGAGAGTAGTAAATCGTAGTAACTTTTGTGAAGTTTTTTCCGGAGAATGGATGCATAGTTCAAGTTGTGAGGCATTTTTTAATGAGGAGAGTTATTTTCAGGATAATGATTTGGTGTTTGCAGTTGACACCAGTGGTCGAGCTTATGAAGTGAAGGATGGTTGTCCAGTTGAAAAAGAAAAACTTGTGACAACAGAGACAGAAGAGGCGCTAAGTGATGAGGTTTTAGGAAGGCGTCCTAAGGGTCCTGTGTACATTTGGAAGTGTAGTTCTATTTGCAGTGTGCGACAGGTTTCCATCAATTTGCTTTGTGATTTTATACGGACATTTAATAAGAAAAGTTTGAAGCAGAAAATGAAGTTGTTGCAAGATTTAGATCCTTGCAGAGTGAGACAAATAACAGGTTTACGTGGTCATTCACTGGCTTGTCTTTCCAGGAGAGTATGCCAGAGTGTTTTTCATCATTTCAGGATGCTAGCAGTGCATCATAATAAAGTGAGAAAATTAGTGAGAATGTTGTATTATGCTAAGAGTCCAGCAATTATGCTTAAACAATTATGTGCTGCTCTTTTGCATGGTTCTGAAATAGATGTGAAGAATATTTGTGAAGAAATTGAGTTTTGTTACTTTGGTAGTAAAGATGAGAATGTTCAAATTGACCCAGAAGTAGAGGGTAATGTTGAAGATAATGTACAGGTTTCCAGTACAGATAAATTTCAGAAGGAAATTGCCACGTTTCAGATGAAATCAAGTGAGAGGCCTAATTTCACTTGTGTATGTTGTCGACGCACTTATTATAAGAATCAGACTAAGTTAGTGGATTTATATGCAAAAAGTGAAAGGGAAAATAATAGTGAATGGAAGGATTTTGCCACATACTTGATGGTAGAAAATTATTTAGATTTGGGATCGGATCAACGTGTGTGTACTTATTGTTGTAATAAATTAAATCAAAACCAGATGCCTGCTAGGGCAGTTCATAATAATCTGGAATTGGTTGAGATTCCTTCTGAATTGAAGGATTTAAATACTTATGAATCTATTTTGATTAAAAGTATCCATCCCTTTCAGGCTATTGTAAGAATGGAGCCAAAGACAGGGAAGTTGCCTCCAGCAGATTTACAGAGAGGATTAAAGGGAAGAGTTGTTTATTTGCCTCTAGATTTGAACAAAAACATTAACACAATTGGAGTAGAAAAAGTGGAAGAGGAACCTCTGGTTATCTTGGTTAATGGGGTTCCGACAAGGAATAAGAAAATATGGCAAGATTTAGTGGATGTTAGGAAAGTCAAAAAGGCAACATTGTATTTGAAGAAAAATAATAAGTACTATAAGAATGTATATGTTGCAGAAGAGGAAGTAAGTGATGAAGAGGATAGCGATTTGTGTGCTGGCCAAATTGAGAAAGTAGAGGCCTCTAAAAGTGAAGAAATATATGAACATTATAGTGTTCATCCTTTGCATTCCAAGGAAGTCATGGGGAATGCTATTGAGTTGTTTCAAATGAAACAAGCCAAAGGGAGTCCCATTAGTGTTTGGGAGGAAAGTTTGGAAGCTCGGTGTTTCCCACAGCTATTTCCCACAGGTCGAGGAGGAAGATATGATGAGCGACCTCATCAAATTCCTGCTTTTGAATACCGGACTTTACGATTGTATGCAGAAGATCCTAGGTTTCGTCAATGCATTCCATATTTGTTTCATCTCCTGTTTGAAAGCGATCTGTCTGGACTGTCATATGCAGTGAACCACATCTTAAAAAGTGGTATACAGATGCGAAACATCTCGGCAAGTGATTTTATGCATAAAGTCAATGTCCAAGACAGTATTTTGGATTCTCACTTAATTAATCTCATGGCGTGTCAGCGTGGTACTAATGAGTACTGGTACCGTCGTTATGGTGATTTAAAATGTATGCTGAGGAACTTAGGAACTCCGACATGGTTCCTCACTCTGAGCTGTGCCGAGTATGGCTGGGAAGACTTACTTGAATTTCTACGAGAGGCAAATGGAAATATTGAAAACATTGAATTCAAGACACCTGGAGAACTGTGTTCTTTGGATCCAGTGAATGTATGCATTTACTTCAATCATAGATTTGAAGCTATGATGTCTTTCATCACAAATAAGAAGAATCCACCTCTTGGAGAGGTGTTGGATTTCTTCTGGAGAAAGGAGTACCAAGCAAGAGGTGCTCCTCATATACATATGTTGTTGTGGATCAAGGATGCACCTAAATTTGGAACAGATCCGGATGACTTAGTGATGAATTTCATAGAACAGTATTCTACGTGTGCTGTTCCAAACGCAACGGAGAAGAAAAGCCTAAGAGAACAAGTTCTACGTTTCCAAAGCCATCGTTGTGGAAAGTACTGTCGTCGTAAATTCAGAAACAAGGACAAGTTCTACACCAAATGTCGTTTCAACTTTCCACGACCGGTGATTTCTAAAGGAAGAGTGAACAGTTTGTTGTCTTCTCTGCGACATAATGTGACGAGGAAATCACCCAAAAATACTTACAATTTGAAAAGGAACGAAGAGTCCAAGTACATCAACGACTACAACCCAGTGATTTTGTCCATGTGGAATGCTAACATGGATATACAGTTTGTGGCTGACAACTGTATGGCTGTGGCTCGGTATGTGACATCTTACATCACCAAAAAAGAAAAGACAGAACTGAAGGATATGTGGGAGGACATTTCCCATGAAAAGAGCCTCAGCAAGAAGTTGTACAGTTTCAGTCTGAAGATGTTGTCGCATCGAGAAATCGGAGCTTACGAATGTTCTGATCGATTGTCTTCAGCAAGTCTCTATGCCAAATCCAGGAGTATCGTTTGGGCGAGTCTTGGTCTTGCTGCAACGCGAAATCGAGTTCTAAAACCTGTCCGGGAAATTGAGTATTTGGCAGAAAAGGAACCAAACAGTACCGATATTTTGAAGACCAACATGTTGGATACATATTATCCAAATCGAAGCAGTCACCTTGAGAATGTTTGTCTATATGAGGTTCTACAAAATTATATATTCAAGAGGAACATCAAAGAAGATATTGAGAAAGGAGTGTATGCTGTAATTGGAAGTGAGGGATGCCTGGTCAAGCAAAGAAAATGCCAATTAGTAAACCATCGAAAATTGAGTGGCGAATCTCCAGAAAAAAAGGAGTTCTTCTATTTAGCACTTTTGCAACTTTTCAAGCCTTGGCGTGCAGAAGAGGAACTGCTTGGAGATTTCCTTTGTTACTGAGACTCTTTCACTGCTGCTAAGGAGACCATAGAATGTCCTGCTTTTCCCAAATATCAAGAAATGCTAACTTTGGAAATTGAGCAGGAAGCAACGATTGCAGCCGAGATTGCCAGAGACAGTTCTCAGGACAGTCAGAGTTCTGTTTCATTGAGTCAAGATCCACTTGGAGGACCTATTATCAAAAATGAAGCTGCCACTGCTATGAATGAAGTGGAAAGAGCCATGGCACATGCTCAGGAGGATTCAGTTAACTTAGAAGACTTGGAAAAACAACTCAACATTGAGCAGAGGAAAATATATGATGAAGTTACCAAGCAAATTGAGCATGGATTAAGTCATGAGAAGAAAGAGTGCTCATGTACATCGTTGAAGCCTGTCCGACTGTACGTGGGTGGAGAAGCGGGAACTGGAAAAAGTTTCCTCATTAAAGCAATTTCTTGTTATTTGCAGGAAAGGACTGAGTCATCGCTGTCTTGTGTTGTCACCGCTCCTACTGGACTGGCAGCACATAACATTAAAGGTATTACTTTGCATCGTCTACTAATGCTGCCAGTGGAGCATGACAACAAATTACAATACCACAAGTTATCTGGGGATGCTTGCTGTGAAGTTTCAAGAGTCTTGAGGAAAATGAAACTACTTATCATTGACGAAGTAAGCATGGTTTCCAATGTCATGCTTGCCTTTGTGCATTTGAGAATGCAAGAAGTACTTAAAACTGAATATGATGTGTTATTTGGTGGCAAACACATCATTGTTTTCGGAGATCTTCTGCAGCTGACACCAGTAAAAGGTCAACCTGTGTTCAAAATACTCACGCATGAAGATACCAGGAAGTGCCTAGGGAGCATTGGCAACGTCAATATATGGTTAAACTTCAATTATGCTGAACTGCATGAAAATATGCGTCAGGCGAAGGATGAAGATTATAAGTAAATTCTACAAGATATTAGAATTGGAAAAGTGACCGAGCATGGAAAAGATGCTTTAAATGCACGATTACTTTCAAATTTATATCCCGAACAAGAGATTGTGCCTGAGAATATTTTTCAGAAAATTACTGAGAAGAAATCCGGAATATGTTTGATGCCAACTCTTGCAGAATGTGCCTTCTTCAACAACAAAATGTTGAATTTAGAAAAGCAAGAGATTGTGAAACTTGAAGCTAATGACAAAATAGAGCATATGGGATCAACAATTATTTTGTCAGAGAATTTGAAATCAAAATTGGATTCATTAGAGAAGACTATATCTAAAACAGCGGGTTTTGAAAAGACTTTGAATGTGTGTTTAAATTGCCGAATCATTTTGAGAAGGAATTTACATGTTGAAAGAGGTCTGGTAAATGGATCAATGGGTAATGTTGTTGATTTTGAGAAATACAGAAATAGAGATGGAATAGAATTTTTAAAAATTAAATTTGATGGCATTGAGGAAGTACAGCTAATTGGTCGTTGTTCTGCTAGGTTTTTGCTTGTTAAAGACTTATATGTTCGCCGTAAACAGTTTCCTGTTTGCTTGGCATATGCGGTGACAATCCCTAAATCGCAAGGTTTAAGTGTAGACAGTGCATTGGTGAATATTGGCAGTTCTGTGTTCAAGGAGGGTATGGCATATGTGGCATTGTCACGAGTTAGAACTTTATCAGGATTGTACTTGATTGACTGTGATGTCACAAACATTTGTGCGGATCTAGATTGTGTTAAGGAATACAATAGGTTAAGAAGAGAGTATGCGCCACATTTGCCTCAATATCCTTTGTTTGAGAAACGTGTGGTAGGCCGGAAACGTAGAAATATCAGTAATAGTAGGGAGGTTGTTGCAAAAAGACTAAAAGTCAATGAACCGAAAATTGTTAGCAGAAAGAAAGTGGATTCTGTTGAAGATGTTGTCGGTTTTCAATTTGAAAACAGTTCTGGTGTCAACTGCTATGCAAATGTAGTGGTTAATGTTCTCTTTTCACTAGAGAGTTTAAAAGAACAGATTCTGTTGAATTCAGAACAAATTTTATGCTGTTTGTTGAATTCTGTTTTCGAGAAATGTAGCACTGATCGAACAAAAGTAGAAAGTGTGTCTGAAGTTCGTTATCTGTTAGATGAATGTTCAGGTCAAACAGACTTCTCTGAAAATAATCAGCAAGATTGTCAGGAGTTTTTAATGTATATGCTTGATGTATTGCAAGATGAGGGTGTAGATGTAGATCACCTGTTTGGGCTTTCTTATCAATGGCAGCATGACTGCGAGAATTGTAGGGTATCAAGTACTACTAGTGTAGATTCAGAAAGATTTATATATTTAACTTTGCCAGACAGTAAATCAGTCTCCTTTAATAAGCTAGTAAATGCAGCGGATCACAACATGGAGTGTAGCCAATGTAAATCTGAAATGATGTCAACATTATTTATACGTAGATATGGACAGTATGTCATTTTAATGATCCAACGATGTAGGCCTGATGGATCAAAATTGTCAACTTTAATAAAAAAAATTGTGGCTTCTCAGCTTTCAATATCAGGAAGGACTTTTGTAACTGTAGCAATTATCTATCACGATGGTCCTTCAACAACATCAGGACATTATACAGCTTATTTAAAGTCTCGAAACGGCTGGTCATTCTGCAATGATTCCGTTGTAACTTTCAAAAAAAAATTGCCGTTTGACCTTAAAAATTCTTACCTGGTGTTTTTAAAACCAAAATTTTAAAGAAAGAATCTCGGGATTTCCTGTGAAGAATTGCAAAAGGTTCATCAAGTTGAGGGAATGTAAGTCTGCAATGCTGTCTAGATTATTGGTCCAAAACTTTTAATTATAATGTCAATTTTTAAAATCCAACTATATAAACCTGATGCAAGTAAGTCTGCTTCATAGTAAGCAGTATCCGTGTCATAGGAAAAGGAGAACATGAGTGACAAAGAAGGGTAAGATATTAGTAGTCCAGGATTGTGAAAATAATCTTAAATGTTTTCTTTTTGAAAGTTGCGAAAATAGAAAATGACGGGATTTGATTGGAAGAATTACAAGACTTGTGAATTGCTGCAACATGATTTGGCCTAGTGGAAACATGTGGTAGAATGTGAGAAGTCTTTTCTTTTATGTAACACATTTTTCAAAACGATGGAGGTTTTCTTTCAGAAAGTGGCGGGCTGACAATATTTATAGCACAACAGAGTGGACGCTGTTCATAGGACATCCTTCGACGTCATTGAAAGTAAGTTAATTTTAAGGAGTTTTGAATTCAGATTTCTTAGGTTGAATGGGTTTTTTAAACACAATCATTTTGATTGTGTTTTTTTTTCCCCGCTGTTACATGATGAATACCTTCAAGTCACTGATTTAAGTGAAATTTGATACATTCTGAGAACAGCAAAAATAAACCATTTAACATGTATAATTAATGTTCTGCTTTTTGTACTTATGATATACATTTAGAAATGTGAGGTAGATATGGAGAAACTGAGTCTTCTGTAAGTGTCAATTGTAATGCTTACAGTGCTGTACTTCTGGGTACTGTTTTTTTTAAAAAAAGGAATAGGCCTTACCTCAAAGAAAGCTCTTGAAAGCACACATCTTATTTGCATCCTGAAACAATCATTTAAAATATTAGACACAATTTTATGATGGCTTTACATCTTTTTTGCGCTGCTATTGCATCACTATTGTGAGACATCAGCAGTGCAAAAGAAGCACCATGTTCCAAAATAGGCCTCAGTTCATCAGCATGAAGATACTGTTTGTTTAAAATATATATCTTTAGGATTGTGTAGGGGACGTAGAGAAGCAGAGGCTTCTGTAAATGTCAAAGTTGTTGAAAAACTGTTTCTTCTTGAACTTTTTCCCTTTTCTTTTCTAATTTTTAAATACATGTTGTAATATTTTTGGAAATGTTTGTTCTCTCTTTTACAGATTGAAAGTATGAAAAAATATTTTAAAAAGGTAACAAGAATTATAAGGTAAATGTTTTCTACTCTTTTTACCTGCAATGCACTGCTGATGATGTCACTGACCATGTCATGAATGATGTAATAAGAGGACATGACTTACTTCATTGGTAGGCCTTCACATGCTTTATCTGCTCTGTATTCTTCAACAAGTGTAAAATTGATCTGTAACCCTGAGTAGGTCTCACTTTAAACAAACCTCAGGAGAGATCACACCTTATCGTCATCCTGAATTAATCAATAGATCTATTAAACAGTATCTCTGGTTTATTCCCTATAGCTGTCTTTCTTATAACATTACTCTCTGTTTACTTCCCTTATACTAACTCTTCTTTTTTTTTTTTAAATATTTTTTTGGTTCGCTTCAAGTTCGCGAACCGGGCAGCGAACTGGAAAGCGAACCAAAAGAAATAGAGCTTGCCAGAGTGCTAAACATTCTAGCAATTTTATTTGAAAGGGGAGGTAGTTCTGAAAAGAACTTTGTTTTAATGTTTTTGTTGTTTTATTATTTTTTTTTTCTTTTCTGAACATTTTTTGTTTTTTTTGTATTTTTAGAACAGTTTTATGTTTTTTTTGTGTTTTTCATGGAGGGGAAACAACAAAAAACAAGCATTGAAAAGGGCTCAACAGGAGCAAAAAAAAAATTACTGCTTGGGTGGGTTAGGGCAGTTATGGTTTTCAAACACCAAGTTGATTAAGTTCACGCTCATGTTTCCACATGAGAGCAGAGCACCACAATATATGCACGTTAACTTCATGTGCTTGAAGTTTGGCTGTATGTTTGGCACAGTTTCCTGTGCCTCTCTTCCAGTCAAAGATATACTTGATGTTGATCTGGCCACAGGAGTTGTCGGGGGATTATCTTGAAGGTCCCTTAACTCTGCCCGGCTGTAATTTAATGGATGCCACCTGGCCATATGGCGATGCATAGTATAGTTGCCCATACTATACTTTTTGTCAGTGCCTCGAGATAATCTGCATTTGCAGATTAGGCAGGTGGCATACTTGGCATTAACCTTCTTCTCCCCTCGAGGGATTGAGAAAAACTGCCATATAAAACTTGTTTTCCTTCGGGAAACACGGGGCAACTCCTGAATAAATTGAGGTTCATCTGTGTCCTCTTCTTCTAGGTCTTCCTCTTCCTCCTCTCTGTTGGAAATGAATTGTGATGGTGGTCCTCTCTTGTCATGAGGAGGTTGTGGTGGTGGTGGGGGTCCACCAGCTGAAGCAAGGATAGAAGCCATTGCAATAATATTGGAAAATGGTCTTTCTCTCACCAAGATGAAAGTCAGAGTGAGGAAAGAAGGAGGGGTTTACATGGTTTGGGAAAAGCAAAAGTTCTGAACCAATGAAAAGTGTTATTTTTAGGTCACATGACCTAGTCATACATCATTTGAAAACCAAAAGTGAAATGAACCAATGAAAAGTTTGATAAACAAGTCACATGACCTGTTCCGCTTACGTTACGCGGTGCGCGCCGCGTCCCGGATCGTTTCCGGTTCGCGGTCCGGAGCACTTCCGGGAGCGTTAACGCAGCGCGTCATAAGACGCATTACGCGACAACGTGATACGTCGCGCTTCCGCGACGCGTCATAGTTCCGCTAAGAAACGTTTACCGGTTCGCGTACTAGATCGCTGCATCAAGATGAGCTAACGGAAAGCTTCCCGGTTCGCTTACCGGAAGCTAAGAAAAAAAATATTTAAAAAAAAAATTATCAATAAACATCTAAAATATATTTTGGGTTTTAAAGAAGAATACATTTTACAGCTACAGATGTTAGCTTTTAAAAAACCAATGAAATTCACAGAAAAAACCATAGGTTATAGTCCATATATACTTAGGAATTTGCATTTACAAAACCTTGAAAATTCAATGAAAAAACCATTGGTTATAGAACATATATAGTTAGGAATTTGCATTTACAAAACCTTATTTTACTCGCATAAAACCATTGAAATTCCATATATAGTTAGATGCGCTAACTATATATCGCGCACCCGCAATCCACTGCTGATGATGTCACATATTACATCATTCATGACATGGTTAGTGACATCACTGATGACATCACTGATGACATCTCAAATGACATCACTGATAAAATCACTGATAACATCTCATTTGACATTACTGATCACATCACTGATGATATCATTCATGTGATAATACCATGAACCTCTTCAGACTCTAATATAACCTTAGATACAATCAGTGTAAACAGACAGTCACAGACTGTCACTCATCCATGGAGTTACTCACACACCTAGTCAGTCATGCAAACAATCAATCACACTTCCATTTCCTCAACTATACAGTTATACACACCTTACTTATTCAAACATATACTAACACATATTTACTCTCTTATACAATCCCTGATACAAGTTCACAATGATCCATACAGCCACTCACACATTCACTGGCTCTTATGCACAGTTATTTATATATGTCAACTCTCACATGTACTGTGTTTTACATATGTACTTACTTTGACATGTAGCACTGAGATATCCATTCACTCACTAATACACTAATGCACACAGTCATCCGCCCATACAGCTGTTTCCACATGCAGTTTTGAACCCATACATATAGTGAATCAACTACTCACACATCTATGTACAGAGTCACACACCTCCCAGCCACCCATACACACACACTCAGTGTCTCATACAAATACTTGGACAACCAATCAATAACACATACAGTTATTCATATAGCTACTGATCAACACATGCAGCAGTTTGTAGAACAACAGATATAATGATGCACAAATTAAGATAGTTTAGTCACTAACCCATGCACTCATTAAGACACATTTAATCATTCTCTCATACAGTCAGTCATGCACCTACTAAATCCTTCTTCCAGACACTTATACATCCACTCATTCTTCAATATGTAAGACACATTTTAACTTTACAGAAACATACAGTCACTGGATGTTGTCATCAGTGATGTCATTTGAGATGTCATCAGTGATGTCATCAGTGATGTCACTAACCATGTCATGAATCATGTAATATGTGACATCATCAGCAGTGGATTGCGGGTGCGCGATATATAGTTAGCGCATCTAACTATATATGGAATTTCAATGGTTTTATGTGAGTAAAATAAGGTTTTGTAAATGCAAATTCCTAACTATATATGTTCTATAACCAATGGTTTTTTCATTGAATATATATATATATATATTAAACCTGGGTTGGTTCAAGTCTCCTTCCGCGTTCGGCGCTGCTTGCAGGTGCGTGGCTTCATGCGGTGGAACCAAACCGCTATATATCCAAACTGCGTTTACCAAGGAATACCAGATCCCCCGGTCAAACAAAAGAAGCCGCCACTCCAGTCACTCGGTTTGTGTGAGACAACTTAATTTATTCTTAAATCCTCTGCAGCATTATTCACAGCACAAAACCAACGCGTTTCGTGATCAAGTTAGTGGGGAGCTAACGAAACGTGTTGGTTTTGTGCTGTGAGTAATGCTGCAGAGGATTTAAGAATAAATTAAGTTAGCCCGATGTGCCTTTGCTGGGTCTCAATATATGTGCTCCAGTGGATTTTGAGAAATTAACGTTTAAAAAAACAGATATATCTGTGACAGCGTCCCGGATAGCGCCCAGATTGCGTACTTTTCGCGTAACGGAGCTTTGCGAAGCGAAGCTGATTGGCTCTCCGGTGTCTGTCAACATTCTAAACAGTCCGGTGCGGCCGCCATCTTGTCTCTCGGTAGGATCGAGAGACAAGAGGAGGAGAAAAACGAAGGGGGAATTTAATGAGAGGGGGCAAGGTAGACTCCTCTTGACCCCCTAGGAATGATGTTGGTGTTATTAAAGGGTCCCGTGGGGCAAAAAAAAAAATTGATTTTTCGCGGTAGAAGCGCTTCTCGGTTCGCAAACCGGGTCGCAAACTGGTAGCGAAACGAGAATTTTGTCATTTTGTGTTTCGATTTAATTAAATTACAAGATGGAGGAAAAGCAATGTGAGTATTGGGTATAAGGGGGTATGGGAGACGTATCCTGACCCCCTATGTTTTCTGAGGGTGGTTGAGGAGGCTCATATATGTTGATACTTGTCTTCCGGCGGTTGTGCGTGAGCGTTTTTTTTTTTTTTTGCCGCTTGACTTCTGTTAACGTTCGATTCGAAGGAAATCAGGAAGTGTTGACCGCCATTTTGACACTGCGAGTAAATATATTGTTAAAAATAATTGTTATAAATTAATCCGTATTGATAAACATTGTCTGCGCCATCTTGCTTTTTTTCCAATGCCACACTTTTGTCGTGCACGGCAGCCATTTTAGATGCCTTTACCAGACCCACTCTCTGTACACCGCCGATCCTCAGCATGGCTCCCCACCCTCGCAAGCATCTCCCCCACGCACTGGTCACCCCTGCTCTCTGTCTTATGCATGGGCCATAAATCTCCCCCCATCTGTGCTGCTCTTCCCTGAGAATCCCACCCTGTGCCCGCCCGACACCACCCTTTCACCCTATTCACTACCGCACCCTCTGACATTCCTCTTCCTTTGTGTCTGATTGTCCAGGCCGGTCCCAGGTTATCACGTAGCCCTGCGGATGCAGTTTATGGCCTCAACTGTAAAGAATCACCCCTGTTCGAAGGAGTTACAGTAGATCAAGGTCGCCACCTCATTAGATCCGACACACCACACGCGTTCCTACTATCTGATAACGATCCTGTATTGTGATTGGGGAGGGGATTCTCACTGTAAGGGTGTCTGGGGCCTAGCCTGAAGCGGAAGATTCCAGGGATGCCTTTTTGTACATCAAAGTCTTCACAATTATGTGTCACATTAAAAATATATAGCACTCCAACAAAGTAGTAGGATTATAACACTTTAATAACTTATAAATATATATATATATATATAACGCTCCAACAAAGTAAACACGTTTAAAAAAAACTTTTTAAACAACTATTTATATGACATTGCTTTAACCAGGATAGACAAAGAAATGACACAGTGATGTAAAAGTTTCTGAAAGAAATGCCAAGAACGTCCCATGTGAAAGTGAATTTTATCTGGCAATTTTTTTCTTTTCCTTCTCATCAAAAGAAAGTTAATGCCAGGTTCGTTACCCGCCTCATCTGCAAAAAAAAAACTCTCGAGAGGGACCGAAAAAATATATAGCTATGGTAACCATACCATGCATCGGCACATGGAGAGGTGGCACCCTCTTAATTATTCTAAAGCACAATTTCGAGATTTGGTGGATAATCCCCTTTCAGCAAAAACATCCATCAATGACTTAGCAATAAGTGAGTCAGAGGCAAGGGAAACGGTCCCAAATCTGCAAAAGAACTTTGGGAAGATGAGATTGACTTGTGTAGCATGTTGAAAATTAATTTCATGTGGAGAGATGAGTATTACTTTAATAAATAGATCATATGAAAATCATCAATGTCCAAAACGTCCTAGAAAGTAATTTTTGTCATTTTTGAGGAAGAGAGATAACCTTTAGTGGTACGGGGTCGTTTTCGTTCGAACTAGGGGGGCCAGGTGACATTCCTTCGGGGTGGCTTCGGGGCATTTAAAACAACTTCCCTGATACAGGTAGCATATAAAGTAGAGGGTAAATACCAGGATCTTTATCGATTGCTTTATGCTGTACAAAAATTAAAAACACATACAACAAACCTGGACCATTCATATTTTCAATGTTTCTGCGTACTATACTTTTTAACCCTTAACTAATTGAGCTGCTTCATTTCACCTGCTTTTTTAAAAAAAAAAAACAATCGGAAACAGTGGCCATTTATTCGAAACTTACCAATCTACGCGTTACAACTACGTTTGCTTTTTCAAAAACCTTTAATAAAAATGTTGGTGCCCAAATACGGGCCTACAACCCCGTGGGCCGGCCACGGAGCAGGCTGGAACTGTAAATGGGGGGGGGGGGGTATTTATTTGTGGAAAACATAACTGAGTCAGTGGTAGTTGATTTCATAGTAAAAAGTGCGACAAGTGCAACAAAATCATATCGATAATTCATTGTGAGCAAGTACCATTAGTGTCGACAATTCCAACCTTCAATAATAAATACAGTAATCATTGATGTATTAGAACTTAATATCAATTCATTGTTCGAACGTGTAATCAGTCTTATCCCATATCAATTCATGTGCTAAAAACTGCATACATATCTCATGATATTAAGGCTGAGCAATCGGGGCACAACAAGGAGTTGAGAGTTTCATTTGTACCGGCGCCATTTTGGGTGAGGTCAGGAAGGTCCAAGTATAGTCAAAATGTCTCCACCAACTCGTGGTTGGACCGGGACCTCTTTCGGCAGTCCAAAAGTTTTCATTGAAGGGTAGCAGAGGGGACTGCCGACATGAACCATCAGTCAAAGTGGGGTGGGAGGCAACAATCTATCCTACCGGGTCATACTGGTGCCCCACCGGAACTGATCAAGTTGGTAGTCTTGCTGGATTTTGGTCATTTCAAGATGGAGGCCGGCGCCGGCATGTGCAAGACATCCCCCCCAGTGTTGTCGCAGCCATTAAAGAAAGAAGAGGGATCCCGTCGGCGTCAGCTCCTCTCCTGGCCCGGGGGGGGTGTCGGTGGCATGTGCAAGACATCCCCACCCAGTGTTGTCCCAGCCATTATTGAAAAAAGAAGATACCGCCTCGGCTCCTCTCCTGGTGCACCTTACGCGACAACCCTTTTGATGGGTGAGTGGAGCGTTGGGGATGCAGCTGAGGGGCCCCCACCTGGGGGAGTGGGAGAGGCTCGTTCGCGCCGCCTCTCCCTCCCAGCGCACCCCACGCCGACACCTGGCATTGATATCCGTGATGTCCGGACTAGGCGATAAGAGGGGGGGGGTCAGAGGCAGAGGCAAGACATCCCCCCCGTGGCCTGCAGGGCGCTGCTTCAGGACCGAACGGGGAGCTCATACCAAGCCGGGGCCAGACCAGGAGATACGAGGGGAGGGTCGGTGGTATGTGCAAGACATTCCTCTCCAGTGTTGTCGCAGCTAGAGTTCCCGTCGGCCTCGGCTCCTCTCCTGGTGCACCTTACGCGACGACCCTTTTGATGGGTGAGTGGAGCGTTGGGGGTGCAGCTGAGGGGCCCCCACCTGGGGGGGTGGGAGAGGCTCGTTCGCTCCGCCTCTCCCTCCCAGCGCACCCCATGCCGACACCTGGCATTGATATCCCTGATGTCCGGACCAGGCAATAAGAAGGGGGGGGGTCGGAGGTAGAGGAAAGACATCCCCCCGTGGCCTGCAAGGCGGAAGAAGAAGGGAATCGGGAGACCAGTACATTTCGGCCCATCCACGCCACGGCTGATGGCGGTTAGCTGGGCCCCGCCCTGCACGTGTCGAGGCCTCATCTTCCGGATGGGCGTAACCGTGGCCCTGTTGCACTTCGGGAGTTTCCGGAATGGGGGTAGGTTTCTGCTGATTTGTATCTATTTCATGTTACCGTTAATGGGCGTGGCAGGCGGTGGGACAGACATGCTTGGAGCAGTGGGGGGGTGGCGGAGCCTAGCTACCTCGTGGCTGCCGTAACGTCAAGCTTGGCTTTTTTCACTACTTTCATGTTTCTTATTTCTAGCGAAGTCAAAAACTCATCAGTGGCCTACTGATTTTGTTTGATTTCTTTCCCTTTCTTTTCAAGTGTATTTCTTGCTAAAGTTTCTGTTTAACAGGATTCAGTGATTACTTCGTTTTTTACATATGTCTTCTTTAATAGGGGTACTCTCCGGTTGAGCCAGATGATGTACCTCTAATAAATGGTCCGGGTGGAACTAGTTTCTCAATCAGTGGGGAGTAGATGGGTATGACAGATTACAAAGGGGGACAAAGGTCCGCATTACCCACTCTTCACTACTTGCAAAGACTAGACAGAATATTTCTATTCCACGTTATTTACAAACAAAGAATACCTCTAGAGAAGTATTCCTTGAACAATAAATGTCCAGCCAATCAATCAATCAGTGGGGAGAAAAACAGGTACATACACTTGTACATATGAGTCTGATACAGGGCGGATCTCTGTATAACTATGGATAATTAGATATTAGGATGGCATACAAAGCTCCCAACCTTCTTACTTTTTCTCTTAAAGGGTTTCAAATTGGGGACAAATATTAGGCTGTGCTCTAGAGGTTGACGGTGTTGCTCCACTGGTACTCGGGCCTTCTCATGAAGCAGAAGGAGCCGCTCTCAATCTCCTTAACTCTTCCCTTGCAAAGTTGACCGGATTCTTAGTCTGCAACTGCTTCAGCATACTTGCAGTTCCACACAAGTCCTTTTTATTGGGGTCTCCTCTTGAAAGCAGTCTTGCATATGCGGCAAGTAACTTTTCTTGCATTCACCTTTTTTAAGACTTGTGAAAATTATTTTCAAAACATTCAATAAATACGGTGTTATTATGCATTGTGTCATATGCTTTATTAAAAATATGCAGAAAATGTTCCCTTTATTTGTTGTTAAGGTCTTTACAAGAGAATTTGAAAGGAGAAAGTAGGAGATGAATAACACATGTAGGAAGTTATATCTCAAACTGCAAAAATTGATAAAGAGGGTGGACCAAAGTCTGCATGTACAATGCCAGTGGAAGCGTTTCAGGCACACTGCGAAGATTTAAAAAAATATAAATATTGTCAAGTTTTACTTTGACTTGTGATGTTTGATCTCATTTAGTCACTTCAATCTAAATTTAAACACTAATTTTCTTTTTGTTTTGCAGATTAACTACAATACTTATTTTGGACTCCATATCATATGTTGTTTATTATATTGTTTTGTTACTTATAGTTCTAGTTATTTATTGTAGTGTTATATTTTAGTTATAGTTCCAGTTATTGTTTTAATAAAAGTTAATTAAAAAAGTACATACGTCTGTTTTTTTTGTGGGGGTAGCAGTCATCAATAGAAATTATATGTATAATTTGAAGTATAATGCTGAATGTCACTCATTAGCAACATATTGTGGTGAAATTTTAACCTATGTGCTGACGTAAGTGTTCCATAAACTACTACTATGGTAACAGGCAAAATACTGTTTGGGGGTAGGGTATAATACGCAGGAATGCTGTAAAAATAAATGGGCAAGGGCTGTTTTGTTTTCCACTGTTGCAACATAAAGTGATCGATAAAAATCCGATAATCAGGCCTATCAGCGACTAAGACAGCAGGTTGAGTCTCTTTTGCTCAATGGCTCCCTCATGGGACGAAGAAACACCCTTTTTCACGAAATAGGAATATTTTACTTGCAGGACAGTTGTTAATTTCTCGTGAAAATGCATTAGCCTGGAACATTGTTAGTGATAAACTGTAAACATATCTGGGTCCTTTGCTTAAAAAAAATATATATAAAATATATTTGTGAATTAGAATAAGAATATATGTTACAGCTATAGATATTTGCTATTAAAAAAACATTGAAATTCACTGAAAAAACCATAGGTTTTAGGCCATATATAGTTAGGGATTAGCATTTACAAAACCTCATGCATATTCAAGCCCATAGGCATTTTGCTTTGTAGATCGATAATATAACGCGATTCCAGTCGCCTGAGCTTTTGTAATCTGTCCCCTCCTCTTACACTGGATGGGACAGAGTCTAAACAGAAGTAGGCTAACAGATCCCTGTTACGTGCATGCTCCTTATCAAAATGTCTGGCTACAGGGTAGCTCACATCCGCATTCTGAATAGCTCTTTGATGTTCTAAAATCCTTAGTTTTACAGGATTCGCTGTGCTTCCAACATACCTTCTGCCACAAGGACTTGTCAGACAATACACAACGTATGGCGTGGTACATGTAAGAAATTTCTGTATTCTCCTAGGCTGTTTCACTCCTGGTACACTGTATTGTATGGTACGTTTGCTCGCTTTACACGCCTTACAGCGTCCACAAGGAAAAAAGCCTTTCATGGGTTCTGATTGGGTTTGAACTCTTCATGGTGACTATGGACTAAATAGTCTTTCAGTGCTCTCGCTTTCCTAAAAGTCACCAAAGGATAAGAGGGTAAGTCTTGTTTGATGACATTATCTGTCATCAAGATTTTCCAATGTTTACGCAAGATGCGTTTAATGTCTGAAGCATTGCTAGAATAGGTAGTTATGAGTCTAAACGACCCACCATCAGCTTTCTTATTATCTGTTTTGTCTTCCAGAAGTTTTTTCCTTTCTAGATTCTGAACTTTACTTAAAGCTTGTCTGAGTACTCCATCTTTGTACCCCCTAGCTTTAAATCTCTGTATGCTCTTACTTGCTGCTTTTCGGAACTCCTGCTCTTTAGTGTTGTTTCTCTTTATCCGTAATAGTTCCCCATAAGGTATACTATTAACTAAGCTCTTCGGATGCCCACTGGTCGCAAATAAGGTAAATAATATATATATTCACTGAAAAAACCATAGGTTATAGACCATATATAGTTAGGAATTAGCATTTACAAAACCTTGAAAATTCACTGAAAAAGCCATAGGTTATAGACCATGTCATGAATGATGTAATATGTGACATCATCAGCAGTGGATTGCGGTTGCGCGATATATAGTTAGTGCAACTAACTATATATGCGAATTTCAATGGTTTTGTGCGAGTAAATTAAGGTTTTGTAAATGCTAATCCCTAACTATATATGGTCTATAACCTATGGTTTTTTCAGTGAATTTTCAAGGTTTTGTAAATGCTAATTCCTAACTATATATGGTCTATAACCTATGGTTTTTTCAGTGAATTTCAATGGTTTTTTAATAGCAAATATGAAAAGCTCTAAAATGTCAAGTATGTGATAGATAAAAACATTTTCGTGTTTATGCACGCTGATCTGCTTTGAACGCTACCCCCCCCCTTTTCTTTTAGGAGTATTCTCTCTTTGCAGATAGTGAAGGGTAGGTAATGCAGGCCTTTGCCCCCGTTGTAATCAGTCGTGCCTGCTTCTCTCTCCATTTCATTGATTGTTATCCAAGCATTTACTGTTTTAGAATTGGTTCTCTTTGGTTCATTCTCTATTTACAAACAAGCACAGAGTCGCAATACTCTGTTTAGTCTTTGCAGATAGTGAAAAATCCTTGAAAAAAACAAAAGGAATCAAGCAAAATCAGTAGGCCACTAATGGGATCTCTTTTTGACCTCGCTAAAATAGAAACATTAGGAACAACCCCTCATGAGAAATACGAAACTAGTGACATGAACTGAGCTCGACACCATGATGGCTGCAAGACAGCTCGGCTCACGAATAACGACAAACCCTATGCAAATATTATAAATATATACAACACACCAGCAAAGTAACAGGGTAAAACGTTTTATTAAATAAATATTTACATGGCAGCCTGCTGCAACATCCATCACTATTCCTGTCGAGGTAGCATAGCTGGCTGCCTAGGGGTGGAGAACCGTTGTGCAAATTGCCCGGGGATGACACCATGCGCCAAGACTCGTCCCCAGTACATCCAGAGCTGATGTCCGTCAAGTTGTGTGTGAGGATGCCTTGCTGATGCCGCCACCCCCACCACCACCTTTTTGTTGCCTGATCCGGCTAGCTCAATCGATCGAGCATGAGACTCATGCACTCTGATCTCCTTGGCCTCAGTCAAGCATCAATAGTAACATTTTCAAACGTGAGTGTAGGTTCATGGTTTTCCATCCACAGACTAAAAGCCTGGAGTGGGAGTGAAAGAACCATAACTAGGTAACAAGGAAGGCAGACGCTGTGGGAAGGACTCTGGATATGGTATGTTCCTAGGTCCCTGAGTTACTTTAATGTCATTGCCTTGAACAAATGGCATAAGTCCTGGATGTTGGGTGCCATAGTTGAGGGTTCCGAGCAGCGCTTGTAACACTGTCTGAAGTTTATTTGCACCTGCTGCAGCTTCACTATTCTCAAAGTAAGTGGGGGCTGTTTGTGGACCTGACAGCATTGGAAATCAATGTGATGCAGTGCCTTCCTGAACCGCTTGACGGAGGCCCCCGAGGGGCGGTGTGATGGCGCCGACCCCCTCCCCAGACTGAAGCTGGCGTCAGCATGAGAGCACCACCATCTCGTAGCTCCGTCGTGGCCATTCCGCAAGCAATCATGGCAGCCGCACCCCACCGGAAGCCTGTGGGAGTCGGGGGCCCCCAAGACTTTTGTAGAATCTTCAAGGCTGAGGGGACGCTTTCGAGAATGGGGCCCAAGCCCTAGCAGACAAGCGTCCGAGTTCCAAGGTGTCCCAGGGCCATTTTAGTGGCCCAGGCCCAAATCCGAAGAGCCGGCCGCCATTTTAAGAATCCTGTGGCAGCCGCCTATCGCTGCACCGCAAGAGTGGGCGCAACTCAACTAGATGGTGAGCGAGACGCTGTAGCCGCTAGAGCGGGCGGTAAACAGCTGAATGGCGGATGAGGCACAGTGTAGCAAAAGCGGGCGGAATGGCAACTGAAACGGTAAAGGGGCGCCCCACTACAGCAGACGAGCCTCCACCTGGGGAGGCCCAATCAAGCCGCCTCCCCCCCCCCCGGGGCGCCCCACGCCGTTTTTCGGCGCAGCATTGTAGAATGCCAAGACCAGTGCGGCAAGTAAAGGACATCACCTGGGTGCCGTCCAGATCTCAGCGCATTGTGCTGCCTTCGGACTATTTGCACAACAGACCACTACTGACGAGGCACAGTGCAGCAAAAGCGGGCGGAAAACCGCTGAATGGCAAGTGAAACGCTAAAGGGGCGCCCCACTACAGCAGACGAGCCTCCACCTGGGGAGGCCCGTTCACGCCGCCTCCCCCCCCCCCCCCGGGGCGCCCCACGCCGTTTTTCGGAGCAGCATTGTAGGATGCCAAAACCAGTGCGGCAAGTAAAGGACATCACCTGGGTGCCGTCCATATCTCAGCGCGTTGTGCTGCCTTCGGACTATTCGCACAACAGACTGCTACTGACCATTGTTGCTTCTGTTTTAAAAAAAATTTTTAACGTGTTTACTGTTTATGGTGCGTTGTATATATTTATAAGTTATTAAAGTGTTATAATCCTACTACTTTGTTGGAGTGCTATATATTTTTAATGTGACACATAATTGTGAAGACTTTGATGTACAAAAAGGCATCCCTGGAATCTTCCGCTTCAGGCTCGGTCCCACACACCCTCACAGTGAGAATCCCCTCCCCAATCACAATACAGGATCTTTATCAGATAGTAGGAACGCGTGTGGTGTGACAGATCTCATCGGGTGCGGGCCTTGATCTACTGTAATTCCTTTGAAGAGGGGTGATTATTTACAGTTGAGGCCATAAACTATATCCACAGGGCTAGGTGATAGCCTGGGACCAGCCTGGACAATCAGACACAAAGGAAGAGGAATGTCAGAGGGTGCGGTAGTGAATAGGGTGAAAGGGTGGTGTCGGGCGGGCACAGGGTGTGATTCTCAGGGAAGAGCAGCGCAGATGGGGGGAGGTTTATGGCCCATGCATAAGACAGAGAGCGGGGATGACCAGTGCGTAGGGGAGATACTTGCGAGGGTGGGGAGCCATGCTGAGGATCGGCGGCGTGCAGACAATGGGTCTGGTCAAGGCATCTAAAATGGCTTCCGTGCAGGACAAAAGTGTGGAAAAAAAGCACGATGGCGCAGACAATGTTTATCAATACGAATTAATTTATAAGAATTATTTTTACCAATATATTTACTCGCAGTGTCAAAATGGCGGTCAACACTTCCTGATTTCCTTCGAATCGAACGTTAACAGACGTCACGATCGGCGGCGTGCAGAGAGTGGGTCTGGTCAAGGCATCTAAAATGGCTTCCGTGCACGACAAAAGTGTGGAAAAAAAGCAAGATGGCGCAGACAATGTTTATCAATACGGATTAATTTATAACAATTATTTTTAACAATATATTTACTCGCAGTGTCAAAATGGCGGTCAACGTTTCCTGATTTCCTTCGAATCGAATGTTAACAGACGTCACACAGCAAAAAAAAAAAAAAAAAAACGCTCACGCGCAGCCGCTGGAAGACAAGTATCAACATATAAGAGCATCCTCAGCCACCCTCAGAAAACATTGGGGGTCAGGATACGTCTCCCGTACCCCCTTATACCCATTTCTCACCTTGTTTTTCCTCCATCTTGTAATTTAATTAAAACGAAACACAAAATGGCGAATTCCCGTTTCGCGTCCCGGTTCACTACCCGGTTCGCGAACCGGAAAGCGCTTCTACCGCAAAAAAACAATATTTTTTTTATTTACCCCACGGAACCCTTTAATAACCCCAACATCATTCCTAGGGGGTCAAGAAGGGTCTACTTTGCCCCCTTTCATTAAATTCCCCCTTCGTTTTTCTCCTCCTCTTGTCTCTCGATCCTACCGAGAGACAATATGGCGGCCGCCCTGGACTGTTTAGAATGTTGACAGACACCGGAGAGCCAATCAGCTTCGCTTCGCAAAGTTCCGTTACGCGAAAAGTTCGCGAACCGGACGCTACCCGGGACGCTGTCACAGATATATCTGTTTTTTAAAACGTTAATTTCTCAAAATCCACAGGAGCACATATATTGAGACCCAGCAAAGGCACATCGGGCTAACAGTCCCTACAATTTTGCCAAGTTTCATGCAAATCCATTCAGCCGTTTGAGCTAAAAGTGAGGCCAAACGCCCTATGGAAAACTCAATGTTAAAAACGCGTTTTGGGACCCCCCTTTTTTCTCGGCCCCCCCTTGATAAAACCCCCCCAAATTTTAAGGGGCTGCTCAGAAACAAAATGTGCCATTTTCCAGAAATTTTCAGCCAATTCCGTCCACAAAAGCCAAAGTTATTAGACATAGAATTTTCAAAAGTCCCATAGAGAAAAAATCCTAACTATATATACCTACTGGCTATCGCCAGTAGGTAATATATATATATATATATATATATATATATATATATATATATATATATATATATATATATATATATATATATAATTTCACTGAAAAAACCATTGGTTATAGACCATATATAGTTAGGGATTAGCATTTACAAAACCTTAATTTACTCGCACAAAACCATAGAAATTCGCATATATAGTTAGTTGCAATAACTATATATCGCGCACCTGCAATCCACTGCTGATGATGTCACATATTACATCATTCATGACATGGTCAGTGACATCACTGATGACATCACTGATGACATCATCCAGTGATTGTATGTTTCTGTAAAGTTAAAATATGTCTTACATATCAAAGAATGAGTGGATGTATAAGTGTCTGGATGAAGGATTTAGTAGGTGCATGACTGACTGTATGAGAGAGTGATTAAATGTGTCTCACTGAGTGCATGGGTTAGTGACTAAACTGTCTTAATTTGTGCATCATTGTGTCTGTTGTTCTGTAAACTGCTGCATGTGTTAATCAGTAGCTATATGAGTAACTATATGGGTTATTGATTGGTTGCCCAAGTATTTGTATGGGAGACTGAGTATGTGTGTGGGTGGCTGGGAGGTGTATGACTCTGTACATAGATGTGTGAGCAGTTGATTCACTAGATGTATGGGTTGAAAAGTGCATGTGGAAACAGCTGTATGGGTGGTTGACTGTGTGCATGAGTGTATTGGTGAGTGAATGGATATCTCAGTGCTACATGTCAAAGTAGGTACATATGTAAAACACAGCACATGTGAGAGTTGACATATATAAATAACTGTGTATAAGAGCCAGTGAATGTGTGAGTGGCTGCATGGATCATTGTGAACTTGTATCAGGGATTGTATAAGAGAGTAAATATGTGTTAGTATATGTTTGAATAAGTAAGGTGTGTATAACTGTATAGTTGAGGAAATTGAGGTGTGATTGATTCTTTGCATTGTCGCAGGGTTTCCGTTCTCTCACAGAACTGTGCTCAGAGACCTAGAACCTGGGTGAGTCAGGGTGACCCAAAACTCACCTATGTTTCAGAAATCCCCTTACCAGGCTAGCTACAGTATCTCATCGGCAGTGAATACTTCCCGATGTCTTAGACAATCCAGAACATGAACTTAGAATACCTCAGGTATCGTGGAACACATCAACACACTTTCGTTATATTATCATTCCAAACCGAAACTGGGAGGCAATGAGAACACGTGCAAGTTTGAAATGTTTATTTTTTCAATGCAACATTCTCAAACGCAGTATCTTGTATAATATCAACATACATATTATAAAAATCAGAGTCAGCAGCATAGTCACTAATCCATAGTAAGCAAACTGTGATAACATATTATGATGCAAAATCTATAGAGTTCTGTATCACCTATATTTCGCGCACCCTAATTAGCATATTATATTATATCTAAGAAGGTCTCATTTGGGCTTTAGCTGGGCGAACCCATACCTCAAATTCTCAGTAGTAGGAGATCACATCAACAGCTACCAGCTCTCAGCATGTCCAGCATCAAGTGTGTTTTTCAATTTCCTGTAACTGTATCTTGAACTCACGTAAAGCCCAAAGTTGGCACAAACATTATTTGTGTTATGACTAACGTAGTGAGAGGATCAGGCCTACAATAACCTTGTGTTAGAGTGTGCAGCTCTCAGTGTGCAGACAGTTGTACCAAGTGTTCCAGGCACGACTGATACCAGTACAATAATATATTATTCTGAAGTAAATCACATCTTTCTTCTAGGTTAAAAGCTGTAATAACAATTAGGTGTCGTGTGCAAACCGAAGCAGAAAGAAAAGATGGCGTTTAAACTTTTAACAAGCACATGCTAACTTAACACAACCTATGGAAACGTAATAACCATATGACACCCCCCCAATGGTCCGAGGACGGTCAAAAGACAAATATATAAGCCAATACTCTATGAGAGGCAAGACTTGAAAGCAGAGTTCAATGATATTGAGCCAAGCTAAATGTATGTAATGTATGTAAAATTTAAAAAAATACAAAAACTATGTATGAATGCCTATAGTGGCCACACAAAATATAAAAAGTCGAACTTGAGGCCTAAATATAATAAA
Organism: Lissotriton vulgaris; assembly: GCF_964263255.1. Taxonomy (NCBI): domain Eukaryota; kingdom Metazoa; phylum Chordata; class Amphibia; order Caudata; family Salamandridae; genus Lissotriton; species Lissotriton vulgaris. The sequence goes on along the minus strand of NC_141694.1, from coordinate 916,111,654 downwards.
CAGGCCTTGAACATATGAAAAAATCGAATGTTCGTATTGAAATTGGCACCATTCAGAATTACTAAAAAGTCACGTGCCATATAGATGGAAGTATTCAAAGTCATTCCTCGTTGAATGAATATGCAAAATATGTAGCCACAGCTTCCAACATGAAATCACTGTCATCATCCGAAAACAGTTCAGCCATCCAATTAAGCAATGGGAAAGAACATACGTGCTCCTCCAGTACTGAATCCTCTAGCATCATCAGAGGACAACTCAGTGGGTTCTCGAGAACGCTTTGTGCCAGAAAGTCATGCGCTGCTGCGAATATGTCCCACTGACCCACTAGTCCATGCATCGCTGCCACAGCCATAACCCTTTCGCCAGAACAGACCAACTCATGAGCCACTACGGGGGACATCAGCTGATCAAAGTCGACATCAGGAGAAGTCGGTAAACAGAGACAGAAATCAATGGCCCAGTCGAAATCACAGCTCAGGCAATGAAACACAGGCTGGACACAGGTGAAATAGGAAAATCTGAAAGATAATCCATAAGCCGTGCTTAAAGTCGCAAGCGGCAGTGATCCATAATAATCAAGCATCCGGTTGCGAAACTGCATCAGTAGGTGCTGTGCGTTTCCTTGCGCAGGATGGGCATCCATGTTTTATGAAATAAAATATCACCAGAACGCCTGCAGCCAAAGCCAGCAAAACAGGAAATCCGCCAAACAGACTAGCGAATATAGAATGAAAGAACGTAGGGATAATACCAAATACTTTTTCAAATGTAGTCACAAGACCACTGCTAACCATTTTAAAAAAATGAGCGAGGTTGGATGTGGAGGAGGCATTAAAGATCTGATGAACCAGCTCGCAAAAATGAAACGGCAAATCAGTACTTAAAAGAGCCTGTACTTCTGTGCGTGTGTTTGCTATGTGAAGGACATAAGTTTCATGGGCAGAGCTCAGGGCCACCTGTTTTTGAGACAAAAGGGCTCTTATACGGCCTAAACCATTGAATTCAGCTCTCAAGGTTGGTATTCTCGGCCAAATTAAAACTTCTGAATTCCCATGCGTGGGTGGATACAACACATTCTTGCAGCAAACGACCCTTTCAGACACGGTAACCACATATCCGATTCCAGCCTCTAGCCCACAACAAAACTCGTTATTTAAAAGTAAATAACTACCGTTGGACAACAACGTGAACGTGGGAACTATTGCAGGAACTGGGGTCCCTTTCAAAACACAGGCCAAATTCGGTTTGTCCTGATTACAAGAACCGTGCAACTGGATGTGTCTGCAAATAAGTGAGCGGTCAGGGGACTGTGTGCATTCTTCACCATTCAGATTCACTTCATTCCCATCCTTAAGGCATCTGTAAGTGTATGGTAAAGACCATGTCTCATGGAGGAAAGCACTGCCTAATGGTTCATATCGCCCAATGGCAATATATTTCATACAATTTGTAAATTTATACAAAGCAAAAGGTAACGTTATAACACCATGAATAAGCCATGTTGCCGCAGTTACTTCAGCCACCGAAAATGGCAGGGATTCTAATTTTTCAATATGTAACATAGAAAATGTAGCATCTCTCATCGACAACATGCGCTGTTTTTCAGTCAAATTAAACGGGGCAAATAATGATGATATGTTCAAAAAAGTCCATGGCACTCGACCAGACTTAAGAGTCTGTAGCGTCCATGCAAACTGCATCACAGAACGCAATTGATTTTGACCATGATACAACACGGATACTTCATCATGTATTATGTCGACAACAGAAGACACAATATTATTTAAAGTGTAAATTCGGGAAGACAGCGTGTTAATGCTATTATCAACCACTGCAAGCACTTTCTCCAAATTAGCTTGATCAATAGCCCTTAGGCGTTTAGCAGCCTCAACCTGGTTAACTTTCCAAATTTAATTGTAAATTGCATACAGGAAACGTTTAGATCTACCTTTAGCAGGGCCTTTTATAAAATCGTTTAAATCCACATTATCATGTAATTGAGACAGATGTAGTTTAACTGCAGCTAAAGTAGAATGCTGTAACCAATTTTGACATAACTTCCCCACAGAATAAGTTGTGACAGAATAGTCACCCTCAAAACGTGGATTGGGCCTGAGTCTTGTGAATCCCTCAGCCAAACCCATAAAACGGCGCTGGCAAGAATCAGCACTTTTTTGCCATACCAGCCATCCCTTGGAATCCAAACTGGAAATGTTAAAGGATGAATTGTGTAAAAGAGTTTGCAACCCTTGAATGGAGGAATCAGTGAAATTATCCCAACCTGTATATTCATTTAAATCTGGGATGGTCGGTGTATTTAATTTTTTAGAAGTAGCCAATCCAAAGCATGTTGTCTGGAAAATGGTTGAATTTAAAAACAACATGTGATTCGGGATGAGACATGCACGGTGCAAAGCCTCAGTGCCTTGTACCTGCCAATCTTTGGTACCCCAAACCGATTTAAGGTCAATTGTTCCCTTCCAGAACTCGTAGCCATCTACAGCCAACCTGTCTAAAAAGGACTTCGAATACAGCAATTTTGTATCGGTAAGTCTAACTTTGGAAATGGGCTTTTGTGTCATTTTAAAATAAAATGACTCGGGAGTAGACTGATCAAAGTCTGTAAAATATGTATATTTTTTCAGAAATGTATTGGAACTGCCACGGAATGGAGCAGGGCAATGTTCCCATTGTGTATAATTTACAGCAACCCTCCTGGAATTCGTCTTATGTAAAAAATGATTACCATAATGTTGAAAACAAAACAAATCACCATAATTAATAGAATCTGTATACAGATCCTCAGCATCGAAGGCAGCATAATACTTCAAATCCGAGAATAATGCTTCTACGGCCTGAATATCCCAATCATCAGAACGTACATTTTGTTTAATCACATCTCCCATGTTTACTCTAAGCACGTTTGGAACATTAATCACTTCAGTAGGCCCATGTATCTGAAACCTAACCGCATCCCACACAATCCCATCAAGGACAGGCCATGCTGTAATGTTAACTGCCTTTAAGTTTCGTTTCTGTCTGTGAGCAGAATGTGAAGAGGAGAGAGGGTTCAATGTTCCATTAAGGTACCAAATTCCTGTTCTTTCTTTAACGTAGTGACCATCAATCAGGCGGAAAAAATAAAACACAAAACCAATTGACATAAAAAGATAAAATGAAAATAGGATCAACCAAATGTATGTCCAAGGCGGAGTTAAAAAATGTTTTTTGAACAACGTGGCACATCTTGCAATGTTTGTGGGTTTCTTTGATGTTTCCGAAACAGAGTCAAAAGAGAATCTGGACTGGCCTGTCAAACGGGTCCGCAAATCAGGCATCGATAAATCAGCAGGATAAGTGTAGTTTTGCTCATCAATGTTAATTTGAGGAATAGTATTTAATAAAGGACTGGATATGGCAGGCATCTCGAGGGACACCTCCTGTTCTGCACCAGATGTAATAGCCAGCACAGAGTGCCTCACCATGGAAGGACAGGATACAGCCAGTGTCATGCTATGAAGAATCGGCCACCCTGTGTGTCTTGACATTGTCAATAGAAATAAATCTGTTTTCCTTACGACCTGGAAGTGGTGGTAAAATGACTGTTCTTGTGCCCTTCACTCCAAGGACTCGGACTGGTGCTCGATATGAGGGACCAAACTCTTTCTTGTTATCGATCTTCTCTCGAACCAGTTCTCCAACTTGGGGTAGCCAGCCAACTACCGGGATCTGCAACGCATCATCCGATGTGGAGGGCAAATGTTCCTTTGCAAGACTGTCTCTGGTCTTTTGTAGATTCTGTAAAACATTGCAATGTTCATCTACGTCAAAGGCCCCGGCCTGGGCCTTGTAGTCCGGCCCATCAAGGTCAGGTACATACATCTTGATACCAAAGAGCATTTCGTATGGGGTCCGCCCACCCAGAGACCTTCTAGGGAGATTATTAAGCGCACCCTGCACGCCTATGAGGTGGGCTAGCCAGTTTCTACCAGTGCCTATAACTCGGGCTGTCAAAGATTGCTTTAAGTCGCGGTTCATTCGTTCTACTACACTATTACCCTCGGGTCTGTAGGGGCTTGAAAACTTGACTTGGACTCCCAACGAAACCATAGCAGCCTTATATGCCTTAGAGGCGAAAGCCGGACCCTGGTCCGAATGGAAAGTACCACAGGCAAAAATTCCCACAAAGACACGCAAATCCTTAATGACAGTCCATGAATCAGCGCTTCGATGCGGCCATACCCATACAAAGCGTGTGCATGAATCAACTGCTACTAAGATGTATTTAAACGCAGTATCAGAAGAAAAAGGACCGCAGTGATCCAAATAAACGCAACCAAGCGGTTTATTAGAGATGTACAACTGTGTCTGAGGCGGACGCGCAGCAGTAGAAGGCTTTATCTGCTGGCAAATGTTACATTGAAGAACACATTCACGCGTCTGTTTGTACAGACCCCGCCACCAGAATCTCTGTTGTAGCTGAGTTACAGTGGCCGAGACGCCCGCATGCGCAGACGCCACACCTTCATGTGCCGCTGTAATCAAAGCAGCTCTGCGATCCGAGTTGGGAACTAAACGCTCGCCAACCTCAGGGATTTTCACATAAGGAACCTTATCGGGACTTAAGTGGTATGTGTATTTAGAAGGGAACCCCGCAGGATATTTACCTCCCTTCTCCGTTGCAGCTACAGCTGCCAAGATGTCATCATCGATTTTGCTTTTGGACCTCGTGACTGCTGCAACTAAGTATTTTGATACCGCTGACTTCGCTGCTTCATCAGCAAGCGAGTTGCCAACAGCGTGGACCCCCACGCGCTGATGACCGAGAGTATGAATCACAAACACGAGTGGCAGCTTCTCTTTAAGTTCCGCCACTCGGACCCAGATAGTTTTATGTTTTATTGTGCTACCTTTGGAGTCACGAAAATCATTCTGACTCCAAAAGAACAAGTTTTCATTGTAAGACTGGACACAGTAGTAAGAATCACTTACGATTAAAGTCGTCACACTAGGATCTGCGTACTCCAATGCAAGCATCAGAGCACGAAGCTCTGCCAATTGTGCGGTGCAGTCTCCAAGCGTCTGCGTGTGCACGACACTGGACTTGAACTCATCGTTCACCATGGCACCGACCACAATGGCGCAAGCGGAAACGTAGGCATGTTTAGAGCCATGCGCAACCTGCGCCGAACCATCAGTGTAAATGATGCAATGGAAATCCTCCAACGGCCGCATTGCTAATGGAGCAGGATGAACAAACTCATACTGTAAATACTCCTGGGACCGTAAGGTGGCGTCAAAAATAAACGTGACATCCTGGGATGTCAAGGATGCAGCCCATTGAATCCACCGAGGGTGCAAAGCTTTGGAATTAGGTACACTGGCTTTCATAACCGCCTCTAAGGCAGGGCACGGGGTAACAACCAACATGCGCTTTCCCTGTGACAGGGCACGTTCCTTAAGAATTGCCATCTGCACAGCCGTTAAAACTTTCTCCACAGTGGAAAAACGCAATTCAGCCGAAGTGTACAAGTGTGACTTGTAAGCAATAGGTACTGTATCTCCTTCATTAAAAGTCAGGTACGTGAAACCCACCGCCCCAGGGATAATTCTTATCACCAGGTTGGTCTGGTTATCACGAGTCTGTAAGTATTCAGAAGCGAGCAAATCAGCCTGCAAAGACTGCAGAATGGCCGAATGCTCAGGCAGCCAGCATGATTTGGAAAAAGATGGTTGTATCAAAGCATACAAAGGCTTGATACGCTGGGCATATTCCAGAATGTAAGTCCTCCCGAAATTCAGAAAACCCAGAAGAGATTGTAATTTTTTCAGTGTTGTCGGAGAGCACAACTGTGCACATTTCTCCAGGAAATGGGGTGCTAAACCCTTCCCTTCATGGTTAAGCTCGTAACCCAGAAACAACACTGTGTACTCTGCAATGTGCGACTTTGCAAAGTTAAACTTGTAACCTACGTCAGCAAAGTTACAAATTATGCTATTTACTCGACACAGATGTTCCCAAAGATCGTCGTCTGTGAGATAAATGTCATCCACATACGAACAAGCAACTGGGTCGAAGCTCTCCAAAAGAGAGACTATGCGCGCGGAAAAAACTCCCGGACTGTTCTTGTAGCCCATTGGGAGTCGTTTAAACATTTTTTGCACTCCGCCGCACGTAAAACTGGTCCATTGGGAACTTAGACCATCTAATCTATGTGCATAAAAACCATTGGAAATGTCAAGCGTGGTTTTGAACCGTTTACGCTCAAGACTATTCACTAACGCAGAGCCGTGCGTATTCTGTACTGCACAGTTACGGCAATGCGAGTTCAAATGCCTATAATCCAAAACCAAACGATATGACCCGTCCGGTTTGTTCACAGTAAAAAGGGGGTTATTCATCGGTGACACACACGTTTCAATTACACCTTGATATTCCAATTGTTCAAGGATAGCTGCGACTGAAGCTTTCGCTTCACGCCGTATGGGATATTGGGGTTGAGGCTGTGGCTGTGACCGTAAAGGAATCTCATGGCTTGGTGACAATTTATCCCAGCCACACTGATTGCGGTACACAGCCGGCGCAAGCGCCAGAGCCCACTCTTCTGCAAAATGCAGCGCCTCCACCCTCGGCACAGTGTGCGCGAAGCTGGGCAGGATTACCTCCTCCCCTCGCGGAGCTGCGAGAACAAAAGGTGGGGGCCAGTCAGCCTCCGAAAGCAAAATGTCATACGTAGACGAGAGATTTTCCCAAAATACCCCTTTTACAATTCGCTGCATGTCACCTTCAATTAACAGGACAATTTCAAAAATTCTTTCAGGGGGAGCAACATGCGTATCTGCAGTTTCAATCACAACAAAAGTTTCAGTCGCTGTCACCTTCAACAGTGGACGGAGGGCCTCTCTCACTATGGTAATCTCTGCAGCGCTGTCCAGCAAGGTCAGAGCCCACGTCAGATTCCGAAGCCGCGTTCTCACTATCTGGGGCATAACGATGCGCGGTCAGGGCAGCGACTTTCTTCGTGGCAAACTGAGGTCTCTTGGGCGTAGAGCCTTCCTGCTGATCTCCACTGGAACGCGGGCGGGGCTGACCACGTCCTTGCTGGCCACCCCGGCCTTTGCCGCCCCCTCCACCACCGGTTGACGGAGCCGATGAGTCCTGAAAGGAACGAGGAGAGCGTTGTTCAGAAGCCTGAAACCTCTCAGGCGATTTAATCATCGCGCGGTCGCGCAAATCATAAACACGATCCGACTGCGCAGGCAATGGAGACGCAGGAGTAGAAACCTGTGTTTGTTGTTGTTGTTGCTTACCCTGATTCTGTTTTTTAGGCCAATTTTGTTTCTTGGACTTTTGTTGACCACCAGTTTCCGATGTCTGACTCTGGGGCTGTTTCTTCTCTTTATCAGGAAAAGTTTTAACCCCTTTGGAATTGCGGCCCACCATTGCGTAAGCATGCACAATAATCTTTGCTAACTGTCGGGGTCGATCGGGCTCGGGAACCAACGCTAACGCGTTAGCAACTTGAAAGTTCACTGCATCCCCCTTGACATTCGCAAGGATCACACCGCAAACCACTTCAAAGGAGCCACACAGGCGCATGCCCAATTCAACAGCCGCCTCCGGTCCATGTTCATCCTGAACACGTTTAAGGACCCCACCTAGGTTGGTCACAGACGGGGAGCCATAGCACCTCGAATAGACCGCTGCAAAAGTTTTTCCCCAGGTTTCACAGTCAGCAAGGTCAGGAGCCAGATCCTTCGGTAAACTCAGTGTAAGAATCCGGTGCTTATCACCCAGACTCGTATTAGGAAACACAGCCTCCAGCTGGCCGAATTTCTCAGCAAGCCAGAACGGAAAATCGTCCTTTTCCAGGGGCTTTTTACCCATCACAGAATTAACCATGACCGGGTTGATTTTCAGACCAGCATGTTCTGCTCGAAGCTGTGCGCCTCTAGGGGCCGCTTCCTGAACATTACGGCCAATGTAATGAACAAGCGCTCTAATCACTCCCACCGCGACTTCATGAAGCTGCCGCAGGTCGCCAATGTTACAAGCGTTACGTCTAGGGTGAGGAGTAAATCCACCCAAAGCAGGCCAACTAGTGCCCGCAATGGACAAAGGACCCAACCTCGGAGCGGTCATAGCGTGCGGTAGGGCGCCACCAAACCAAACTCCATGCTGCCAAGCGTCAATAGGAACCTCCAGTGCTCTGTACGGAGCGTACGCAGCCGGTACATCTGAAGCAGTGTATGTGTGGAACACACCAGAATTAGCGTCCACCGCTGGAAATGTCACCCACGAATAAAACAGTTCGTACGGGTAAGCATGCTCCGCGCTCACCACCAGAACCACAGCCAAGCCATCCAAAGGAACATCATACATCCGCAAATGGTCACGCACCGCAATGCGACTATGCTGCGGGATGTCCACGGCTTGAGCCATGTTAGCACAGGAATTAGAAAAAACAAATTATACTTTGTAGCACAACTGGGTAGTAATTCAAAGAAACCGTTTTAGATAGATTCAAGCTTGAAAATGACCTATTTCAAAAATAGGTAGGTTTTTCCGACACTGCCGTTTTCCGGAAACGGGAATGTAGGCGTTAAGGTTTGAATGATATACTACTCAAGTGTCATGTTATAGGGCCAACCAACGTATGGGCGCCATGTCGCAGGGTTTCCGTTCTCTCACAGAACTGTGCTCAGAGACCTAGAACCTGGGTGAGTCAGGGTGACCCAAAACTCACCTATGTTTCAGAAATCCCCTTACCAGGCTAGCTACAGTATCTCATCGGCAGTGAATACTTCCCGATGTCTTAGACAATCCAGAACATGAACTTAGAATACCTCAGGTATCGTGGAACACATGAACACTCTTTCGTTATATTATCATTCCAAACCGAAACTGGGAGGCAATGAGAACACGTGCAAGTTTGAAATGTTTATTTTTTCAATGCAACATTCTCAAACGCAGTATCTTGTATAATATCAACATACATATTATAAAAATCAGAGTCAGCAGCATAGTCACTAATCCATAGTAAGCAAACTGTGATAACATATTATGATGCAAAATCTATAGAGTTCTGTATCACCTATATTTCGCGCACCCTAATTAGCATATTATATTATATCTAAGAAGGTCTCATTTGGGCTTTAGCTGGCCGAACCCATACCTCAAATTCTCAGTAGTAGGAGATCACATCAACAGCTACCAGCTCTCAGCATGTCCAGCATCAAGTGTGTTTTTCAATTTCCTGTAACTGTATCTTGAACTCACGTAAAGCCCAAAGTTGGCACAAACATTATTTGTGTTATGACTAACGTAGTGCGAGGATCAGGCCTACAATAACCTTGTGTTAGAGTGTGCAGCTCTCAGTGTGCAGACAGTTGTACCAAGTGTTCCAGGCACGACTGATACCAGTACAATAATATATTATTCTGAAGTAAATCACATCTTTCTTCTAGGTTAAAAGCTGTAATAACAATTAGGTGTCGTGTGCAAACCGAAGCAGAAAGAAAAGATGGCGTTTAAACTTTTAACAAGCACATGCTAACTTAACACAACCTATGGAAACGTAATAACCATATGACAGCATGACTGACTAGGTGTGTGAGTAACTCCATGGATTAGTAACAGTCTGTGAGTGTCTGTTTACACTGAGTATATCTAAGGTTATATTAGAGTCTGAAGAGGTTCATCGTATTATCACATGAATGATATTATCAGTGATGTTATCAGTAATGTCAAATGAGATGTCATCAGTGATGTCATCAGTGATGAAATCAGTGATGTCATTAGTTATGTCATTTGAGATGTCATCAGTGATGTCATCAGTGATGAAATCAGTGATGTCATTTGAGATGTCATCAGTGATGTCATTAGTTATGTCATTTGAGATGTCATCAGTGATGTCATCAGTGATGTCACTGACCATGTCATGAATGATGTAATATGTGACATCATCAGCAGTGGATTGCAGGTTCGCGATATATAGTTATTGCAACTAACTATATATGCAAATTTCTATGGTTTTGTGTGAGTAAATTAAGGTTTTGTAAATGCTAATCCCTAACTATATATGGTCTATAACCAATGGTTTTTTCAGTGAATTTTCTTGGTTTTGTAAATGCTAATCCCTAACTATATATGGTCTATAACCTATGGTTTTTTCAGTGAATTTCATTGGTTTTTTAAAAGCTAATATCTATAGCTGTAACATATATTCTTATTCTAATTCACAAATATATTTTATATATATATCTGTATTATATTTTTTCAATTCAATTTATATTATAGTTTAAATTATTTTTTCTTGTTTCGCTGCCGGTCCGCGAACCGGTAAACGTTCCGTGCAAATACCGCGTTAGAAAGGCACATCGTGCTGCGTCCCGTAAACGCAACATATCGCGTTACTACGTAATGCCCCTTATGACGTGCTGCGTTCGCGCACCCGAAAGCGTCCTGGAACGCGAACCAAGGCGCGAAACGTAAAGCCCCGGAAACGATCCGAGGCGCGGAACGCGGAACGTAAGCATAACAGGTCATGTGACTAGTTCATAAAACTTTTCATTGGTTCATTTTACTTTTAGTTTCCTAATGATGGAACGCTTGATCATATGACGTAAAATAAACACTTTTTATTGGTTTAGAACATTTTCTTTTCTCAAATGATGAAAGTCCCACCTTTTTTCCTCACTCCGACTTTCATTTTTATGAGAGAGAGACCTGTTTTAGTTTGCTTAGACATGGCATTTGTATTAGCTGCAGCTGGTGGATCTCCACCACCTCCACCACCACCAAAGAAGAGAGGACCGACTAGCCAGGTCATCTTCCAACAGGAAGAAGAAGAAGAGGAAGACGAGGAACAGGAGCAAGGGACAAGTGGCTTTCTGAAAGAAATGCCAAGGACGTCCCATGTGAAAGTGAATTTTATCTGGCAATTATTTTCTTTTCCTTCTCATGAAAAGAAAGTAAATGCCAGGTACGTTACCTGCCTCATCTGTGAAAAAAACTCTTGAGAGGGACCGAAAAAAAATATAGCTATGGTAATCATACCATGCATCGGCACATGGAGAGTTGGCACCCTCTTAATTATTCTAAAGCACAACTTCGAGATTTGGTGGATAACCCCCGACCGGCTAAAACATCCACCAATGACTTAGCAATAAGTGAGTCAGAGGCAAGGGAAACGGTCCCAAATCTCCAAAAGAACTTTGGGCCGATGAGATTGACATGTGTAGCTTGTGGAAAATTAATTTCATGTGGAGAGATGAGTATTACTTTAATAAATAGATCATTTGAAAATCATCAATGTCCAAAACGTCCAAGAAAGTAATTTTTTTTTTTTGCTCCTGTTGAGCCCTTTGAAGTGAATAATTTTTGTTTCCCCTTCCTCAAAAAAAACACAAAAAAATATAAAACATCAAAAATAATAAAAAAAAGTTATTTTCAGAACTACCTTCCCTTTTAAAAAAAATTGCTAGAATGTTTAGCACTCTAGCATCCTCTATTTCTTTTGATTCGCTTCCCGGTTAGCGTTCGGGTACGCGAACTGGGAGCGAACTAAAAAAAATATTTTTTTAAAAAAGACGAGTAAATAAACAGAGAGTAATGTGAAAAGAAAGACAAATAGAGGGAGTAACACACAGTTACTGTTGAAAGAGGGACTGATAAAAGAAGTGAAAAGAGTAGTATAAATAAGTAATAGAAAAAGAAATGAAGGAAGTAGCAAAGACAGGAAACTAAGGGTTAAAGAAAAGAAGCAGTGGAACTAATAAAAATTAAATCTGATAGACATATAACGTAAAGAGTACTAAACACTTACCTTATAATTGTCATTACCATACTGAATTATCATTTTTATACTTTTAATCTGTGTAAGAAAGAACAAAAAAATGTAAATTAATACAAGGTGGTAAAAAAGAGTGAGCATGAGACAAAATGAATACATATTAGAAATCACAATTCAAAGTAGAAAATTAATTAAACATATTTAATGGTTTATTTTTGCTGTTATCAGAAAATATCAAATTTCACTGAAAACAGTGAGTTGAAGGTATTCATCATATAACAGCGGGGAAAAAAACCCAAATAATATAAATAAGCAGAAATAGGAACTTCTCCAAAGTAACTTACTTTCTATGACGTCAAAGGATATCCTATGAACAGCTTATACTCTGTTGTGCTGTTACTATTTTCTGCCCGCCACTTTCTGAAAGATAAACTCAATTGTTTTAAGAAAACTGAGACATACAAAGCAATTTGAAACAGCACACTAAGTTACAGCAACACCTAGAATCATTATAGTCCAATTACCTACCCTAAATTCTGACTTCAAAAATCAAGTCAAAAGGCAACATTGCTTCGTACTCAATTAGTAATGTTTGCTGAAAGACTAGCCATTTTTTAAATTTCAAATAAGCTGTGTAATATCCGGATGTTGTCAAAGGACCAGCATATTATATAATAGCTGCAGTTGCAAATGTTCTTCCTGAAATCGATGACTGTGTAGCCCAAAATTTTTTAATTAGACTTAACAACTTTTTTTTCATCCAGTTTATGTAGTTCAAATTGTAAAATGACATTTCACCCATAAGTTTCTATAAAAAATATAGAAGCATTGCAGACTTACGTTTCCTCTACTCTTTATTTTGATCTGCTGCTTGACTTAGCTTATAAAAACAAACAGTTTTCGCTCTGTACTACAATTATCCACAAGGCCATATAGAGTAGGAGCCATTAGAACCTCTGTAAATTCCTCTAAACAAATCCCAAGCTTCCTTTCCTAAAATTTTGGTTGTAAGAACACCAGGTAAGAATTTTGAAGGTGGAAAGGCAATCTTTTTTTGAAAGTTAAAACTGAATCATTGCAGAATGACCAACCATTTCCAGATTTCAAATGAGCTGTATAATGTCCTGAATTAGTTGAAGGACCGTTATGATATATAATTGCAGTAGTTATAAAAGTCCTTCCTGATATTGACAACTGCGAAGCCACAAAATTATTAATTAAAGTTGTCAATTTAGTTCCATCAGGCCTACATCGTTGGAACATTAAAATGACATACTGGCCATAACTTCGTAAAATTAACGTGGAAAGCATTCCAGACTTACATTGGCTGCACTCCATGTTTTGATCGGCTGCCTTTACTAGCTTATTGAAGGATACTGATTTACTGTCAGGCTAAGTTAAATATATAAATCTTTCTGAGTCTACACTAGTAGTACTTGATAGCCTACAGTTCTCGCAGTCATGCTGCCATTGATAAGAAAGGCCAAATAGATAATCTACATCTACACCCTCATCTTGCAATACATCAAGCATATACATTAAAAACTCCTGACAATCCTGCTGAATATTTTCAGAGAATTCTGTTTAACCTGAACATTCCTCTAACAGAAAACGAATTTCAGACACACTTTCTACTCTGGTTCTATCAGCACTACATTTCTCTAACACAGAATTCAACAAACAGCATAAACTTTGTTCCGAATTGATCACAATCCGTTCTTTGAAAGTCTCTAGTGAAAAGAGAACATTAACAACTACATTAGCATAGCAGTTGACACCAGAACTATTTTCAAATTTAAAACCAACAACATTTTTAACAGAATTCATTTTATTCCTGCTTACAATTTTGGGTTCATCGACTTTTGGTCTTATTGCTACAACCTCCCTACTATTACTGATATTTCTTCGTTTCCGGCCTACCACACGTTTCTCAAACAAAGGATATTGAGGCAAATGTGGCGCATACTCTCTTCTTAACCTATTGTATTCCTTAACACAATCTAGATCCGCACAAATGTTTGTGACATCACAGTCAATCAAGTATAATCCCGATAAAGTTCTGACTCGTGACAATGCTACATAAGCCATACTCTCTTTGAATACAGAACTGCCAATATTCACTAAAGCAGTGTCTACACTTAAACCTTGCGATTTATGAATTGTCACCGCATATGCCAAGCAAACAGGAAACTGCTTACGGCGAACATATAAGTCTTTAACAAGCAAAAACCTAGCAGAGCAACGACCAATTAGCTGTACTTCCTCAATGCCATCAAATTTAATTTTAAAAAATTCAATTCCATCTCTACTTCTGTATTTCTCAAAATCAACAACATTACCCATTGATCCATTTACCAGACCTCTTTCAACATGTAAATTCCTTCTCAAAATGATTCGGCAATTTAAGCACACATTCAAAGTCTTTTCAAAATCCGCAGTTTTAGATATAGTCTTCTCTAATGAATCCAATTTAGATTTCAAATTCTCAGACAAAATAATTGTTGCTCCCATATGCTCTATTTTGTCAATAGCTTCCAGTTTCACAATCTCTTGTTTTTCTAAATTCAACATTTTGTTATTGAAGATGGAACATTCTGCAAGAGTTGGCATCAAACATATTCCAGATTTCTTCACAGTAATTTTCTGAAAAATATCCTCTGGCAAAACATCTTCTTCTGGATATAAATTTGACAGTAAGCGTGCATGTAAAGCTTCTTTACCACGCTCAGTCACTTTCCCGATTCTAACATCTTGTAAAATATTCTTGTAATCTTCGTCCTTTGCCTGACGCATATTTTCACGCAGCTCAGCGTAACTGAAGTTTAACCATATGTTAACGTTGCCAATGCTCCCTAGGCACTTCTTGGTATCTTCATGTGTAAGCAGTTTAAACACTGGTTGTCCTTTCACTGGTGTCAGCTGCAGAAGATCACCAAAAACAATGATGTGTTTGCCACCGAATAACACATCATACTCTGTTTTAAGAACTTCCTGCATTCTCAAATGCACAAAAGCAAGCATGACATTGGAAACCATGCTTACTTCGTCAATGATAAGAAGTTTCATCTTCTTCAGGACTCTAGATACTTCACAACAAGCATCCCCAGATATCTTGTGGTATTGTAATTTGTTATCATGCTCCACTGGCAGCATCAGTAACCGATGCAAAGTAATCCCTTTAATGTTATGAGCTGCCAGTCCAGATGGAGCGGTCACAACACAAGACAGCGATGACTCAGTCCTTTTCTGCAGATAACATGAAATTGCTTTAATAAGGAAACTTTTTCCAGTTCCTGCTTCTCCACTCACGTACAGTCGGACAGGCTTCAACGACGTACATGAGCACTCTTCATTCTCATGACTTAATCCATGCTCAATTTGGTTGGTAACTTCGTCATATATTTTCCTCTGCTCAACGTTAAGTTGTCTTTCCAATTCTTCTAAGTTAACCGCATCCTTCTGAGCATGTGCCATGGCTCTTTCCACTTCAATCATGGCAGTGACAGCTTCATTTTCAATAACTGGTTCTCCTAGTGGATCCTGACTCAATGAAACAGAACTCTGACTGTCCTGAGAACTGTCTCTAGCAATCTCGGTTGCAATTGTTGCTTCCTGCTCAATTTCTGCATTCAACATTTGTAGATATTTTGGAAAAACAGGACATTCTATGGACTCCTTGGCTGCATTGAAAGAGTCTTCGTAACAGAGGAAATCCCCAAGCAGTTCCTCTTCTGCACGCCAAGGCTTGAAAAGTTGCAAAAGAGCTAAATAGAAAAACTCTTTTCTTTCGGGAGATTCGCAATCCAATTTTCGATGATTTATCAATTGACATTTTTTTTGCTTGACCAGACATCCCTCACTTCCAATTACAGCATACACTCCTTTATCAATATCTTCTTTGATGTTCCTCTTGAAAACGTAATTTTGAAGAACATCATACAGACAAGCATTCTCCAGGTGACTGCTTCTATTTGGATAATATGTATCCAACATGTTGCTCTTCAAAATATCTGTACTGTTTGGCTCCTTCTCCGCCAAATACTCAATTTCCCGTACAGGTTTCAGAACTCGATTGCGCGTTGCAGCAAGACCAAGACTCGCCCAAATGATACTCCTAGATTTGGCATAGAGACTTGCTGAAGATAACCGGTCAGAACATTCGTAAGCTCCGATTTCTCGATGCGACAACATCTTCAGACTGAAACTGTACAACTTCTTACTGAGGCTCTTTTCATGGGAAATATCCTCCCACATATCCTTCAGTTCTGTCTTTTCTTTTTTGGTGATGTAAGACGTCACATACCGAGCCACAGCCATACAGTTGTCAGCCACAAACTGTATATCCATGTTAGCATTCCACATGGACAAAATCACTGGGTTGTAGTCGTTGATGTACTTGGACTCTTCGTTTCTTTTCAAATTGTATGTGTTTTTGGGTGATTTCCTCGTCACATTATGTCGCAGCGATGACATCAAATTGTTAACTCTTCCTTTTGATATCACCGACCGTGGAAATGCGAAACGACATTTGGTTTAGTACTTGTCCTTGTTTCTGAATTTACGACGACAGTACTTTCCACAACGATGGCTTTGAAACCGTAAAACTTGTTCTCTTAGACTTTTGTCTTCATTTGTCTTTGGAACAGCACATGTAGCATACTGTTCTATGAAACTCATCACTAAGTCATCCGGATCTGTTCCAAATTTGGGTGCATCTTTGATCCATAGCAGCATATGTATATGAGGAGCACCTCTTGCTTGATACTCCTTTTTCCAGAAGAAATCCAACACCTCTCCAAGAGGTGGATTTTCCTTGTTCGTGATGAAAGACTAATAGCTTCAAATCTATGATTAAAGTACCTGCATACATTCACTGGATCCAAAGAGCACAGTTCTCCGGGTGTCTTGAATTCAATATTTTCAATGTTTCTATTTACCTCTCGTAGAAATTCAAGTAAGTCTTCCCACCCATACTCAGCACAGCTGAGAGTGAGGAATCATGTGGGAGTTCCTAAGTTCCTCAGCATACATTTTAAGTCACCATGACGGCAGTACCAATACTCATTAGTACCACGCTGACAAGCCATGAGATTAATCAGGTGAGAATCCAAAATACTGTCTTGCACATTGACTTTATCCATAAAGTCCCTTGCCGAGATATTTCGCAGTTGTACACCACTTTTCAAGATGTGGTTCACTGCATAATACAATCCAGAGAGATCACTTTCAAACAGTAGATGAAATAAATAGGGAATGCATTGTCGAAACCTAGGATCTTCTGTATACAATCGTAAAGTCCGGTATTCTGAAGCAGGAATTTGAACAGGTCGCTCATCATATCGTCCTCCTCGACCTGTGGGAAATAACTGTGGGAAACATCGAGCTTCCAAACTTTCCTCCCAAACACTAATGGGACTCCCTTTGGCTTGTTTCATTTGAAACAACTCAATAGCATTCCCCATGACTTCCTTGGAATGCAAAGGATGAACACTATAATGTTCATATATTTCTTACTTTTTCAATTTGTCCAGGACACAAATCGCTGTCCTCTTCTTCACTTACTTCCTCTTCTGCAACACATACATTCTTGTAGTACATATTATTTTTTATCAAATACAATGTTGCCTTTTTGACTTTCCTAACATCCACTAAATCTTGCCAGATTTTCTTACTCTTTGTCGGAACACAATTAACTATGATAACCAGAGGTTCCTCTTCCACTTTCTCTACTCCAATTGTATTAATGTTTTTCTTCAAATCCAAAGGCAAATAAACAACCCTTCCCTTCAATCCTCTCTGTAAATCTGATGGAGGCAACTTCCCTGTCTTTGGCTCCATTCGTACAATAGCCTGGAAGGGATGGACACTTTGAATCAAAATTGATTCATAAGTATTTAAATCCTTCAATTCAGAAGGAATGTCATCTAATTCCAGATTATTGTAAACCACTCTAGCAGGCATCTGGTTTTGGTTTAATTTGTTATAGCAATAAGTACACATACGTTGGTCCGCTCCCAAATCAAAACAATTTTCTACCATCAAGTATGTGGCAAAATCCTTCCATTCACTATTGTTTTCCATATCACTGTTTGCATATATATCCACTAACTTCGTCTGATTCTTATAATAAGTCCGTCGACAACACACACAAGTGAAATTAGGCCTTTCACTTGATTTCACCATAAACGTGGAAATTTCCTTGTGAAACTTATCTGTACTGAAAATCTGTACACTGTCTTCCACATTACCTTCTACTAGTGGTTCAATATCAACATTGTTCTCTTTACCAGCAAAGTAACAGTACTCAATTTCTTGACAAATATTCTTCACATCTACTTCAGAACCATGCAAAAGAGCTCTGCTTAATTTTTTAAGCATAATTGCTGGACTCCTAGCATAATACAACATTTTAACTAATTTTCTCACTTTATTATGATGCACTGCTAGCATCCTGAAATCATGAAATACACTCTGGCATACTCTCCTAGAAAGACAAGCCAGTGAATGACCACGCAAACCTGTCACTTGTCTCACTCTGCAAGGATCTAATTCTTGCAACAACTTTATTTTTTGCTTTACACTTTTCTTATGAAATGTCCGTATAAAATCACAAAGCAAATTGATGGAATCCTGTCGCACACTGCAAATAGAACTACACTTCCAGGTGTACACTGGTCCCTTAGGACGTCTCCCTAAAACCTCATCACTTAGCGCCTCATCTGCATCTGCAGACACAAGTATTTCTTTTTCAACCGAATGACCATCTTTTACCTCATATGCTCGACCACTGCTGTCAACTGCATGCACCAAAACATTGTCCTGAAAATAACTCTCCTCATTAAAAAATGCCTCACTATTTGAATTATGCATCCATTCTCCTAAGAAAACTTCACAAAAATTACTTCGATTAATTCTCTCTTCCATTTACTATTAGATTTGAAAACATAGATTACCTTGTTTAGTTTCCTAATTCTATTAATTACCAAAATAAATAACTTTCGCTTAATTTCGAAAGCCTGATCAATAATTTTCTCTACATTTTTCTTTTTCTTATAAAATGACACTTTCTGTTGACCTTTTTTAAATTGTTTTAGCAAATTGACAATTACCCTGTTGCGGAACATTCGCTTACGAATGTCCCTGAATATATTTTCCCTTCTACTGCCATGCACAGAGTTATCTCCTGCTCTAGCACAAACTTTTTTGACAGGCCTTTCCTTTCCATTTAAATTGGCTCTCTTTTTCTGGACTTAAACTTGTTCTGTAGTTATACTTTTGTTTCTACAAATGTTTCTAAGGAATGATTTTGTTCTCTTACCCGGTGTTCTCTTCGTCCGTTGAGGTAATTCTAATGTAGAGGACTGCTGCAAAATTTTAGTCAACTGCTGTCTTTGACGTTTCGTAGCCTTTCGAATTCTATCCTTAGACGGCATTGTCTAATTTCAAATAATCTGCAGTTGAATCTGTGGTGAAATATAATAAAAAATGTTATTAACCACTATTACCAAACAGTAGATCAATACCAGTAAGAATTAGATTCAACAATGCTATAAAAATGAATAAAATAAAAGAATTCACAAGGGTGCAGGGGGTATAACTTTGACACCCTCTGGCACCCTCAAAACAGGCAAAGGTGCCATGTGGCAGGCATACCTGCCCTAAGGGCAGGTCTGCCTTTCACATGACATAGGTGTGCCTGCACACATGTGCATGCACACCGGAATCGGTATTTTACCATGAAGTTTGATTTCATTCTAAAATAACGATTCGTTAAGGCCTTTGAGACTTAGAAGAGTCCCCCCTACATAGCAAATTTACAGAATCGGTAAAATTACCGATTCGGTATTTTACCGAACCAATAATTTTTCCGATTCTGTAAATGTAGATTTACCTACATGTGGCCTTGGATTTAGGCCCCTACATACCGATTGGCCATTTACCGGTCGGAAACGGCCGAAATCGGCAGTAACCGGTCGGTAAATGGCCTGAAACGACCACCTACATCAGGCCCTAAGTGTGCATGCATTTGATTTCAAAAAAAGTTTTTAAACCTTTTTATGTAAAACAATAATACACCTACAATCATGGGGAACAGACTTAAAATGCCCTAATACACATGAAACGTTTTTTTTAAGGAACTTGCACCTTTTTTCAATAACTTTTAACATGGCTATGTAACTCAAACAATCAAAATGAAAATTTTCCAGGCACACATGGGGGCGTATTTACAAGGGCCTTGCACTACGAGGAAAGTGACTTCAAATGACCAGACACACATGGGGACATATTTACAAGGCCCTTGAACCCGGGGGAAGTGACTTGAAATTGCTAAGCACACATAGGAGGGTATTTACAATGCCCGTGCAACACTTATGCTTCATTTTCCTTTAACATGGCTATGTAACTCAAACAATTAATCATTCCTATGGGCTTTGAAGCCCATAGGAATGATTAGGCATTACCGATTCGGTATTTACTGAATCGGTAATTAAAGAATTCACAAGGGTGCAGGGGGTATCACTTTGACACCCTCTGGCACCCTCAAAACAGGCACAGGTGCCATGTGGCAGGCATACCTGCCCTAAGGGCAGGTCTGCCTTTCACATGACATAGGTGTGCATGCACCCATGTGCATGCACACCGGAATCGGTATTTTACCTTGAAGTTTGATTTCATGCTAAAATACCAATTCGTTAAGGCCTTTGGGACTCAGAAGAGTCCCCCCTACATAGCAAATTTACAGAATCGGTAAAATTACCAATTCGGTATTTTACCGAACCAATAATTTTTCCAAATCTGTAAATGTACATTTACCTACATGTGGCCTTGGATTTAGGCCCCTACATACCAATTGGCCATTTACCGGTCGGAAACGGCCGAAATCGGCCGTAACCGGTCGGTAAATGGCCTAAAACGACCACCTACATCGGGCCCTAAGAGTGCATGCATTTGATTTCAAAAAAAGTTTTTAAACCTTTTATGTAAAACAATAATTTACCTACATTCATGGGGAACAGACTTAAAATGCCCTAATACAAATGAAAACGTTTTTTAAAGGAACTTGCACCTCTTTTTCAATAACTTTTAACATGGCTATGTAACTCAAACAATCAAAATGAAAATTTGCCAGGCACACATGGGGGCGTATTTACAAGGGCCTTGCACTACGAGGAAAGTGACTTCAAATGACCAGACACACATGGGGACGTATTTACAAGGCCCTTGATCCCGGGGGAAGTGACTTGAAATTGCTAACCACACATAGGAGAGTATCTACAATGCCCGTGCAACACTTATGCATCATTTTTTACATATACACCGTAACAATAACAACACAAATGCATCATATATCTGTTCCGCAAAAGCGACGCATTGCAGGAGTCACATCATTTTGCCATCAAAAACAATTTCACCGATTCTGTAAATGTAGATTTACCTACATGTAGCCTTGGATTTAGGCCCCTACATACCGATTCGCCATTTACCGGTCGGAAACGACCGAAATTGGCCGTAACCGGTTGGTAAATGGCCTGAAACGACCACCTACATCGAGCCCTAAGTGTGCATGCATTTGATTTCAAACAAAGTTTTAAAACCTTTTATGTAAAACAATTATACACCTACATTCATGGGGAACTGACTTAAAATGCCCCAATACACATCAAAACGTTTTTTTAAGATACTTGCACCTTTTTTTCAATAAATTTTAACATGGCATTGTAACTCAAACAGTCATAATGAAAATTTTACAGGCACACATAGGGCCGTATTTACAAGGGCCTTGCAGCACGGGGAAAGTGACTTCAAATGACCAGACACACATGGGGACGTATTTACAAGGCCCTTGTACCCGGGGGAAGTGACTTGAAATTGCTAAGCACACATAGGAGGGTATTTACAATGCCCGTGAAATACTTATGCATCATTTTCTTTTAACATGGCTATGTAACTCAAACAATTAATCATTCCTATGGGCTTTGAAGCCCATAGGAATGATTAGGCATTACCGATTCGGTATTTACCGAATCGGTAATTAAAAAATTCACAAGGGTGCAGGGGGTATCACTTTCACACCCTCTGGCACCCTCAAAACAGGCACAGGTGCCATGTGGCAGGCATACCTGCCCTAAGGGCAGGTCTGCCTTTCACATGACATAGGTGTGCATGCACACATGTGCATGCACACCGGAATCAGTATTTTACCATGAAGTTTGATTTCATGCTAAAATACCGATTCGTTAAGGCCTTTGGGACTCAGAAGAGTCCCCCCTACATAGCAAATTTACAGAATCTGTAAAATTACCGATTCGGTATTTTACCAAACCAATAATTTTTCCGATTCTGTAAATGTAGATTTACCTACATGTGGCCTTGGATTTAGGCCCCTACATACCGATTGGCCATTTACCGGTCAGAAACGGCCGAAACCGGTCGGTAAATGGCCTGAAACGACCTCTTCTAATTATCAGGAAGACGACAACACGGAGGAGCAGGGAGGCCGTATTTCAAACGCAAGATTCCTTGGCCTACAAGAGAAGAAAAGGCTTGGATGAAATTTCGAGTATTATAGAAACCTGGGGTCATTCACGAATAACTCGACCAAGCTCAAGGTACAAAGCCCATAAGAAGCTTCCCCCTTTCCTGACGGTGGCTCCTCCGTGTACATAACAAACATAGTTGCTGACATTGAGAGCTCAAGGAAATTGAAATACCTGAGCAGCGCATTAACGCGTGTGGCAAAATATTTTAAATGCATCACTTTTAAATACACAGAAATAATGGAGTCAAATGTTTTAAGGTCCTGAAGAAGGTGTCAAAAAAAGAAAAAAGCACCGAATCGCTGCGTCGACTGTCTTTTGTACTTTGATAATATTGTACAACTTATAATATTGTACAACCACATGATGGGTTTTTTTAATTCGTGATATTGTTTTAGATTGTAACCCAGTTGGGAGGAAAATAATAAATTTCTATGTTTATTTTTAACTTTACAAAATTTTGTCTGCCCATTATATTCAAGTGCTTCTTCAAGTTCATTGGGTGATAAGTTCAGCGATTTCCGTTACCTAGTGTGTATTTTCGGGTAAGAAGGGACAGAGAATCATTCCCCTTAAGCCAGACAACATCCCTAAATACTGAAACAGTTATTTCCATTCTTCTGATTCGATAGTCAGGGAATCCCAATCTTTTTCTGCTGAAACGACCACCTACATCGGGCCCTAAGTGTGCATACATTTGATTTCAAAATAAGTTTTTAACCCCTTAAGTGCTGCCTCGGTGCATTGGCCGACGGCAGCACTACCTCCCCAGTGCTGCGCACGACCATTGGACGTCCATTCAGCACTAGTTCCAATGGACAGCGCAGCACTGGGGAGAGATGTTTAATAACATCTATGAGGTTAAACCTTTTATGTAAAACAATAATACACCTACATTCATGGGGAACAGACTTAAAATGCCCTAATACACATGAAAAGTTTTTTTAAGGAACTTGCACCTTTTTTTCAATAACTTTTAACATGCACAGCTTCTATATACATACACACCTTGTCAGTACTAATACTTTACATTATCTACAATTACAATTGGTAAAAGAATCCAAAATCGCCTTTGAAAGCAGAATGCAAACACTTGACGCAAAACATCATTTTAAATACACAGCTGACTTTCTTATTTACGCAAAAAAGCATACTACTCTTTATCTAAAATATATAAACGATAACTCACATTTACAAATTCTTTTTGAAATTCAAAACAGACTCAGAAACACACCAATTATTCTTTAGCAGAATTAAAGGTATGCACTCCAGAGGCTGGAACCAACAAAGGCACTGAAACGCTGATATTCATCACACATATCTCTCATGCCAGCCAATAAAAACTCTTCCCTCACTTTTTTCAAATCAACACCATTCCCCCCTCTGCCCTTTCTACCTCTTTTCCATAGCAACTACCACCTGCCAGACCTGTCATGTTCACAAGTTCACACAACAATGTTTAAAATGAACTCTGAACTCTCAGTACACCTGCTAATCCACTGCAATATTTCATAACAACATTTTTAAATAACCATAATACATCTTTCAAAGAACACATCCATGCACCCTAACTTTCTGTTTTCAGCAATGGAAATACACCAATCACTGCTAATGAATCATTTGCACTTAAACTCCACAGTTTTTTACATTACAAACATCACTATTTCAACTGCCATTTCATTCCCACACTTCATCTGACTGCAGCAAAAACTCCTCTAGCCATGTTTTCAGTCTGGATTCTTGGACATAGCTACATCCACTGGGCTCACAGGTATGCTGATAACAGAAATTTACACAACCTCAATTTACAAAATGTGGAAATCAAATGGATTGGTCGAAGAGGATTGAAATGTGACCAATTGATACCATTGGTGAAAACCTTTTTACATTTGCCAACCCCTGACCTCATAATAGTGCACTGTGGAGGAAACGATTTGGGCACTTTGACTGGGGTAGGTCTGGAAATGCTCCTAAAAGACACCTTTGAGCAATTGATGACACTTTTTCCTCAAACTGCCTTGGTATATTCCAATATATGCCAAAGACAAAAATGAAGGTGGTCCAATCAATTTTGTCCACAATTTGAGGAAGCATGTAAATAAGTCTGTTTTAGCTTACATGAGGGACCATGGAATGGGCTGCATCTACAACAATAACTTGCGTTACTACATGCAAGATATCTACAGAGGAGATGGCGTGCATTTCTCAGATGAGGGGAACAGAGTTTTCATACTAAATTTAAGAATGTGTATTGGTTCCTACTTATAAGTTTCTAGAACTTACACAGAGCCCAAAAGATCTTTGCAGAGCTACCTTCACTTAGTTTACTCTTTTGAAATTTCGAATATACCCTTTTTCTCTTATTTTCACTTATATTCGCTTCCCGGTACGCTACCCAGTTCGCGTACCGGCAGCTAACCACGCGAAAAAATCATTTTTTTTTCTCGACATATATGAGCCTCCTCAGCCACCCTCAGAAAACTTAGGGAGACAGGATACGTCTAAAGTACCCCAATCTACCCATTCATAACATTATTTACCCTCCATCTTATATCTCAATTCTACCGAAACACAAAATGGAGGACTCCCGTAACACTGCAGGTTCGCGTACCGGGAAACGCACTGACAAGCACTCGCTCAAAAAAGGTGGGAAAGTAATTTACAGAAAAACCACTGGAGACACTTTCACCAATTAAACGTTAGCTCATACTACATACCAATCCCTACCATTTTCACAAATTTCGTTGGAATACCATTTAGCCATTTAGCATGTAGAACTCTCTAAAATCCCTGAGGTAAATTACTTCACAAAACATATCGGAAGTGTTGGAAATGACAACCAATTAAAATATTACTTTCAATTTCTACTATTATATCATGACATTTGATTGGTCATGTACCTGAATATATATATAAACAAAGAGAGAGAAACACAGCCATTTTGACTACTACTTCGAGAAGTGCATAACAACTAAAAATCAACTGATAACTTCAAGTTATATTTAAAAGGTAAGATATTATTTTTAAAACTGAAGTATGTTCTGTACTGAAAGCTAATTAGAAAAACATTTTCTGACAGTTATATTCTATCACTCTGTAATACTTAAAGAATAAAATAGACTTCTCTGTTTTAGTTATGGCAGGGCCAGTCCAAGGATTTGCGAGGCCCTGGGCTAAAAGGGAACGTGCGCTAGGCCCCCTCCAAATTACATAAGTGGCCACTTGCAAGGAGAACATTCACAGACACTGTGGGGGCCCCATTGTCCAGCATTTTGATGCCCCCACAGTTTTAACTTTTAATCCACACGCATTTCTCACACCTTCATAGGTGTGAGAATTGATTGTGGTCTAAAAGTTAAAACTGAGGGTGCGCCAAAATGCTGGACAATGGGCCCCCCACAGTGTCTGTGAATGGTCTCCTTGCAATTGAGGGAGCGTCTCCTTCTCCCTCCCCTATACCTCCTGACACCATCCATGAGAGGACCAAGGAGGGGGCCCCCTCCAATAGACCTTAATTGCAGGCGACACCTTTCTTTGTGATAGATCTCCAGGAAAACAAAAGGACACATCACCAGTGCGTGGCCCCATGCTGGTGGGCTGAGTGCGAGGCCCTGAGCGGCAGCCCACCCTGCCCATGCCTAGCGCCGGCCCTGAGTTAAAGATAGAGTTAGACTTCTCTAGTATAATTCAGAATTGACTAAGAGTTTATTTGATAATTTTCTTCATATTTCTACTTCCAATTTGATACCATACACTGCCCAAAGAAAAAAACACTGTTTAAATAACCAAACTGCCTGTCTGTACTTAAACCCAAAAGTGCCCTATCTGTACTGATATATTTTTTAAAAATTCATTTTTCAGAATTCAAAATGGAAGGACAAGAAAACAACTTGAAAATTGAAACAGAAAAACAAAAGGAGACGGAAGTTGACCAGGATTTCTACGACGATACAATAAACAATGAACTTGTGCAATGTGTAGATGCAGTAGATTTTCTACTGAAAAATGAAGAAAAAAATGATCATGATTTTTTAGATATTTTTTTAAATTTTGAAAAACAATCTGAAAAATAAATTTTTATTTCTTAATTCAAAAATTGTTTGACACATTATTTATTTTTATATGTATATTGTAAACTAGTAGCAAATTGATTATAACGTGAAGTCAGACTTTAAATATACTGTGCAACTTTTTGGTGTTACATACTAACTTTGTTCATAGTTACTTCCTTTCTCCCACTATATAATCCCCAATGTGTATTTAACATCTCTTTGTCATCTCCTGCCTCCATGTTGTTTCAGCTTTCCAGACAGACTATGGTATGAATTCCATATACCAAAATAACTTCTTTAACAACAGGCAAGATATCTACAAAGGAGACGGTGTTTATTAATTTATAGACTCTGCATTGGTACCTACATGTAGCTACGTAAATAAAAAAAACCAAAAAAAAACAACAAAACGAACAATTGATAAACATACAATAAGTTAAAAGTCAATCATTCTTGTTTCCTTATAGTACGCTCCCCAGACCGCTTTCCGGTACGCGTACCGGGTGCACCCCACGAAATTGTTTTTTTTTTTTTTTGCATGGCGGGGCCCTTTTAAAGCCTCCACATCAAACCTAGGGGGTCAAGGAGGATCTACTATGCCCCCTTATGGGCATTTGCCCCTTCATGTTGGCCTCCTCTTGTCTCTCGATCCTACCGAGAGACAAGATGGCGGCCGCTACGGACTGTTTAGAATGTTGACAGACACCGGAGAGCCAATCAGCTTCGCTTCGCAAAGCTCCGTTACGCGAAAAGTACGCGAACTGGTGCGCTATCCGGTACGCTGTCACAGATATATCTGTTTTTTTAAACATTAATTTCTCAAAATCCACTGGAGCACATATATTGAGACCCAGCAAAGGCACATCGGGCTAACAGTCCCTACAATTTTGCCAAGTTTCGTGCAAATCCATTCAGCCGTTCGAGCTAAAAGTGAGGCCAAACGCCCTATGGGAAAATGAATGGGAAAAACGCGTTTTGGGACCCCCCTTTTTTCTCGGCCCCCCCTTAACAGAACCCCCTCAAATTTTCAGGGGCTGCTCAGAAACAAAATTTGCCATTTTCCTGCAAATTTCAGCCGATTGCGTCCACAAACGCCAAAGTTATTAGACATAGAAATTTCAAAAGTTCCATAGAGAAAAAATCCTAACTATATATACCTACTGGCGACCGCCAGTAGGTTATATATATATATATATATATATATATATACACATGACAAAACTTAGGTGGTTATCATTGTAATGATTAAGAATGAAATCAGCGTTGAAATAATGCATGTATGCGGTTATTATATCATATATGAAATGTTTTACATCAGTTAAATCCACTGTTTCTTCATAGGGTCCTTGTATCAATTTTATTGATCTGATATATTTAAAGCTCCCCTTACCGATGGAGATTTTATATATTTATAAAGATTTAAATCTATTTTTGTATTTGTAAATAGATATTAAGTTAATTTTTGAGATTTTTGGGCTTTATGTAAAAATCATGAAAGTGAATTTATCTGAACTATTTGACCTTTCAACGATTTACATTGCTACATTACATGTCTAAAATGCATTGACTGATATACAGGCACCAAAATGGTTTGCTTATGTCTATTATTCACCTTAGTCACGTGTAAAATAGAGCAACTTTATAATTGGTCCAGAATCCAACTAGCGTTGTCATGTGATGAAGCCACTGAGGTGGTGAAACGCGTAATGGCCACGAATAAAAAAACTGAAGTTTTTGCACTGATACTGGGTCTGTGTCTGCTTACCAAGGAGACGAAAGGTGGTGTGTTGCAGCAACCTTGATATATATATATATATATATATATATATATATATATATATATATATATATATATATTCACTGAAAAAACCATAGGTTATAGACCATATATAGTTAGGGATTTGCATTTACAAAACCTTAATTTACTCGCACAAAACCATTGAAATTCGCATATATAGTTAGTTGCACTAACTATATATCGCGCACCTGCAATCCACTGCTGATGATGTCACATATTACATCATTCATGACATGGTCAGTCACATCACTGATGACATCACTGATGACAACATCCAGTGACTGTGTGTTTCTGTAAAGTTAAAATAGGTCTTACATATTGAAGAATGAGTGGATGTATAAGTGTCTGGATGAAGGATTTAGTAGGTGCATGACTGACTGTATGAGATAATAATTAAATGTGTCTCACTGAGTGCATGGGTTAGTGACTAAACTGTCTTAATTTGTGCATCATTATGTCTGTTGTTCTGTAAACTGCTGCATGTGTTGATCAGTAGCTATATGAGTAACTATATGGGTTATTGATTGGTTGCCAAAGTATTTTTATTGTAGACTGAGTGTGTGTGTTGGTGGCTGGGAGGGGTATGACTCTGTGCATAGATGTGTGATCAGTTGATTCACTAGATGTATGGGTTCAAAAGTGCATGTGGAAACAGCTGTATGGGCGGTTGACTGTGTGCATGAGTGTATTGGTGAGTGAATGGATATCTCAGTGCTAAATGTCAAAGTAAGTACATATGTAAAACACAGTACATGTGAGAGTTGACATATATAAATACCTGTGCATAAGAGCCAGTGAATGTGTGAGTGGCTGTATGGATCATTGTGAACATGTATCAGGGATTGCATAAGAGAGTAAATATGTGTTAGTATATGTTTGAATAAGTAAGGTGTGTATAACTGTATAGTTGAGAAAATGGAGGTGTGATTGATTCTTTGCATCACTGACTAGGTGTGTGAGTAACTCCATGGATAAGTGACAGTCTGTGAGTGTCTGTTTACACTGATTGTATCTAAGGTTATATTAGAGTCTAAAGAGGTTCATCGTATTATCACATGAATGATATCATCAGTGATGTGATCAGTAATGTCAAATGAGATGTCATCAGTGATGTCATCAGTGATGTCATTTGAGATGTCATCAGTGATGTCATTTGAGATGTCATCAGTGATGTCATCAGTGATGTCATTTGAGATATCATCAGTGATGTTATCAGTGATGTCATTTGAGATGTCATCAGTGATGTCATCAGTGATGTCATTTGAGATGTCATCAGTGATGTCATCAGTGATGTCACTGACCATGTCATGAATGATGTAATATGTGACATCATCAGCAGTGGATTGCGGGTGCGCGATATATAGTTAGTGCAACTAACTATATATGCGAATTTCAATGGTTTTGTGCAGGTAAATTAAGGTTTTGTAAATGCTAATCCCTAACTATATATGGTCTATAACCTATGGTTTTTTCAGTGAATTTTCAAGGTTTTGTAAATGCTAATCCCTAACTATATATGGTCTATAACCTATGGTTTTTTCAGTGAATTTCAATGGTTTTTTAATAGCAAATATCAAAAGCTGTAAAATGTATTCTTATTCTAATTCAAAAATATATTTTATATATTTTTGTATTATATTTTTTTAATTTAATTTATATTATAATTTAAATTATTTTTTATTGTTTCGCTGCCGGTACGCGATCCGGTAAACGTTCCGTTAGTGCAAGTACCGCGTTAGAAAGCCACATCGTGACGCGTCGCGTAATCGCAACGTATCGCGTTACTGCGTAATGCGCCTTATGACGCGCCGCGTTAGCGCACCCGAAAGCGTTCTGGAACGCGAACCAAGGCGCGAAACGCAGAGCCCCGGAAACGATCCGAGGCGCGGCGCGGAGCGCGTAACGTAAGCATAACAGGTCATGTGACTATTTCTTGAAACTTTTCATTGGTTCATTTTACTTTTAGTTTCCTAATAATGGAACGCTTGATCATATGACGTAAAATAAACACTTTTCATTGGTTTAGAACATTTTTTTTTTCCCAAATGATGAAAGTCCCACCTTTTTTCCTCACTCCGACTTTTATTTTTTTGAGAGAAAGACCTGTTTCTGCTTGTTTAGTCATGGCATCTGTAGTAGCTGCAGCTGGTGGATCCCCACCACCAACACCACCACCAAGGAAGAGAGGACCAACTCCACAGGTCATCTTCCAACAAGAGGAGGAAGAAGAGGAAGACGAGGAATAGGAGCAAGGGACAAGGGTGTTTTTGAAAGAAAAGCCAAGGACGTCCCATTTTTAAAGAAAATTTTATTTGGCAATTTTTTTCATTTCCTCCACATGAAAAAAAAGTAAATGCCAGGTACATTACCTGCCTCATCTGCCACGATGTACTCTCCAGAGGGACCGAAAAAAAATATAGTTATGGTAATTATACTATGCATCGTCACATGGAGAGGTGGCACCCGATTAATTATAGTGCTGCCCAAATTCAAGATTTGGTGGATAACCCCCGACCTGCCAGTACATCCACCAATGAACTAGCAATGACAGAATCAGAGGCAAGGGAAACGGTCCCAAATCTTCAGAAGAACTTTGGACAGATGAAAATGACATGTTTAGCTTGTGGCAAATTAATTTCATGTGAAGAGAGGAGTGTTACTCTAATAAATAGAGCATATGAACATCATCAATGTTCAAAACGTCCCAGAAACTAAATTTTCTTTTTTTTTGTTGCTCCTGTTGAGCCCTTTGTAATGAATCATTTTTGTTTCCCCTCCCTCCAAAAAAACACAAAAAAAATATAAAACAACAAATATAATAAAAAAAAGTTCTTTTCAGAACTACCTTCCCATTTAAGAAAAATTGCTAGAATGTTTAGCACTCTAGCATCCTCTATTTCTTTTGATTCGCTTCCCGGTTCACGCGCTGGTACGCGAACCGGAAGCGAACTAAAACATTTTTTTTTTAAAGAAAAAGACGAGTAAATAAACAGAGAGTAATGTGAAAAGAAAGACAAATAGAGGGAGTAACACACAGTTACTGTTGAAAGAGGGACTGATAAAAGGAGTGAAAAGAGTAGTATAAATAAGTAATAGAAAAAGAAATGAAGGAAGTAGCAAAGGCAGGAAACTAAGGGTTAAAGAAATGAAGCAGTGGAACTAATAAAAGTTAAATGTGATAGACATGTAACGTAAAGAGTACTAAACACTTACCTTATTATTGTTATTAACGTAGTCAATTATCATTTTTATACTTTTAATCTGTGTAAGAAAGAACAAAAACATTTAAATTAATACAAGGTAGTAAAAAAAGAGTGAGCATGAGACAAAATGAATACATATTATAAATCACAATTCAAAGTACAAAATTAATTATACATATTTAATGGTTTATTTTTGCTGTTATCAGAAAATATCAAATTTCACTGAAAACAGTGAGTTGAAGGTATTCATCATATAACAGCGGGGGAAAAAAACACAATCAAAATGATTGTGTTTAAAAAACCCAAATAATATAACTAATCAGAAATCAGAACTCCTCAAAAGTAACTTACATTCTATGACGTCAAAGGATGTCCTATGAACAGCTTATACTCTGTTGTGCTGTTACTATTTTCTGCCCGCCACTTTCTGAAAGATAAACTCCATCGTTTTAAGAAAACTGAGACATACAAAGCAATTTAAAACAGCACACTAAATTACAGCAACACCTAGAATCATTATAGTCCAATTACCTACCCTAAATTCTCACTTCAGTAAACAAGTCAAAATGCAACATTGCTTCATACTCAATTGGTAATGTTTGCTGAAAGACTAGCCTTTTTTATATTTCAAATAAGCTGTGTAATATCCAGATGTTGTCAAAGGACCATCATAATATATATAAGAGCTGCAGTTGCAAATGTTCTTCCTGAAATCGATGACTGTGTAGCCAAAACATTTTTAATTAGACTTAACAACTTTTTTTCATCCAGTTTATGTAGTTGAAATTGTAAAATGACATTTCACCCATAAGTTTCCATAAACAATATGGACAGCATTGCAGACTTACATTTCCTCTACTCCTTATTTTGATCTGCTGCTTGACTTAGCTTATAAACACAAACAGTTTTCGCTCTGTACTACAATTATCCACAAGGCCATATAGAGTAGGAGCCATTAGAACCTCTGGAAATTCCTCTAAACAAATCCCAAGCTTCCTTTCCTAAAATTTTGGTTGTAAGAACACCAGGTAAGAATTTTGAAGGTGGAAAGGCAATCTTTTTTTGAAAGTTAAAACAGAATCATTGCAGAATGACCAGCCATTTCCTGATTTTAAATAAGCTGTATAATGTCCTGAATTAGTTGAAGGACCGTCATGATATATAATTGCAGTAGTTATAAAAGTCCTTCCTGATATTGACAACTGCGAAGCCATAAAATTATTAATTAAAGTTGTCAATTTAGTTCCATCAGGCCTACATCGTTGGAACATTAAAATGACATACTGTCCATAACTTCGTAAAACTAACGTGGACAGCATTGCAGACTTACATTGGCTACACTCCATGTTTTGATCGGCTGCCTTTACTAGCTTATTGAAGGATACTGATTTACTGTCAGGCAAAGTTAAATATATAAATCTTTCTGAGTCTACACTAGTAGTACTTGATAGCCTACAGTTCTCGCAGTCATGCTGCCATAGATAAGAAAGGCCAAACA
Source organism: Lissotriton vulgaris (assembly GCF_964263255.1). Taxonomy (NCBI): domain Eukaryota; kingdom Metazoa; phylum Chordata; class Amphibia; order Caudata; family Salamandridae; genus Lissotriton; species Lissotriton vulgaris. The sequence goes on along the minus strand of NC_141694.1, from coordinate 916,078,767 downwards.
GATAATCTACATCTACACCCTCATCTTGCAATACATCAAGCATATACATTAAAAACTCCTGACAATCCTGCTGAATATTTTCAGAGAATTCTGTTTGACCTGAACATTCGTCTAACAGAAAACGAATTTCAGACACACTTTCTACTCTCGTTCTATCAGCACTACATTTCTCTAACACAGAATTCAACAAACAGCATAAACTTTGTTCCGAGTTGATCACAATCTGTTCTTTTAAAGTCTCTAGTGAAAAGAGAACATTAACAACTACATTAGCATAGCAGTTGACACCAGAACTATTTTCAAATTGAAAACCAACAACATTTTCAACAGAATTCATTTTATTCCTGCTTACAATTTTTGAATCATCGACTTTTGGTCTTTTTGCTTCAACCTCCCTACTATTACTGATATTTCTTCGTTTCCGGCCCACCACACGTTTCTCAAACAAAGGATATTGAGGCAAATGTGGCGCATACTCTCTTCTTAACCTATTGTATTCCTTAACACAATCTAGATCCGCACAAATGTTTGTGACATCACAGTTAATCAAGTACAATCCCGATAAAGTTCTGACTCGTGACAATGCTACATAAGCCATACCCTCTTTGAACACAGAACTGCCAATATTCACTAAAGCAGTGTCTACACTTAAACCTTGCGATTTATGAATTGTCACCGCATATGCCAAGCAAACAGGAAACTGCTTACGGCGAACATATAAGTCTTTTACAAGCAAAAACCTTGCTGTGCAACGACCAATTAGCTGTACTTCCTCAATACCATCAAATTTAATTTTTAAAAATTCAATTCCATCTCTACTTCTGTATTTCTCAAAATCAACAACATTACCCATTGATCCATTTACCAGACCTCTTTCAACATGTAAATTCCTTCTCAAAATGATACGGCAATTTAAGCACACATTCAGAGTCTTTTCAAAACCCGCAGTTTTAGATATAATCTTCTCTAATGAATCCAATTTAGATTTCAAATTCTCAGACAAAATAATTGTTGCTCCCATATGCTCTATTTTGTCAATAGCTTCCAGTTTCACAATCTCTTGTTTTTCTAAATTCAACATTTTGTTGTTGAAGATGGAACATTCTGCAAGAGTTGGCATCAAACATATTCCAGATTTCTTCACAGTAATTTTCTGAAAAATATCCTCTGGCAAAACGTCTACTTCTGGATATAAATTTGACAGTAATCGTGCATGTAAAGCTTCTTTCCCACGCTCAGTCACTTTCCCGATTCTAACATCTTGTAAAATATTCTTGTAATCTTCGTCCTTCGCCTGACGCATATTTTCACGCAGCTCAGCATAACTGAAGTTTAACCATATGTTAACGTTGCCAATGCTCCCTAGGCACTTCTTGGTATCTTCATGTGTAAGCAGTTTAAACACTGGTTGTCCTTTCACTGGTGTCAGCTGCAGAAGAACACCAAAAACAATGATGTGTTTGCCACCGAATAACACATCATACTCTGTTTTAAGAACTTCCTGCATTCTCAAATGCACAAATGCAAGCATGACATTGGAAACCATGCTTACTTCGTCAATGATAAGAAGTTTCATCTTCTTCAACACTCTAGATACTTCACAACAAGCATCCTCAGATAACTTGTGTTATTGTAATTTGTTATCATGCTCCACTGGCCGCATCAGTAACCGATGCAAAGTAATCCCTTTAATGTAATGAGCTGCCAGTCCAGTTGGAGCGGTCACAACACAAGACAGCGATGACTCAGTCCTTTTCTGCAGATAACATGAAATGGCTTTAATAAGGAAACTTTTTCCAGTTCCTGCTTCTCCACTCACGTATGGTCGGACAGGCTTCAACTAAGTACATGAGCACTCTTTCTTCTCATGACTTAATCCATGCTCAATTTGGTTGGTAACTTTGTCATATATTTTCATCTGCTCAACGTTAAGTTGTCTTTCCAAATCTTCTAAGTTAACCGCATCCTCCTGAGCATGTGCCATGGCTCTTTCCACTTCAATCATGGCAGTGGCAGCTTCATTTTCGATAACTGGTTCTCCTAGTGGATCTTGACTCAATGAAACAGAACTCTGACTGTCCTGAGAACTGTCTCTAGCAATCTCAGCTGCAATTGTTGCTTCCTGCTTGATTTCTGCATTCAACATTTCTAGATATTTTGGAAAAACAGGACATTCTATGGACTCCTTGGCTGCATTGAAATAGTCTTCGTAACAGAGGAAATCCCCAAGCAGTTCCTCTTCTGCACGCCAAGGCTTGAAAAGTTGCAAAAGAGCTAATAGAAAAACACTTTTCTTTCTGGAGATTCGCAATCCAATTTTCGATGATTTATCAATTGACATTTTTTTTGCTTGACCAGACATCCCTCACTTCCAATTACAGCATACACTCCTTTATCAATATCTTCTTTGATGTTACTCTTGAAAAGGTAATTTTCAAGAACATCATACAGACAAACATTCTCCAGGTGACTGCTTCTATTTGGATAATATGTATCCAACATGTTGGTTTTCAAAATATCTGTACTGTTTGGCTCCTTCTCCGCCAAATACTCAATTTCCTGTACAGGTTTCAGAACTCGATTACGCGTTGCAGCAAGACCAAGACTCGCCCAAATGATACTCCTAGATTTGGCATAGAGACTTGCTGAAGATAACCAGTCAGAACATTCGTAAGCTCCGATTTCTCGATGCGACAACATCTTCAGACTGAAACTGTACAACTTCTTACTGAGGCTCTCTTCATGGGAAATATCCTCCCACATATCCTTCAGTTCTGTCTTTTCTTTTTTGGTGATGTAAGACGTCACATACCGAGCCACAGCCATACAGTTGTCAGCCACAAACTGTATATCCATGTTAGCATTCCACATGGACAAAATCACTGGGTTGTAGTCGTTAATGTACTTGGACTCTTTGTTTCTTTTCAAATTGTATGTGTTTTTGGGTGATTTCCTCGTCACATTATGTCACAGCGAAGACATCAAATTGTTAACTCTTCCTTTTGATATCACCGACCGTGGAAATGCAAAACGACATTTGGTGTAGTACTTGTCCTTGTTTCTGAATTTACGACGACAGTACTTTCCACAACGATGGCTTTGAAACCGTAAAACTTGTTCTCTTAGACTTTTGTCTTCTTTGTCTTTGGAACAGCACATGTAGCATACTGTTCTAAGAAACTCATCACTAAGTCATCCGGATCTGTTCCAAATTTTGGTGCATCTTTGATCCATAGCAGCATATGTATATGAGGAGCTCCTCTTGCTTGATACTCCTTTCTCCAAAAGAAATCCAACACCTCTCCAAGAGGTGGATTTTTCTTGTTCATGATGAAAGACATCATAGCTTCAAATCTATGATTGAAGTACCTGCATACATTCACAGGATCCAAAGAGCACAGTTCTCCGGGTGTCTTGAATTCAATATTTTCAATGTTTCCATTTGCCTCTCGTAGAAATTCAAGTAAGTCTTCCCAGCCATACTCAGCACAGCTGAGAGTGAGGAACCATGTGGGAGTTCCTAAGTTCCTCAGCATACATTTTAAGTCACCATGACGACGGTACCAATACTCATTAGTACCACGCTGACATGCCATCAGATTAATCAGGTGAGAATCCAAAATACTGTCTTCCACATTGAATTTATCCATAAAGTCCCTTGCCGAGATATTTCGCAGTTGTACACCACTTTTCAAGATGTGGTTCACTGCATAAGACAATCCAGAGAGACCACTTTCAAACAGTAGATTAAATAAATAGGGAATGCATTGACGAAACCTAGGATCTTCTGCATACAATCGTAAAGTCCGGTATTCTGAAGCAGGAATTTGAACAGGTCGCTCATCATATCGTCCTCCTCGACCTGTGGGAAATACCTGTGGGAAACACCGAGCTTCCAAACTTTCCTCCCAAACACTAATGGGACTCCCTTTGGCTTGTTTCATTTGAAACAAATCAATAGCATTCCCCATGACTTCCTTGGAATGCAAAGGATGAACACTATAATATTCACATATTTCTTCCTTTTTAAAGGCTTCTACTTTCTCAATTTGTCCAGGACACAAATTGCTGTCCTCTTCTTCACTTACTTCCTCTTCTGCAACACATACATTCTTGTAGTACTCATTATTTTTTATCAAATACAATGTTGCCTTTTTTGACTTTCTTAACATCCACTAAATCTTGCCAGATTTTCTTACTCTTTCTCGGAACACCATTAACTATGATAACCAGAGGTTCCTCTTCCACTTTCTCTACTTCAATTGTATTAATGTTTTTCTTCAAATCGAAAGGCAAATAAACAACCCTTCCCTTTAATCCTTTCTGTAAATCTGATGGAGGCAACTTCCCTGTCTTTGGCTCCATTCGTACAATAGCCTGAAAGGGATGGACGCTTTGAATCAAAATAGATTCATAAGTATTTAAATCCTTCAATTCAGAAGGAATGTCATCTAATTCCAGATTATTATAAACCGCTCTAGCAGACATCTGGTTTTGGTTTAAATTGTTATAGCAATAAGTACACATACGTTGGTCTGTTCCCAAGTCAAAACAATTTTCTACCATCAAGTATGTGACAAAATGTTTCCATTCACTATTGTTTTCCATATCACTTTTTGCATATCAATCCACTAACTTAGTCTGATTCTTATAATAAGTCCGTCGACAACACACACAAGTGAAATTAGGCCTCTAACATGTTTTCACCATAAACGTGGAAATTTCCTTGTGAAACTTTTGTGTACTGAAAATCTGTACACTGTCTTCCACATTACCTTCTTCTAGTGGTTCAATAACAACATTGTTCTCTTTACCGGCAAAGTAACAGAACTGAATTTCTTGACAAATATTCTTCACATCTACTTCAGAACCATGCAAAAGAGCTCTGCTTAATTTTTTAAGCATAATTGCTGGACTCTTAGCATAATACAACATTCTAACTAATTTCCTCACTTTATTATGATGCACTGCTAGCATCCTGAAATGATGAAAAACACTCTGGCATACTCTCCTAGAAAGACAAGCCAGTGAATGACCATGCAAACCTGTCACTTCTCTCACTCTGCAAGGATCTAATTCTTGCAACAACTTTATTTTTTGTTTTAAACTTTTCTTGTTAAATGTCCGTATGAAATCACAAAGCAAATTGATGGAATCCTGTTGCACACTGCAAATAGAACTACACTTCCAGGTGTACACTGGTCCCTTAGGACGTCTCCCTTAAACCTCATCACTTAACACCTCTTCTGCATCTGCAGACGCAAGTATTTCTTTTTCAACCGGACGACCATCTTTTACCTCATATGCTCGCCCACTGCTGTCAACTGCATGCACCAAATCATTGTCCTGAAAATAACTCTCCTCATTAAAAAATGCCTCACTATTTGAACTATGCATCCATTCTCCTAAGAAAACTTCACAAAAATTATTTCGATTAACTTCTCTCTTCCATCTACTATTTGATTTGAAAACATAGATTACCTTGTTTAGTTTCCTAATTCTATTAATTACCAAAATAAATAACTTTCGCTTAATTTCGAAAGCCTGATCAATAATTTTCTCTACATTTTTCTTTTTCTTATAAATTGCCACTTTCTGTTAACCTTTTTTAAATTGTTTTAGCAAATTGACAATTACCCTGTTGCGGAACATTCGCCTACGAATGTCCCTGAATGTATTTTCCCTTCTACTGCCATGCACAGAGTTATCTCCTGCTCTAGCAGAAACTTTTTTGACGGGCCTTTCCTTTCCATTTAAATTGGCTCTCTTTTTCTGGACTAAAACTTGTTCTGTAGTTATACTTTTGTTTCTACAAATGTTTCTAAGGAATAATTTCGTTCTCTTACCCGGAGCTTTCTTCGTGCGTTGAGGTGATTTTAATGTAGAGGACTGCTGCAAGCATTTAGTAATCTGCTGTCTTTGACGTTTCGGAGCCTTTCGGATTCTATCCTTAGACGGCATTGTCTAATTTCTAAATAATCTGCAGTTGAATCTGTGGTAAAATATGATAAAAAATGTTATTAACCACTATTACCAAACAGTAAATCAATAACAGAAAGAATTTGATTTAGCAATGCTATAAAGATGATTCAGTAAAATGTTTTTAATTTTACTGTGATATTGATAGTATTACAGGGCTTTCATGCAAACGACTGCCCACCCTGCAACAAAAAGCCCACATGAAACTTTACACACATTAAATTGTGTACTTACCTGCCATAATCCATATGCCAGTGTTTAGGTCCCTCCACCCTGCCCCTCCCCCTCCCCGCCTGCCTGCCCCACCGTAACTCCCTCCACAACCCGCAGCTGCTATCTTGCAACATGGTGCATCTTGTAAATCTCTCCTGCATTATAAAAGTGACGCAACAGCAGCACAAAAGAGGTGCACAACCATCATAAATCTGCCCCTAAGACTTTAAGGGCCAGATGTAGGTCGGTCGGTAACGGCCGAAAAACGGTATTTTCGGCCATTACCGACCGGTTTACAAAATTTGGCATGTAGGGGGCAATATTTTACCGAATTGGTAAAATTACCGAATCAGTAATTTTACTGATTTGGTAAAATAAAACATAGGTAAATATACCGATTTGAAGCCACCCATATGTAGGTGGGACTCTTCAGAGTCCCAGGAGCCTTAACAAATCTGTATTTTACCATCAAAACCAATTTGATGGTAAAATACCGATTCTGGTGTGCATGCAATTGATTTCAAAAAACGTTTTTAAACCTTTTATGTAAAACAATTATATACCTACATTCATGGGAAACTGACTTAAAATGCCCTAATACACATGAAAACGTTTTAAGGTACTTGCACCTTTTTTTCAATAACTTTTAACATGGCTATGTAACTCAAACAATCAAAATCAAACTTTTTCAAGCACACATGGGGCGTATTTACAAGGCCCTTGAACCAGGGGGAAGTGACTTGAAATGGCTAAGCACACATAGGAGAGTATTTACAATGCCCGTGCAACACTTATCCATCATTTTTTACATGTACACTGTAGAGCAGCATGGGGCAATAACAACACAGATGCATCATGCATCTGTTCCGCAAAAGCGACACATTGCAGGAGTCACATCACAAGTAAATAAATTCTCATAATTTTTTAAAGCATGCCTTTTCCTTAAAAACGATTTTCTGATCATAATTTGAAAACACAGCACAGCTCCTATGTACAACCACACCTTGTCAGTACTAATACTTTACATTATCTACAATTACAATTGGTAAAAGAATGCAAAATCGTCTTTGAAAGAATAATGCAAACACTTGATGCAAAACATCATTTTAAATACACAGCTGGCTTTCTTATTTACGCAAAAAAAAATACTAGTCTTTATCTTAAATATAGAAACGATAACTCACCTTTACAAATTCTTTTTGAATTTCAAAACAGTCTCAGAAACACACCAATTTTTCTTTAGCAGAATTAAAGGTATGCACTCCAGAGGCTGGAACCAACAAAGGCACTGAAACGCTGATATTCATCACACATATCTCTCATGTCAGCCAATCAAAACTCTTCCCTCACTATTTTCAAATCAACACCCTTCCCCCCTCTGCCCTTTCTGCCCTTTTTCCATAGCAACTACCGCCTGCCAGACCTCTCATGTTTACAAGTTCACACAACAATGTTTCAAATGAACTCTGAACTCTCGATACACCTGCTAATCCACTGCAATGTTTCATAACAACATTTTTAAATTACCATTCAAATTACATCTTTCAAAGAACACATCCATGCACCCTAACTTTCTGTTTTCAGCAATGGAAATAGACTAATCACTACTTATGAATCATTCGCACTCAAACTCTACAGTTTTTTCTCATTACAAACTTCACTATTTCAACTGCCATTTCATTCCCACACTTCATCTGACTGCAGCAAAAACTCCTCTCACCATGTTTTCTGTCTGGATTCTTGGACATAGCTACATCCACTGGGCTCACAGGTATGCTGATAACAGAAATGTACACAACCTCAATTTACAAAATGTGGAAATCAAATGGATTGGCCGAAGAGGATTGAAATGTCACCAATTGATACCATTGGTGAAAACCTTTTTACATTTGCCAAACCCTGACCTCATAATAGTGCACTGTGGAGGAAATGATTTGGGCACTTTGACTGGGGTAGGTCTGGAAATGCTCCTAAAAGACACATTTGAGCAATTGATGACACTTTTTCCTCAAACTGCCTTGGTATATTCCAATATATGCCAAAGACAAAAATGGAGGTGGTCCAATCAATTTTGTCCACAAATTGAGAAATCGAGGAGGCATGTAAATAAGTCTGTTTCAGCTTACATGAGAGACCATGGAATGGGTGCTATCTACAACAATTACTTGCATTACTATATGCAAGATATCTACAGAGGAGATGGCGTGCATTTCTCAGATGAGGGGAACAGAGTTTTCATACTAAATTTAAGAATGTGTATTGGTTCCTACTTATAAGTACCTAGAACTTACACAGAACCCAAAAGCTCTTTTCAGAGCTACCTTAACTTTATTTACTCTTTTGAAATTTCGAATGTACCTTTTTTCACTAATTTTCACTTATGTTCGCTTCCCGGTTCGCTACCCAGTTCGCGTACCGGCAGCTAACTGCGCGAAAAATTCAATTTTTTTTCTCGACATATATGAGCCTCCTCAGCCACCCTCAGAAAACCTAGGGGGTCAGGATACGTCTAAAGTACCCCCTTCTACTCATTCTGAACATTATTTACCCTCCATCTTGTATCTCAATTCTACCGAAACACAAAATGGAGGACTCCCGTAACGCTGCAGGTTCGCGTACCGGGACACGCACTGACAAGCACTCGCTCAAAAAAGGTGGGAAAGTAATTTACATAAAAACCACTGGAGACACTTTCACCAATTAAACATTAGCTCATACTACATACCAATCCCTACCATTTTCACAAATTTGGTTGGAATTCCATTTAGCCATTTAGCATGTAGAACTTTCTAAAATCCCTGAGGTAAATTACTTCACAAAACATATCGGAAGTGTTGGAATTGACAACCAATTAAAATATTACTTTCAATTTCTACTATTATATCATGACATTTGATTGGTTATGTACCTGAATATATATAAACAAAGAGAGAGAAACACAGCCATTTTGACTACTACTTCTTGAAGTGCATATCAACTACATTTCAACTGATAACTTCAAGTTCTATTTAAAAGGTAAGATATTATTTTAAAAACTGAAGTATGTTCTGTACTGTAAGCTAATTAGGAAAACATGTTCTGATAGTTATATTCTATCACTCTGTAATACTTATAGAATAAAATAGATGTCTCTGTTTTAGTTATGGATGGAGTTAGACTTGTCTTGTATAATTCAGAATTGACTAAGAGTTTATTTCATAATTTTTTTCATGTTTCTACTTCCAGTTAGATACCATACACTGCCCAACGAAAAAATCACTGTTCAAAAAACCAAACTACCTGTCTGTACTTAAACCCAACAGTGCCCTATCTGTACTGATATATTTTTTAAAAATTCATTTTACAGCATACAAAATGGAAGGACAACAGAAAAATAACTTGGAAATTGAAGCAGGAACCAAAACAGATTCAGAAATTAACCATGAATTCAATGATGATTCACGGAACAATGAACTTCTGCAATGTGTGGAAGCAGTAGATTTCCTACTGGAAAATTTAAAAAAAATGATAATGAATTATTAGAATTTCTTTTAAATTTTGAAAAAGAATCAGAAAAATAAATTTTTATTTCATAATTCAAAAATTGTTTCACACATTATTCATTTTTATATGTATTTTGTAAACTAGTAGCAAATTGATTCTAATGTAAAGTCAGACTTTAAATATACTGAGCAACTTTTTTGTGTTACATACTAAGTTTGCTCATAGTTACTTCCTTTCTTCCACTATATTATCTCCAACGTGTATTTAACATCTCTTTATCATCTCCTACCTCCATATTGTTTCGGCTTTCAAGACAGACTATGGTATGAATTCCATATACCACAAAAACTTCAGAAACAACTTGCAAGATATCTACAAAGGAGACGGCGTTTATTGATTTTTAGACTCTGCATTGGTACCTACATGTTGCTACGTAAATAAAAATAAACAAAAAAAACAACAAAACGAACAATCAATAAACATACAATATGTTAAAAGTCAATCATTCTTGTTTCCTTATAGTACGCTCCCCGGACTGCTTTCCGGTGCGCCTACCGGGCGCACCCCACGAAAAAAAATTTTTTTTTTTTTTTGGCCCAGCGGGGCCCTTTTAAACCCTCCACATCAAACATAAGGGGTCAGGGAGGATCTACTATGACCCCTTATGGTCATTTGCCCCTTCGTTTTGGCCTCCTCTTGTCTCTCGATCCTACCGAGAGACAAGATGGCGGCCGCTACGGGCTGTTTAGAATGTTGACAGACACCGGAGAGCCAATCAGCTTCGCTTCGCAAAGCTCGGTTACGCGAAAAGTACGCGAACCGGAGCGCTACCCGGGACACTGTCACAGATATATTTGTTTTTTTAAACGTTAATTTCTCAAAATCCACTGGAGCACATATATTGAGACCCAGCAAAGGCACATCGGGCTAACAGTCCCTATAATTTTGCCAAGTTTCGTGCAAATCCATTCAGCCGTTCGAGCTAAAAGTGAGGCCAAACGCCCTATGGAAAACTCAATGTTAAAAACGTGTTTTGGGACCCCCCTTTTTTCTCGGCCCCCCCTTGACGAAACCCCCCCAAATTTTTAGGGGCTGCTCAGAAACAAAATGTGCAATTTTCCTGAAAATTTCAGCTGATTCCGTCCACAAACGCCAAAGTTATTAGACATAGAATTTTCAAAAGTCCCATAGAGAAAAAATCCTAACTATTTATACCTACTGGCGACCGCCAGTAGGTAATGTATATATATATATATATATCCACACGGGTTCTCGTAGAGCAGCGCCGTAGTATCAATCTCACCGCAGCGCCGTCAGAAAACAGCAGACCCACAGTTTCCGTGAGTAAATTAATTTATTCTGCAACACACGGACAGCATAACGTTTCGGCCTCCCAGAGGCCTTGTTCACATATATATATATTCACTGAAAAAACCATAGGTTATAGACCATATATAGTTAGGGATTAGCATTTACAAAACCTTATTTTATTCACACAAAACCATTGAAATTCGCATATATAGTTAGTTGCACTAACTATATATTGCGCACCCGCAATCCACTGCTGATCATGTCACATATTACATCATTCATGACATGGTCAGTGACATCACTGATGACATCACTGATGACATCATCCAGTGACTGTATGTTTCTGTAAAGTTAAAATATGTCTTACATTTTGAAGAATGAGTGGATGTATAAGTGTCCGGATGAAGGATTTAGTAGGTGCATGACTGACTTTATGAGAGAGTAATTAAATGTGTCTCACTGAGTGCATGGGTTAGTGACTAAACTGTCTTAATTTTTGCATCATTATGTCTGTTGTTCTGTAAACTGCTGCATGTGTTAATCAGTAGCTTTATGAGTAACTATATGGGTTATTGATTGGTTGCCCAAGTATTTGTATGGGAGACTGAGTATGTGTGTGGGTGGCTGGGAGGTGTATGACTCTGTGCATAGATGTGTGAGCAGTTGATTCACTAGATGTATGGGTTCAAAAGTGCATGTGGAAACAGCTGTATGGGCAGTTGACTGTGTGCATGAGTGTATTGGGGAGTGAATGGATATCTCAGTGCTACATGTCAAAGTAAGTACATATGTAAAACACAGTACATGTGAGAGTTGACATATATAAAAATCTGTGCATAAGAGCCAGTGAATGTGTGAGTAGCTTTATGGATCATTGTGAACTTGTATCAGGGATTGTATAAGAGAGTAAATATGTGTTAGTAAATGTTTGAATAAGTAAGGTGTGTATAACTGTATAGTTGAGGAAATGGAGGTGTGATTGATTCTTTGCATGACTAACTAGGTGTGTGAGTAACTCCATGGATGAGTGACAGTCTGTGAGTGTCTGTTTACACTGAGTGTATCTAAGGTTATATTAGAGTCTGAAGAGGTTCATCGTATTATCACATGAATGATGTCATCAATGATGTGATCAGTAATGTCAAATGAGATGTCATCAGTGATGTCATTTGAGATGTCATCAGTGATGTCATCAGTGATGTCATTTGGGATGTCATCAGTGATGTCATTTAAGATGTCATCAGTGATGTCATCAGTGATGTCACTGACCATGTCATGAATGATGTAATATGTGACATGATCAGCAGTGGATTGCGGGTGCGCCATATATAGTTAGTGCATAACTATATATGCGAATTTCAATGGTTTTGAGAGTGAAAAATAAGGTTTTGTAAATGCTAATCCCTAACTATATATGGTCTATAACCTATGGTTTTTTCAGTGAATTTTCAAGATTTTGTAAATGCTAATCCCTAACTATATATGGTCTATAACCTATGGTTTTTTCAGTGAATTTCAATGTTTTTTTAATAGCAAATAGCAAAAGCTGTAAAATGTATTCTTATTCTAATTCGAAAATATATTTATTTTTTAAGCAAAGGACCCAGATGCATTTACAGTTTTTCACTAACAATGTTCCAGGCTAATGTATTTTCACGGGAAATTAACAACTGTCCTGCAAATAAAATATTCCTATTTCGAGAAAAAGGGCGTTTCTTCGTCCCATGAGGGAGCCGTTGAGCAAAAGAGGCTCGGCCTGCTGTCTTAGTCGCTGATAGGCCTGAATATCTGATTCTTATCGATCACTTTATGCTGCAGGAGTGGAAAACACAACAGCCCTTGCCCATTTATCTGTACAGCATTCCTGCGTATTATACCTTTTAACAGTCATGTAATTGGGCTGCTTTATTTCACTTGCCTTTTACTGATTCGAAAACAGTGGCTATTATTCAAAACTTTACCAATCTAGGTACTACTACCATGTTTTGTTTTAAAAACCTTTATTGTGAAAATCTCAGTATACAAATACGGGCCTATAACCACGTGGGCCGGCCACGGAGCAAACAAGAATCGTATATGATGAGGGGACATTTACACTGTAGAAGAACGTAACGGGACGGGCCATTAGGTTGCAAGAACTAAGGTGTCTAACAGTTGCGGAATCGATAGACGTAAATTTTATAATTAAAGTACGACAGGGCCAGTTACAATACAATTATCTAGATATACATTTGCGGGCAAGTACCATGGGTGACGTTAATTCGAACTTTCAATAGTACAGTAATCAATACCACATCAGAACTTAATATCAATAGGGATGTCCAAATGTTCAATCAGTACTCGTCCTCGCCCGCCATGTGCTTCAAAACTGCATACGTATCTTGTGATATCAAGGCTGGGCAACAAGTACACAACAAGGAGTTGCAAGTCCCATTTATACCGGCGCCATTTTGGGCGAGGCCGGGCAGGTCCAGGATATAGTCAAAATGTCTCCACCAACCAGCGGTCAGACCAGAACCCCTTTCGGCAGTCAAAAAAGGTTCCGTTAAATGACAACAGAAGAGATAGGCAACAAGAACCATCAGTCAAAAGAGAGGAGGGCAAGTTCTTCTCTACCGGGTAACGTTGGGGCTCCACCAGAACTGATCGAATTGGTAGTCTACAGTGTTTCTGGATGTTTCAGACTGAAGCTGGCGTCAGCATGAGAGCACCACCATCTCGTGGCTCCGTCGTGGCCATTCCGCAAGCAATCATGACAGCCGCTCCCCACCGGAAGCCTGCGGGAGTCGGGGGCCCCGGTGACTTTTGTAGAATCTTCAAGGCTGAGGGGACGCTTTCGGGAATGGGGCCCATGCCCTAGCAGGCAAGCGTCCGAGTTCCAAGGTGTCCCAGGGCCACTTTAGTGGACCAGGCCCAAATCCGAAGAGCCGGCCGCCATTTTGAGAGTCCTGTGGCAGCCGCCTATTGCTGCACCGCAAGAGTGGGCGCAATTCAGCTGAATGGTGGGCGAGACGCTGTAGCCGCAAGAGCGGGCGCAACTCAGCTGGATGGCGGGTGAGGCACTGTGCCGCAAGAGCGGGCGCAACTCAGCTGGATGGCGGATAAGGCACTGTGCCGCAAGAGCGGGCGTAACTCAGTTGGATGCCAAGGGGCACCCCACTGCAGCTGAGAAGCCTCCACCTGGGGAGGCGGGGGAGGCCATTTCGCGCCGCCTCCCCCCCTAGGGCGCCCCATGCCGTCTTTCGGCGCAGCATTGTAGGATGGCCAGACCAGTGCGGCAACTAGCTGGACACCACCTCAGTGCCGTCTGGATCTCGGCGCGTTGTACTGCCTTTGGCCTATTCGCACAACGGTCCGCTACTGACGCCGCCTCACAGGCCGACGGATTTTGTAGGCTTTTTATAGCCAAAAGCCGTCTAAAAGACAGCCCAAAGCAGCCCATTGTTGCTACTCCGGGGAGGGAGGGGCAGGGACAGTGTCAAGCGGACGGTGAATGCTTTGAGATGGATGTTGCAGCAGGCTGCCATGTAAATAGTTGTTTAAAATGTTTTTTTTTAACGTGTTTACTTTGTTGAAGCGTTGTATATATTTATAAGTTATTAAAGTGTTATAATCCTACTACTTTGTTGGGGTGCTATATATTTGTAATGTGGCAACAAGCACAAAGATGTTACTGTATAACCAGAAAAAGACATAGTCCAATTGTGTGTGATCTAGTCCAATCTGGTGACGCCGATAGTGGGTATCAGCAGACTTTCATTTGTATAGGGTTTGTCGGTTATTGGGCGGGATGGGTGGTAGGGCAGGCATGCTTAGGCAGCGAGGGCGGCGGAGCCGAACTAGCTCGTGGCCATCCCGACCGCGAACTTGGCTCCTCCCCCTGGTTTCATACTTTTGCGGAGGGCTATTTCCTGGTGTTTCTTGTTTTAGCAGGGTCAGAAAGGATCCTATCAGTGGCCTATTGATTTTGTTCGATTCCTTTCGTTTAGCAATAATTTGCTAGGAAGGTACCGTGGCTAATCCTTATTTTATATATATGTCCTCTTTATTAGGGGTGCCCTCCGGTGGGGCCGGACGAGCTACCTCTAATAAATGGTCCGGGTAGAACCAATTACCAATCAGTGGGGAGAAGGTAGGCATTACAGATTACAAAAGGGGGGACAAGGGTCCGCACTACCTATCTTACAGTGAGAATCACCATTGCTCCCCCCCCGACTGACACCCTCCTTTGCCTCAGCTTGGATCATCATTTGCTAAAGTGTTCGAAGACCCCACCGTGAGTATAACAACAACGGGGGCCTTACTGCACACCCTGAGAAAAACTACGCAGCAAGACAATCTCTACCTTCTCCCTTTTCCATGTTCCAATGCTTTGAAATGAACAATATATTTACTCGCAGTGACAAAAAATGGCAGTCAACACGTCCTGATTTCCTTCTAATCGAACGTTAACAGACGTCACGCAGCAAAAAAAAAATTCCGCTCACACGCAGCTGCTGGAAGACATGTATCAACATATATGAGCCTCCTCAGCCGCCCTCAGAAAACCTAGGGGGTCAGGATACGTCTCCCGTGCCCCATTATACCCATTTCTTACATTGTTTTTCATCCATCTTGTGATTTAATTAAAACGAAACACAAAATGGCGAACTCCCGTTACACTACCGGTGAGCGACCCGGTTCGTGTACCGGGAAGCGCTTCTACCGCGAAATTTTTTTTTGCCCCATGGGACCTTTTAATAACACCAACATCATTCCTAGGGGGTCAAGAGGGGTCTACCTTGCCCCCTTTCATTAAATTCCCCCTTCGTTTTTCTCCTCCACTTGTCTCTCGATCCTACCGAGAGACAAGATGGCGGCCGGTCCGGACTGTTTAGAATGTTGACAGACACCGGAGAGCCAATCAGCTTCGCTTCGCGAAGTTCCGTTACGCGTCAGGTACGCGAACCGGGGCGCTAACCGGAGCGCTGTCACAGATATATCTGTTTTTTAAAACGTTAATTTCTCAAAATCCACTGGAGCACATATATTGAGACATAGCAAAGGCACTTCGGGCAAACCATATCTACAATTTTGCCAAGTTTCGTGTAAATCCATTCAGCCGTTCGAGCTAAAAGTGAGTCCAACCGCCCTATGGAAAACTCAATGTTAAAAACACGTTTTGGGACCCCCCTTTTTTCTCGGCCCCCCTTGACGAAACCCGCCCAAACTTTTAGGGGCTGCTCAGAAACACAATGTGCCATTTTCCTGAAAATTTCAGCCAATTCCGTCCACAAACGCCAAAGTTATTCCACATAGGATTTTTTTCCTATGGGATTTTTGAAAATTCTAACTATATATACCTACTGGCGACCGCCAGTAGGTAATATATATATATATATATATATATATATATATATATATATATATATATAGATATATAAGCTATTCAAAAAATATTATTTTTATTTTTTTACTTGTAATTAACGTATATTTTTTTTAATGCAATTTTGCGAATTCGCGTTAGGTGCGTGCTGCCTGAACGCAGGGTGAGCGGACCCCATGTGACCTGAAAAAAAAGATTTGATTGGTTCATAACATTTCCCATTCTAACTATTGAAGGACCCCACCCACTCCTATCATTCTTCTTTGAGCTTCTTTGGAGAGTGATCTCTGAGATTGGAAGAACCTATTCTCATTACTTTTTTGGTGTTTTTGAGAATAAAACCAACATTATGGCATGAGGAAAACAGTAACAGGACCAGGAGGAACCTTCTTCAGAGGAAGAATTTTTACAGGAAGCTCCACGCCCACAAAGGTCAGTATCGGTGGTGTGGAAGTTTTTCACCTTTCCGGAGGGGCAGAAGAAAGTGAACGCCACCAAAGTAACCTGCAAGATCTGTGAGCGTGTCTTATCCCGAGGTAGTGCTGAGAAAAAATACTCTTGCGGTACTGCCTCGATGTATAAGCACCTGAAAACTCTGCATCCAGTGAATCTGGCTCGGGAGGAGTGCAGGAGAACACAACATATACATCCATCTGCAGTGCCTGGTACCTCTGGCATTTCTACATCACCATTACCACCAGACATACGTCCTGAATTTACTCTACTGAAGCAGCACTGTGTAAAGTGCAACAAACTCATATCCTATGGAGAGTTGTCTGTTGAAGCAGTGCGTGCGGCGAAACAAAATCATCGTTGTTAGACTTTTGTTTGCTTTTTTTGTTGGGAATGGCTGATAATTTCTGTAGTTTCCTGTTTTTTCGTTCTTTAAAAAAAATCCTTCATAAAATTACAAAGAAAATATAAAAGAAAACAAAAATGTTCTTCTCTGAACTAACTTCTCTGGTTAAATAAATAACTATATGTGTATGTTAATGTGTGAAAGTTTGTTTGAATATATGTGTATGGCTTAATAGACTGAAAAAATGCATTAGTAGTGTATGATGAATTCATAAGTGCAGAACTATAAGTGTGTTGGTTAGTTAGGGGACTGCATGCATAGTTGATAGGGGTTGGAAGCAATCCACGTGCTAAGGCTTGGCTCACTGCATGAGTATATGGGTACTGACCGAAATATTTGAGTACTGCAAGGAGAGTGCCTGGGTGAATTTATACGTGGTTGGGTTTTGGTGCAGTGAACGGATTAGTAAATGGTGCTGAATGGGTCACTAGAAGAGTGCAAAGGGAGTGACAGGATGTTTGCTGGAAGTGTATGGATACTGACTGGAGAATGGAAGGTGTAAAAGTCAAGTGTGTAGGTGGCTACAGGACTGCATGCATAGTGGAAAGGAATTTGAAGCATTCCATGTGCTAAGGCCTGGGTCACTAGACGAGTTCTTGGGATGTTACAACGCGTACTTTTAGCACGCATACCATTACCACAGATTTTTTACAACGCAGGTCATGTTACAACGGATACCTTTACAACGCAATACACTACAACGCAGATACTATTACAACGCATACCATTACAACGTAAGTATAGGTAAGTATATAATATTAATATATATTGTAAATAATTATTTTTGTAATATTTAATTTAATTATTAATTATTAAAATATTAAATATTTATATTAATGAAATTAAATTAATTTTAATTTTATTATTTGTAAATATATATTAAAAATACCTCTCTACCCCAAAAACCAAACCCAGCCCTAAAACCTAAAAATACCCCTGAACCCCAAAGCTCAAACCCAGCCCTAAAACCTAAAAATACCCCTGTACCCCAACACCCAAACCCAGCCCTAAAACCTAAAAATACCCCTGTACCCCAAAACCCAAACCCAGCCCTAAAACCTAAAAATACCCCTGTACCCCAAAACCCAAACCCAGCCCTAAAACCTAAAAATACCCCTGTACCCCAAAACCCAAACCCAGCCCTAAAACCTAAAAATACCCCTGTACCCCAAAACCCAAACCCAGACCTAAAACCTAAAAATACCCCTGTACCCCAAAACCCAAACCCAGACCTAAAACCTAAAAATACCCCTGTACCCCAAAACCCAAACCCAGCCCTAAAACCTAAAAATACCACTGTGCCCCAAAAACAAAACCCAACCCTAAAACCTAAAAATACCCCTGTACCCCAAAACCCAAACCCAACCCTAAAACCTAAAAATACCCCTGTACCCCAAAACCCAAACCCAGCCCTAAAACCTAAAAATACCCCTGTACCCCATAACACAAACCCAACCCTAAAACCTAAAAATACCCCTGTACCCCATAACCAAATACCACTAAAAAATGTTAAACTTACCTATAATAATACTTACGATGTAATGGTATGCGTTGTAATAGTATGTGCGTTGTAGTGTATTGCGATGTAAAGGTATGCGTTGCAAAATGACCAGCGTTGTAAATGTATGCGTGGTAACGGTATGCGTGCTAAAAAATCCGTGGTAACAGTTACATACCCCTGAATGATTAAAGTACTGCAAGGAGAATGTCTGGGTGAATTTATAAGTGTTTGGGTTTTGGGGCAGTGAATGGATTAGTACATGGTGCTGTATGGGTCACTAGAGGAGTGCAAGGGGAGTGACAGAGTGTTTGCTGGAAGTGTATGGATACTGACTGGGGAAATGAGGGCGTGAAAGACAAGTGTGTAGGTGGATAGAAGCCTACATGCATAGTGGATAGGCGTTTGAAGCAGTCCATGTGCTAAGGCCTGGCTCACTGCTTGAGTATTTGGATACGGACTGAATGATTAGAGTACTGCAAGGAGAGTGCCTGGGTGAATTTATAAGGGGTTGGGTTTTGGCGCAGTGAATGGATTAGTACATGGTGCTGAATGGATCACTAGAAGAGTGCAAGGGGAGTGACATGGTGTTTGCTGAAAAAGTATGGATACTGACTGGAGAATTGAAGGGGTGAAAGACAAGTGTGTAGGTGGTTACAGGACTGCATGCATAGTGGATAGGCGTTTGAAGCAGTCCATGTGCTAAGGCCTGGCTCAGTCCATGAGTACTTGGGTACTGACTGAATGATTAGAGTACTGTGCTATACCCCCCAGGATATAGCGGCATGGATTAGCAAATTTAGCGGCACAAAAATGGAAATTTAGCGGCACAAATGTGGAAATTTAGCGGCAATTTTGCGGCATTTTATTTGGCCATTTTTCCTACAACAAACACAGATATCTTAGTTTTTTTAGTTATTTAACAACATGAAGCTATGTATATTTAGTTTATTTACAATGTAGACACTTTGTTTTCCTCGAAAAGCAAAAGACTGCCCGCAAGATCGCAGATATCCACAACAGCTTCAACGTCACGACCGCCCCAACAAACACTGAGACCTCTGCCCCCACAACCACCACCAGCACCAACCGCATACTCTCATGGACCAACATCAATGACGACGACACCATCACGATCATGAACACCATCCACTCCGGATCTCCGTCAGACCCATACCCACACCACATCTTCAAGAAAGCTAGCACAGCCATCACACTCCATCTCCGGAAAGTCATCAACATCTCCTTCAAGACAGCAACCTTCCTGGAGAGCTGGAAGCATGCCGAGATCAACGCCTTACTCAAGAAACCCAAGGCGGACCCCAAGGACCTCAAGAACTTATGGCCCATCTCCCTGCTCCCGTTCCCAGTGAAGGTCATTAAGATGATCGTCAACAAACAACTGACCTGCTACCTCGAGGAGATCAGCATCCTGGACCCTTCCCAGTCTGGGTTCCGCAGCAACCACAGCTTTGAAACTGCCCTCATCACCGCCACCGATGACATCAGGACCATACTAGACAACAGAGAAACAGCTTCGTATCCAGCTCCTGGAATTACTAAAAATTTTAGGTTTTATAAATCCGCTATGCAAAGTTACAATATGAATACCTTTTACCTTTGAAAGGGGTGTTTAATGCAGAAATTGGTGTTTCTTATTCAACTGTTGGCAGTTTTCCCCACCTTTTATGAGATCACATTTTGCAAGCTTTTACTTGCAAAGTGTGCTCAAGGAACTCCAGCTTCCAGCACCACTGTAACAATACAGAGATCATAACACTGGATCCAGTACATGGGTGTGCTGATTAGAGCGTTTCATCATTGCATCTTCAGGATGCAAGACTGCCCTGCTTGGAGAGGTGGTGATACCTACACTCACAGAGGTAGCTTTGGGTGCGTAAGGTAACTTTGTGGATGTCAATTGAGGGTGGTTGAGGGTAGCACGCCTTTAGCACCCGTGGCAGCATCTGCTATCACTGGACTCTACTTCCCAACTCATATATGCAAATGTGTTATTTATTGCAGTAATAGATATTGCAGACAAGTGTGCAGGTTGATGTACAGGCTTGCATCGTATTCCTTACTCCATGCTTAATGTGATTTACTGTAGGTTGACATACGGCCTCACCTTCTATAACGAAGAACGATGATAAACCCCTTCCCTCGTCACATAACAGATGCGTAATGCCTGAGTAGGACAAATATCATTAATTTCATCAAAACATTACCGAGGCTTTAAACTCTAAAAGTGAAAGACAATTTTATGAAGTAACACAGCCACTGTGAATGTTTAGTAAAAAAGCATCCTCGTATAAAACAAGACTTAGCTTACAAGAATACTATCGCCCTTATGTGATGCAATTGCTTCAAATAAATGTGCATTTTCTGTTCTACCGTCCTTTCTAAAGATGTTCCTCTTTATATATACTGGTGGCTCTTGTAAGTCATCTGAAGATGGAATCATTAAGTTAAAAAAAAAATCTGAGACAAGGTTGATTAGGAACCAAAGGCAGAAGGGAAAAACAGTTTCATACTAGTCCCCGTATTTTCCCAAGCAAGCACAGGTTTAAGTGCCGTTCTATCGTTTCTCAGGATTTGTGGTGAAAACACTGCGTCGTGTCAACACAGTTTTAGCATATTTACGTTGCCAGATTGCTTATACCTTAAAAATCCCAAATCAATGTGTTTTTTTCAGTGACTAGGAATGCTATTTTTTCATATGATACACCCTTTCCCCTCTGATCACGGAAATAAATGCCCACATCCTTTGTTTCAATCGCAGCCGACTGATTATAGGTTGTGCCCTGGAGCTAGGGGTGTAAGCCGAAAGGAGGTTTATGGCAGTAATGTGACTAGAACACCTCTAGAGTGCCAAAGAGAAGAAACAGAGGCACAGAAGGTGTCGCTATAGCAAAGAGGGGCTTGTTATCAAAGACTCCTGTTTACCTGCAGGAAGGGAGAGGTTTTTAATGGCGACAGAATCAGAGACTGCCTGAGTGCTGTTTTTGCATGGTTTCAGCACCAGAACCTGAAATGTAACTCGGATAAGTCCGAGTTGCTCTTTTTTGGCTGCGCTGAGGACCCTGGCTGGAAATCGTGGTGGCCTTCCGACATGTTCCCCCCTGAGAAACCATCTGCCCAAGTAAAAAATCTGGGTGTGGTATTTGACGACAGTCTTTCTTTTCGTCCCCACATCACGGGCCTGGCGGGGAAATGTTTCGGTATCTTGAAGATGGTGAGGAAATTTCTCCCTCTGCTGTCCCTTCAATATCGTAAGAACATCGTGCAAGCACTCGTGGGTTCGCGTTTAGATTACGCTAACGCACTTTTCTCTGGTCTGCCTAAATATCTGGTATCCAGATTGCAAGTTGTCCAAAACTCGGCGGCCAGAGCCATCTTTGGCCTTCCACGGAGAGCCAGTGCCTCTCTACTGCGCGGCAGGCTGCATTGGCTGTCTATCCCCAGCAGAATTAGTTTCAAGGTCCTCACGTTGGCGTTTAAAGCCCTCCACTGCATTGGCCCAGCTTACCTCAGGAAGCGGATTGTTCTCTACGTTCCCCGGAGGAGTTTGAGATCTGCTGACCTGGCTAAAGTGGAGATACCAGTGATCAAACGCGTGCGGATGGGAGGCCGGTCTTTCCAGTTTATGGCGGCCAGGTTGTGGAATGAGCTCCCTCTATCACTCCGCAAGGCTAATAATCTTCTGGCCTTTAGAAAGGAGCTCAAGACGCTCCTCTTCTCCACCTAACCAGTGGGCCTACAGTGCTTCTGCCGCTGGGTTTTTCTTGGTTGTGTTCAGGACTCTCTGCCAAAGCGCCGGGACACCCGATCTGGGTAGCCGTGCGCTCAAGAAATACAGTTCTAACATAACATAACATAACAGGGCTCGGGGCATTTTGCTGCATGTTTGCAGCTTCGTGGGCCGACATAAGAGTTGTTCTCCAGTCACTATTTTTGAAACCGGTTGGCGCTTTGCATTTCAGCTCCATGCAAGGCGCAGGGTAAGGCAGCTAGACTCCAGAAATGCAGCCAGACTGCAGCTCCCCCTAGTGAAACCTCAGAGTTATTCCCATGAACAGGATTACATCCATTAGACCCCCAGGATATAGCGGCTTTTGTAAAAATGCTGCGATTTCTACAAAAGTGCCGATTTCGCGGGCACTTTTGTAAAAATCGCGGCATTTTGACAAAAGTGCTGATTTCGTGGCAAATTGCGAAATCGCGATATCCTGGAGGGTCTGTGTAAGGAGAGTGCCTGGGTGAATTTATAAATGTTTGGGTTCTGGTGCAGTGAATGGTTCACTAGAGGAGTGCAAGGGGAGTGACAGGGTGTTTGGTGGAAGTGTATGCATACTGACTGGGGAATTGAAGGTGTGAAAAACAAGAGTGTAAGTGGTTAGAGGACTGCATGCATAGTGGATATGTGTTTGAAGCAGTCCATGTGCTAAGGCCTGGCTCACTGGATGAGTACTTGGGTACTGACTGTGTGATTAGACTCCTGCAAGGAGAGTGCCTTAGTGAATTTATAAGTGGTTGGGTTTTGGCGCAGTGAATGGATTATTACATGGTGCTGAATAGGTCACTAGAGGAGTGCAAGGGGAGTGGCAGGGTGTTTGCCGGAAGTGTATGGATACTGACTGGGGAAGTGAAGGTGTGAAAGACATGTGTTTAGGTGGTTAGAAGACTGCATACATAGTGGTTAGGGTTTGAAGCAGCCCATTTGCTAAGGCCTGGCTCACTGGATGAGTACTTGGGTACTGACTGTGTGATTAGAGTCCTGCAAGGAGAGTGCCTTAGTGAATTTATAAGTGGTTGGGTTTTGGCGCAGTGAATGGATTAGTACATGGTGTTGATTGGGTCACTAGAGGAGTGCAAGGGGGTGACAGGGAGTTTGCCGGAAGTGTATGGCTACTGACTGGGGAATTGAAGGTGTGAAAGACAAGTTTGTAGGTGGTTAGAGGACTGCATGCATAGTGGATAGGGGTTTGAAGCAGTGCATGTGCTAAGGCCTGGCTCGCTGCATGAATACTTGGGTACTGACTGAATGATTAGAGTACAGCAAGGAGAGTGCCTGGGTCAATTTATAAGTGTTTGGGTGTTGGCGCAATGAATGGATTATTACATGGTGCTGAATGGGTCACTAGAGGAGTGCAAGGGGAGTGACAGGGTGGTTGCTGGAAGTGTATGTCTACTGCTTGGGGAATTGAAGATGTGAAAGACACGTGTGTAGGTGGTTACAGGACTGCATGCATAGTGGATAGGCGTTTGAAGCAGCCCATGTGCTAAGACCTGGCTCACTGAATGAGTACTTGGGTAGTGACTGAATGATTAGAGTCCTGCAAGGAGAGTGCCTGAGTGAATTTATAAGTGGTTGGGTTTTGGCGCAGTGAAAATATTAGTACATGGTGCTGATTTGGTTGCTAGAGGAGTGCAAGGGGGTGACAGGGTGTTTGCTGGAAGTGTATGGATATTGACTGGGGAATTGAAGGTGTGAAAGACAAGTTTGTAGGTCGTTAGAGGACTGCATGCATTGAAGATAATGGATTGAAGCAGTGCATGTGCTAAGGCCTGGCTTAGTGCATGAATACTTAGGTACTGACTGAATGATTGGAGTACAGCAAGGAGAGTGCCTGGATAATATTATAAGTGTTTGGGTTTTGGTGCATTTAATGGATTAGTACATGGTGCTAAATGGATCACTGGAGGAGTGACAGGGTGTTTGCTGGAAGTGTATGGATACTGACTGGGGAAGTGAAGGTGTGAAAGACATGTGTTTAGGTGGTTAGAGGACTGCATGCATAGTAGATAGGGGTTTGAAGTAGTCCATATGCTAAGGCCCGACTCGCAACATGAGTACTTGTATACTGACTGGATGATTAGAGTACAGCAAGGAGAGTGCCTGGGTAATATTATAAGTTTTTGGGTTTTGGTGCATTTAATGGATTAGTACATGGTGCTAAATGGATCACTGGAGGAGTGACAGGGTGTTTGCTGGAAGTGTATGGATACTGACTGGGGAAGTGAAGGTGTGAAAGACATGTGTTTAGGTGGTTAAAAGACTGCATTTATAGTGGATAGGGGTTTAACGCAGTCCATTTGCTAAGGACTGGCTCACTGCATGAGTACTTGAGTACTGACTGAATGATTAGAGTACTGCAAGGAGAGTGCCTGGGTAATATTATAAGTTTTTGGGTTTTGGTGCAGAGAATGGATTAGTACATGGTGCTGAATGGGTCACTGGAGGAGTGCAAGAGGAGTGACAGGGTGTTTGATGGAGTGTATGGATACTGACTGGGGAAGTGAAGGTATGATAGACAAGTGTGTAGGTGGTTAGAAAGCTGCATGAATAGTGGATAGGGGTTTGAAGCAGTCCAAGTGCTAATGCCTGGGTCACTGGATGAGTACTTCAGTACTGACTGAATGATTAGAGCACTGCAAGGAGAGTACATGGGTGAAATTATAAGTGTTTGGGTTTTGGCACAGTAAATGTATTAGCACATGGTGCTGAATGGATTACTGGAGGAGTGCAAGGGGAGTGACAGGGTGTTTGATGGAAGTGTATGGGTACAGACTGGGGAATTGAAGGTGTTAAAGACAAGTGTGTAGGTGGTAAGAAGGCTGCATGCATAGTGGATAGGTGTTTGAAGCAGTGCATGTGCTAAGGCCTGGCTCACTGCATTAGTACTTGGGTACTGACTGAATGATTGAGTACTGCAAGGAGAGCGCATGGGTGAAATTATAATTGTTTGGGTTTTGGCGCCTTGAATTAATTAGTACATGGTGCTGAATGGATCACTAGAAGAGTGCAAAGGGAGTGACAGGGTGTTTGATGGAGTCTATGGATACTGACTAGGAAATTGAAGGTGTGAAAGACAAGTGTTTAGGTGTTTAGAGGACTGCATGCATAGTGGATAGGGTTTGAAGCAGTATATGTGCTAAGGCCTGGCTCACTCCATGAGTACTTGGCTACTGACTGACTGATTAGAGTACTGCAAGGAGAGTGCCTCAATGAATTTATACGTTTTTGGGTTTTGGCTCAGTGAATAGATTAGTAGATGGTGCTGAATGTGTCACTATAGGAGTGCAAAGGGAGTGACAGGGTGTTTGCTGGAAGTGTATGGATACTGACTAGGAAATTGAATGTGTGAAAGACAAGTGTGTAGGTGGTTAGAAGGCTGCATGCATAGTGGATAGACGTTTGAAACAGTCCATGTGCTAATGCCTGGCTCACTGAAGGAGTACTTGGATACTGACTGAATTTAGAGTAGAGCAAGGAGAGTGCCTGCGTGAATTTATAAGTGTTTGGGTTTTGGTGCAGCGAATGGATTAGTATATGGTGCTGAATGGATCCCTGGAGGAGTGTAAGGGGAGTGACAGGGTGTTTGCTGTAAGTGTATGGCTACTGACTGGGGAGGTGAAGGTGTGAAAGACAAGTGTGTAGGTGGTTAGAAGACTGCATGCATAGTGATTAGGGGTTTGAAGCAGTCCATGTGCTAAGGCCTGGGTCACTGGACGAGTACTTGGGTACTGACTGAATGATTAAAGTACTGCAAGTAGAGTGACCAAGTGAATTTATAAGTGGTTGGGTTTTGGCACAGTAAAAGGATTTGTATATGGTGCTGAATAGATCACAAGAATAGTGCAAGGGGGTTGACAGGGTGTTTGCTGGAAGTGTATGTATACTGACTGGGGAATTGAAGGTGTGAAAGACAAGTGTGTAGGTGGTTAGAGGACTGCATGCATAGTGGATAGGAGTTTGTAGCAGTCCATGTACTAAGGCCTGGCTCTCTCCATGAGTACTTGGGTACTGACTGATTAGAGTACTGCAAGGAGAGTGACTGTGTGAATTTATAAGTGGATGGATTTTGGCGCAGTGTATGGATAACTACATGGTGCTGAATGCCTAGTACAGGCAGGGCCTGGCCATGTGGGTGGGGGTCAAGGGGCCATTTTGAAGCCAGGCAGTGAGCCCAGGCCTGCACCCAGTTTGTCTTGCTTTCATCCATTATGCCCAGGGGTACTCAGTGGTGCATGGACCAAGTCTTTCTGTGGGGTGTCTTGAATTTAAACATCATTGAAGGCATGGATGGCATTGGAATGTGTTTATTTTTGTGTGTTTTTCGACTTTTTGGGGTGGTGTTGGGGCCTGGCCATGTGGGTGGGGGCCATTGTGAGGCCTGACTGAATGAAAGAGTACTGCAAGGAGAGTGCCTGAGTGAATTGATAAGTGTTTGGGTTTTGGCACAGTGAATGGATTAGTAAATTATGCTGAATGGGTCACTATATGATTGCAAGAGGAGTGCTAGGGTGTTTGCTGGAAGTGTATGGATAATGACTCTGGAATTGAAGGTGTGAAAGACAAGTGTGTAGGTGGTGAGAGGACTGCATGCATAGTGGACAGGGGTTTGAAGCAGTCCATGTGCTAAGGCCTGGCTCACTACATGAGTACTTTGGTACTGACTGAATGATTAGAGTACTGCAAGGGGAGTGCTTGGTTGAATTTATACGTGTTTGGGTTTTGGCACTGTTTTTGCAATTTTTTCAGATGGATACTGGTGGTAACTGACTCTGACTAACCAGTCCCAGAGCCAGTACTATGCTAAAAGACACTTAGAATATAGTTAATACACCTACATACACTAGGGAACACTTTGCGTTGCGGTATCCCTGTGATTAGAATGACCTACTCTGTAAGCCCCTAGTACTTAATATGGCAGGGGGATTAAAACGACCTCTTAAAATACAACACAGGGTGCGTTTGCACACTGGTGAAGGGAGGGGGTGCCGAGTTGACGTGCGCAAACACGCCCTGTGGCCATTTTTATTTGGGGAATAAAGTCCCCTCGAGTCGTGAGTGTCCCTTGGGTCCAACTAGCCCACTGAGTATATCCAGTTTGTGCCACAGAGCTGAGTTGCAGAGAGGTGTAAAAAGTGGCACGGCCTGGACCACCCTCCTGCAAAGCAGCACAGTGGCACTTACTGGAAGCACCTGGTTGACTTATTTTTGCCCCCGGGGACCCTCAGGATTGAAGGCAAATTATATCTAAGTATGGGCGTAAAATCCATTCCACTCTCAGAATTTGCAGATTTTCTGCAATTTCGTGATCCGCAAATCTCGCAAAATTGCAGAAAAATCTGCAATTTCGCGAGCGGGTCAGATTTTTCAAAACTGTAGTACATGAGAAACACTTACAGGCTTACAGCAGGTGACCAAGTTGAAGCTAATTTCTTTGTAACCATTTACAAAATGGTTACAAAGAAATTAACTTCAACTTGGGCACCTGCTGTGTAACCCTGTAAGTGCTTCCTGAGCGGCGCCTCCAGAGAGCTCGTTGCCTACTTGCTACTATTCTCTGACCCTGCTCTGACCCTCGAAGCAGGGTCAGAGAATAGTTACAAGTATGGCACAATGCTCCTGTCACAAAAATTAAACCTCAACAGGAAGCACTTACAGATATAAATAAAGCAGGTGGCCGAGTTGAAGCTCAAATTCAATAATGTTAATCAGCCCAAAGGCATTAGTGAGCACCGTTGAGGTTGGGCAAGTGTGCTTTAACCCCAAATCTGCCATCGAAAATTAGCTGTAATACCCGAGGGAGGTCTTTGCATCCCTGAGATTCTTGAGCGTAAGCCCCGTTCCTGCGAACCCGAGGCTGCTTTCTCCTCACCTGCTGCCCTGCTCGCTCTCTGACCCTTTATACACAAGAGGCATGTGAACACGCATAGAAGCCCCGCACCACACACTTGCTGTACTATCAAACATCTTCCCGCCCTTTTCCAACTATGATGGATAGCTCACTCAAGGGACCTCGGCGCCCGTTTTAGCGCGATGGCAAAGTTACAGGCACACAGGGTCACAGGAGGCAAATCTTCTGACCCTTTACGCAGCTGCAGTGTAGGAAAAGCACTATACATGTACCCAACGAGTAAGCACTTACTGATTAGCCAGTAAAAGTACTCCAGTTGAGTAGAGGTATTGCACAAAACGGTGGCATCTTCATGGATAACTATGCAGGGCAGGATTCATTCTGGCACGAGTCTCCTGTCACAAAAATGTAACCTCAACTGGAAGCACTTACAGATAAAAATAAAGCAGGTCCCCAAGTTGAAGCTCAAATTCAGTAATGTTTGACTCAGCCTAAAACATTAGTGAGCATGGTCGAGGCTGGGTAAGTGTGCTTTAACCCCATATCTGCCGTCGAAAATTATCTGTAATACCCGAGGGAGGTCTTTGCATTCATGAGTTTCTCGAGCGTAATCCCCTTGTAGTTCCTGTGACCATTGAGACTCCTTTATCCTCTCCTGCTTCCCTGCTCACTCTCTGACCCTTTACACAAGAGGCATGTGAACAGGCCCGCACCACACACTAGCTGTATTAAACGTCTTCCCGACCTTTCCCAACTATGACCGCGAGTACATGATCGCAGCCCGCCCTCTTGCACAGCAAGAGTGTGACAACGCAAGTACGTCATCGCGGCCCGCCATCTTGCACAGCGAGAGTTTGACAACACGAGTACGTCAAAAGGGCCCGGGATCACGTATCGCGTGAGTAAACAATTGCGAACACGTAGATGCGTCGCGCAGCTGACTTCCGGCGGGAAATTTGAACAGCTCGCTTTCCCGAACTTACAACATTTGCAATTCTGCTCAAGAAATCCACCGCAGGCAGTATAAACCTCCTGAAAATGATGATTTTGATCAGAATAACTCCTCAGATTGACATTTGGCTGCATTTTTTTTGTGCAAGGAGTTCATTTTTGGGGGGGTGGGAGGAAGGAAGTGCCCAGAGTCTCCAACTTCCTGTTCCTGTCCAGCAGGCTCCTTCCAGTGCTTTGTCTATGTCCTGGTCACTTTTCATTTGGATCTGGAGCTGGAAGGATTACTTTTTTTGTGGCTGCTGCTGGATATTTTTATTTGAGGACTTTTTGGACTTTGGAAGGGATCACTTTTGGATTTGAGATTTTACAAGTAAGTTGATGTTGTTTGTTTGGGGCATTGCAGTTGCTGCAACTACAATTTTAAAACTTTTTCACAACTTTAAAAACAATATATTGTGGGTAGCCACAGTATCCAGTAGCCCAGGGTTAGTCATGGGTGCATGATACAACTGTTTCTGTGAGTTTTGTTGAACTTAAATCTCATTTATGTCATTTAATTTTAGCTCACTGTTACATGTGGAATTTTTTTTAAATTTTGGGGTGCCTGTAAAGCCACACTAGCCAGTAGGTCCAGGAGTAGTGAGTGGTGCATGGACCAAGTCTTTCTGTGGGGTGTCTTGAATTTAAACATCATTGAGGGCATGGATGGCATTGGATTGTGGTGATTTTTGTGTATTTTTTGACTTTTTGGGGTGGTGTTGGGGCCTGGCCATGTGGGTGGGGGCCATTGTGAGGCCTGGTACAGGCAGGGCCTGGCCATGTGGTGGGGGTAAAAGGGCCATTTTGAAGCCAGGCCGTGTGCTCAGGCCTTCACCCAGTTTGCCTTGCTTTCATCCGTTATGCCCAGGGGTACACAGTGGAGTATTGACCAAGTCTTTTTGTGGGGTGTCTTGAATTTAAACATCATTGAGGGCTTGGATGGCATTGGATTGTGTTGATTTTTGTGTGCTTTTCGACTTTTTGGGGTGGTGTTTGGGCCCGGCCATGTGGGTGGGGGCCATTGT
Source organism: Lissotriton vulgaris (assembly GCF_964263255.1). Taxonomy (NCBI): domain Eukaryota; kingdom Metazoa; phylum Chordata; class Amphibia; order Caudata; family Salamandridae; genus Lissotriton; species Lissotriton vulgaris. The sequence continues at coordinate 916,048,397 of NC_141694.1, read as the reverse complement.
GAGGCCTGGTACAGGCAGGGCTTGGCTATGTGGTGGGGGTCAAGGGGCCATTTTGAAGCCAGGCAGTGTGCTCAGGCCTTCACCCAGTTTGCCTTGCTTTCATCCATTATACCAACAAGGTTGTGTCATCTCCGTTCTTTATTCTAAAGAAAATTAGGAAAATACTGCCTTACCTCCCCACCTCAGCTGGGAAGAACCTGGTCTCCACCCTAGTGTTTTCCAAAATTGACTACGGGAATGCCCTCTTCCTTAATACTCAGAAAGTCGTTCTATCTAAGTTGCAGTCCATACAGAATGCGGCTGCAAGAATTCTTCTTGACATCTCCCGCCGTCAGCCAGCCACCTCAGCCATTCGTCACCTGCATTGGCTAAGAGTAGAGGGCCATATTAAATTCAAGGCCCTCTGCATCACCTACAAGGCAGTGCATGGCGTCGGTCCAAAGTTTCTAATTGAAGCGTTCCAGTTGTATAGCCCCAAGAGACAGTTGAGATCCGCCAACACCTGCCTGCTTCCGGTACCTCGCCCGAGAATGGCAACCTGGGGAGACAGGCGCTTCTTGGTTGCCACACCCAAACTTTGGAACCTTCTGCCACTCACCATAAAAACTGCCCCCAATATGATGAGCTTTCGTAGGCTCTTAAAGACATGGCTGTTCAACCAGTAAGCCTGCTGCTCGGTCTCTCTATCCGCCACATGCGCCGAGACTCCTTCGGGTATTTGTTTGCGCAATAAAAATCTTGAAAATAAAATAAAATAAATAAATACCCAGGGGTACTCAGTGGAGCATGGACCAAGTCTTTCTGTGGGGTGTCTTGAATTTAAACATCATTGAGGGCATGGATGGCATTGGATTGTGGTGATTTTTGTGTATTTTTTGACTTTTTGGGGTGGTGTTGGGGCCTGGCCATGTGGGTGGGTGCCATTTTGAGGCCTAGTACGGGCAGGGCCTGACCATTTGGGTGGGGGTCAAGGGGCCATTTTGAAGCCAGGCAGTGTGCTCAGGCCTGCACCCAGTTTGCCTTGCTTGCCTTTCATCCATTATCCCCAGGGGTACTCAGTGGTGCATGGGTCAACTCTCTTACGTGGTCTCTCTTCTATTCATTTAAATATCCATTTTGGATTAGAATTGCACTTTTTATTTTGTGCCTTTCCGTTTTTGGATGTGTTGTTGTAATAATAATAAATGCAATGCCTAGTTGCAAATATTAATTGAAGCACGACATATGCAACATTTATTTAACTGATGTTCCTCTGGCTTCCTTTGCTTTTAGGTGCACAAGAGAATCACATCAGTCATCCTTCATCATCAGTACCAGCAAGAAGTCCAGCAGCGGTGTGTGCAGCAAAATGTGACCTCACGTGTGGCCACAGAAAACTCTGCAACTCGTGGAACTGCAGCCTGCTGTTCTGACATCTGAAGAAGATGGGCCCAAAGAAAGGTGGCTGTAGCGCCTCTACGAAAAAAGTTGCCAGTGCCACTGCCAGTAAGAAGGAGCAGATGAAGCAAGTGGCACCACCTACCAAGGAGACTGGTGTGCCCACAGACACCTTTTTGGGGAGAAAAAAAACTACGCCTGCAGCAGCAGCGGTGTCCGCCGGGTACCAAGTATGGAGCAGCACCTCCGCTTCATTGGGCTCAGTGCCACCCCGCCAAGTTAGGTCCAAGCCCATGAGTGCTGCAGAGGCAGCCACTTTAATTGTTCAATCACCATCGACCAGTGATGTTGGCTCATCGCAAGAAAGTAGCATCCAATCAACGCAGGGTGTAACTCATCTGACAAGTGTTCAACAACAACTAGTACAAGTGCAAATACACGCGCAAGGAGATGCGCAAGGAAAAGCGCAAGGGGAAGCGCAAGGAGAGGTGCAAGGAGAGGTGCAAGGAGAGGCGCAAGTAGAAGCGCATGGAGAGGCGCATGGTGAGGCACATGGAGCGGCACAACTCCCCGCAATGCTTGTTCCTCCAGAAGTAGGGGCACATCAGGAAATCGAGATTCAAGTGGAGGTATCATCAGAGGAAGCCACTCCTCCTGATGATGATCCATTGTTTTCCAGATCCCCAGCAAGAAAAAGGTCAAGGAGGGCTACTACTACAAGTTGTTCTTCAAGCCCCCTTCCTTCTGATGCTCTTGATGTTGATTGGAACCCACCATTGCAGTCTGAGAGTGATGCACGCCATGAGCCCACAAAGGTAGCTAAGCCTAAAAGGAAGGTTCCCGCAATGCTTTCACTTATGGGTGATGATGACGACGAGCAAGAAGTGGTGTATTCTGTTGCTGATGAACAGTCTGACGACAACCCAGTCATCACAGTGGTCACTCCAGCCCCAGCGGGCATGCAGCAGACAGACATTTTTACCCTATCCTGAATTGCTGCTGAGCGGGATGTGGGCGGCGTGGCACTGGTACCACCACCAAAAAAGTTAACTACTACACCAACACGACCTACAGCTTCCATATTTTCCCATCAGAAGGGCCGGCAGGGACCTCCATCCAGCTCGACCTCCATTACCTTAAGTAGTGGTGCTGTAAGTGCACAACAGAGTCAAATTCAGCCAAGCTCAACTGGCATTAAAAGTAGCACCTCCACCACCAGCAGACACCCCCAGTCCCCAGTTTGGGACTTCTTTAGTGTTAGCAAAAAGGCCAAAACATGGTTGTTTGTTCAATTTGTAAAACTGTACTTAGTCGGGGTAAGCCTGGTACCAACTATGGTCCCGGAGGCCAGAAAGGACATCTCCAAAAACACCACACTATCATTTGGGAGGCGCACCTAAGGAAGATCCGGGAATACAAAAGTACAACAAATCCGAATGTATCCATTCATATTGCATCTGATGATGACGAGGGGCTGATCGCGCAGGGGGGAAGTTAAGAAGCGACAGAATTTTTTTTTCTGGAACACCCAGTACCCCTAACAACAACACTGCAGTGGTAGCGCCCACACCCTCTACCCCAGCAACATGTATGAGCCACACTAAGAGTGTTGGAGAGACACCAAATCAAAAAAGTACATCAATGAGCCTAACTGGTTTGAAGAAGTCTGCATCATCATCATAATCATCACGTAAAATGGTTCAGACCACCATTAAAAGGATGTTTTGGTCGGAGGCGCCATTTGAACGCAACCACCCAACAGCACGTCTGTATAACACAAAGCTGGCTAAAATGCTGGCGCTGGACCTTCTCCCTTTTTCTTTCGTGGAAGGGGTGGGTTTTCTAGAATTTGTGGCAACAGTCTGCCCTAAATGGAAGGTTCCTAGCCGGTCCTATTTTGCCAGAGTTGCGGTTCCAGCACTACATGAAGATGTGCTGGAAGTAATCGGGTCAGCTTTGCAGAAGGGTGCTGTTCACCCTATCCACATGACAACAGACATGTGGACCAGTTGCCAAGCCGTGGAGTACATGTGCATCACTGCACACTGGGTCTCTTTTGCAGGGGTTAGAGAAAAGATGTTTGCTGGTGTTGACAGTGGCACAATTTTTCAAGCTACTCGGAAACATGCAACAGTAGCCATGTTTGCCATGGAGAAAACTCATACTTCAGCAAACATTTTGGAGGAGTTGAAGAGTAGGGTCTCTAAATGGCTGGTGCCAAGAGGTCGCATGGTTGGTTATGTTTCCACGGATAATGGCAGTAATATAGTTAAGGCCATGCATGATGGTGACTACTTCAGAGTGCAGTGTTTGGTGCACAGCATTAACATTATTGTTTGAGATTTCTTGAAAAACGAAAACACAGTCAGCAAGTTACTGACCATCTGCCGAAGAATCTGCACACATTTCAGTCATTCTTCTAAGCCCCGGAAGCAGATGAGGATCATTGAACGTGGCCGTAGATTGCCAGTCAAAGGACTCATCCAGGAGGTGGCAACACATTGGAACACAACCTTCTACATGCTTGAGCATCTGTATGAGCAGTACAAGGGAATCAATGAGTATGTCAATAGCATTAACATGCGGTCTGCTGCTATTAAAGACATGAGGTTAATGCCGGGGGAATGGGACCTAGTTAAAAGCCTGACAGACATGCTTCGTCCTTTTGAGGTCTTCAACCGTGAAGTCAGCAGGGAGGACTGTAGTTTGGGCAAAGCTATCCCATTGTTGTGCATGCTAGAGCAACAACTGAAGGCGGTGTCTTCAACGTTCCAAGCTGATGTTGACAAACAAGACGCATATATGTTTGCGGAGAGCTTATTAAGCCGCCTACTTAAAAATGAAAGGCTTAAAAAAATACAGTCAGAACAACATTACATCTGTGCCACTATTCTGGATCCACGGTACAAAAAGGCACTGACCAGCAAAGTATTCATTCCTTTTGATGAAGAAGATGTTCTAAAGTACAAACATTGGCTAGCTCTGTCAGCCACTCGGTTTGAAAAAGAGCGGCAGGATATTGAAGGAAACATCACAAGTACTACTGAAGCAGCAGGCCATCCGGTGTCAAGGTCCACTTCTGTGGCCGAAGGCAGTCACTTTTCCTCACAGCCGTTACCGACAGCAGTAACAGTATCCTCATCATCCCCTGCACCAGGCCCAGCCATAATATTGTCCGAAGCGGATTGGATAACTCAGCAAGGGTTTGCTCACTCCAGTGTGGATGCAAAGGCAACACATGGTACACAAAGTTGAGCACCCCTGGAGGGCCTTGAGTGGATGGTGCAGGCCTATCTGGATGACCCAACAGAGGTCTACATTGATCTTGACCCATTGGTGTATTGGTATGGGAAAAGGCCTCACTGGCAACTGCTCTGCATGCTGGCTATAAATTATTTGGATAGCCCACTCGCAAGCGTGTCTTCAGAACGAGTTTTCGGTGCTGCTGGTGCCATTGTCACTTCAAAAAGGACCCGCCTCTCGCCCAAAAATGTGGAGAGGTGAACAATGATCAAGATGAATCAGCACTTCATACCACCAGATTACAAAATACGTGAATCCACGCCGGAAGAAGAGGACACCGACTTAGGTGACGGAAGCTCTTCTCTGTTAGCTGACCTACTCCATGTTCAATTCACTGAGTTTGAGCTCTACTTCCCGGACAATGACAACGAGGCTTGAAAAAGTTACTTTTTGTTTTCTTCCGCCCTTACTGACTTTTATTTCTGTGTGTCCTTCTTTGATTTGCAACTTTTAGCCCGACAAAACTTTAATCACAACAAATCCATCAGCAGCATTGTCTTCATCTTATTTTGCATATTGAAGGTGCCACTGTCTGCATTCCTGAAGTTCAAAAGTTCACAACTCAGTCATGTTCCTCTGTCCTCCTCCTCCAGACTCCCCCTATCCATTTGTTTCCCTCAAGGCAGATGGCTGGATTACGCAGAATCTAGAAACTGTCGCTTCAGTTCGTACACGAGTCCCCTCAAAAGAAGTGTAACTGGAATGACTCACTATGCGGCTGACGTCACCTTCTGAAATTGACACGAGAGGCTGTCCTATGGCCCTTCACTTATGAATAAGCTGATGACAAGTGGAACAGGTAATGAAGGATGAGATGGCATGCAGTGGACCACACTGGCTGTTTGGCTTCGATGAAAGCAATTGTTGTTTGTTTGTTGTGTATGAAGTGAATTCTCCTATCTATGTGTTCTGTTATTATTATGTAATCTTTTACACCCTAAATGAAACTCAAGTGTACTCTTTTAACTTGTTTAATACAAATTGTACTTCTACTGCAGGGGACAGCCAATACGTTGCATTTTTCAATATGGAAAATTTCCTTGGACTCACTGTGTGGGTAGACTGACTGGCTGCATTGAACAACATTGCGTTTGCCATTATACCATGATGATGATGATGATGAGTCTTGATGATCAAAATTACATATTATCTTTATTCTATACACAGTTACTCACTGGGATGGATGGATCATCATCATTGTTAGTTTACGGAAGAAATATGGCAGTTTCGTGAGTGGAAAACAACAGGTAAACAAATCAACAACTACAGCAGACCTACATGTGTATCTAGTTGTGGTATAGGAGTGGTCGAGCCAGTGTAGTGTATGCCAGAGACCAGACTGCATTTCATGTAAAATTGTGGCTATGTGGCTTGCTGCATAAAATTAGATATGCTTTGTCTGTCTGTGTCAAAGAGGTATGCTACATCATCAGATTGGTTCACTCAGTGGTGCCTGCCTTGACCGTCTGCATGGCCTTGGCCTGTTGTGTGCAATCAGTTACTATCCTTGAAAAGGAGACTCAGAGTACGCGTTTTAGAAATGATGCCTGTATGTAATACTGTCGCCTCTGAAAGTGTTATATCTGCACTACACACGGTACCATATATTTTTCTTCTCAGTGCTGTTTTAATATCCCTACCTGTTTTTCCATCAACAATGGCAGGCTGGCTTTTACCTTGTGCCTTGGGAACAAGTCAACATTAAGTCAGGCTTACCATTAGCAATCCGCAATTCCGCATCCGTCAGGCAGGCAGTGGACAGTGTGTCTGGTCACCAAGATTGATCGATGGAGCGTCAGATGGAATGGAGGAGTACCGCGAATAAGAGGAATGGCTTGATGCATGCAACTTCCCAAATTGAACAGGACCACAACATCATCTTTCAAATAACTTATTGTTGTGAACTTCTATGAGTGCGACTCTCTGCTTTAAATTCATCCCTAAAGCTATTTCATAACTTTCTTTGCTATTTTTAAAACTAATTTTTGTACTACTAAGTCATTCTCTCTGAGTGAAATTGCGTAATTACAGCAGCCCTATACTGTCTATTAGTTTAGTACTACCTAGTAAGTTGTAGTTAGTACTACTGTTCAGTAACCGAACCATCCATTTAGCAAACAACGTCATGCATGCACTTCCTTTATGTCCCTTAAAAGATTTATGGATATCTTCATATGCAAAGAGTTGTTTTTCTTCGTTTGTTGTTTGTACATGCTGTGTTTCTTTTCCTCTCTCCACAAAACTTTCCCAAAAAACTCAATTTCAATCCAATTTTCAAACCCTAACCCTCTTCCCCCGGGCTGTGTGGTTTTCATTGAGGTGTGACTACATGATAACAACAATAATTCCACACACTTGCTGGGGAGGATAAGGTGCAAGCAACCTCCTCAAATCAATTTTAAGGCAGCTAGATGAATCCTAGGATATTGGAATTCTGCTTAAAAAACAACAATGAGATCAATTCTGAATTTCATGCCCACCATCGATTGGATCCATCGTCAACATCATCCTCCTACATGTCAAGAAGACTTGTTACGCTGCTGTGTCACTGTTCTTGTTGTAAGCGGTACAAAATGGGGTGGTGATGGACGGAGCAACTGAACCAATCAAACACTCACACCCAGTCTACAGATCTGGGTTTAATCAATCACCGTTCTTTAGCCCACTCTGCCACCCCAGTTCAGACATGGCCATATGCAAATCAGTCTGACCCTGTGCCTCATGGGAACAGTCCAGCCCGAACTGCCAAGCCGTGCCTTCCCTGGACCAGAAACAAGCTTACTAGGACTGGTTTCTGGCATTACAGCCATCTTCAGCCAGGCTTGCTTGAATCCAGTGGCAAAGTGAGCAAGGGACTCACGTCTGAGCATACCCTGCCAACTTATGGTGAACAAAGCGGTACAAAGGGGGGTGGTGATGGACGGAGCATCTGAACCAATCAAACACTCACACCCAGTCAACAGATTTGGGTTTAATCCATCACCGTTATTTAGCCCACTCTGCCACCCCAGTTCAGACATGGCCATATGCAAATCAGTCCGACCCTGGGCCTCATGGGAACAGTCCAGCCCGAACTTCCAAGCCATGCCTTCCCTGGACCGGAAACAAGCTTTCTGTTCTTGTTGTAGCCATAATAATCCATGCAATTTTTTTCCCCAAACTTATCTTCAGCATTGCTTAGGCTACAAATATACTGTTCCTTTTTATACTCCTCTCAGGCCACTCAATGTCAATTTTTTTTCCTTTGTTTTTCTTTTTGGACGTTTTAGATAATTCATGCTGGTAAGTTTGAGGAAACCAGACGTGCAGTAACCCTGCCCACCACCCCACAAAATAATATGAACACGTACACTATGTTGAAGTATGTAAAATAAATAAGTATATATTATTTACCCTGACAAAAATAAACTAGTCCCAAAGACCCAAACCACTCCCTCCCTAACCCCAACAATTGTCCATTTCAAATGTCCTGCAAAAAGTCCTAAAGAATCCCCAACTCCTGATTCCGACCCCCCCCCAACAGTCTATAAAAAGGGGCAAGGGACACAGTCACTTCCGGCGGTGTCATGTGGACAGGTGGTCCCTCAGCTCTTTGCGAAGGTCCCGGAGCTGGTGCTGCTGCTTCTCCACCTTGCGCTCCAGGTAGTCCACTCGGCAGCGTAGCCGGCGCATGCGTGCCATCCAGGCTCTGGGGTGCCAGCTGCTAGTGTTGTTGCAGCTGAGCGGCAGTGGTGGGAGACTGTTGGACCACCGCGCCGTGCTGGAGGCTGCTGGCTGGTGGACCCGGGGGCACTGGAGGAGGATGCAGCTTTTTCCGCCTCCTTCTCCTGTTCCCGAGCCCACAGCCGGCGATATTCGGCACAAATGGCCTCCAGCTTATGGGCCCTGGCCTGGATATCCATCTCCTTTCGGGTGAGCTTTTTTGGAGTATCTATATGAAGAAAGAAAGACAAATACTGTAACCAATTCTCTTTAACAATAACACAAAATAATTCAACAGAAAGTTGTCTCACGTTAACACTAGCAATTTGGAAGCACAGTATAACATTTTGGCATGTATCTTTCCGCCGTCTTTGTAGGCCTGTAACATTAGTGGGAGTTTCAGAAATTCTACTAGCAGCACTACGGACTCACTTGTGGTAGCCGGCATAATGTCAGCTCAGTCAGCTTGCACCCAAGAAAAACAGACACAAGCCATGATGACGCAGACTCACATTACTTTAAGCAGTACATGGAGGTGGGGATAGGGAAGCTCTTACTTTTCTATAGGGGTAGCACTGACCATACTCGGTTACATCAAGGGCTACTGCTCAATGTAATTTATATTTCGCACTGCCCCCCCGGGCCTTCAGTACTACAAAAGGAAAATGAAGATTATTCATTTCTGATCATATATCCAGCCGATCACATGATCTTTGCTTATATGATGTGTGAATTTAGGTGATTTGTTGTGATAGAATGAGTGAACAACAGCGATAGTCCACCCATGATTGACACAGCTGAAAGAAAATTATTAACATAGGGAGTGAGTGTGGTAACCATAATTGCCAGAGGAAGGGACTTGATTTGATATATTTGTCAACTATACAATACATACACAATATATGCTGTGCTTGCAAAGTAAACTACTGTACTGTTACTTTAGGCAAGGGAGAGTTTCTGAACAATCACAACTTCTAGTATTTGGATTTCCTCTGCTTTGCTACTCTGGCACGGACATGCTGTTCAAACAAAGTAACACTCTTCATCCACTGAGCGTCTCCTCTACATACACCTCTGCTATCTATGAGGAAGAAGATACCATCCAGGCTTCCAAAGTAAACGTCTATCATTCTTCTTAATGTCTCAACTGTACCAACTTTACTTTTTCTCAACAACCAACTAACACCATTTTTCATTTTATTTGGTAAACCACTGACTTGACTTGCATTTGAGTTTCACCCAAATGATATATTGCAATGCACACCACACATGCATTTTCTGATTCACCCACACAGGCAGTCATCTTTTCTTTCTCCTCCAACCATCCTTGCTTCAAGCAGCCATGCATCTGATTCCTTCCTACCAGCCACCACCGCATGCATTCAAAAACACGTATCATTCTTTTCAGTCATAAATGTTACGACTCGCTCGTCCTTCCTTACACCCTTCTTTCCCTCTTAGTTCATCACATCCCTCAAGTTCATCTGATCTGACTTGGCTTCAAGATAAAAGTTTCACAGCTGAGTTGAAGTCAAATAGAGGGGGCCATTGCTTACTCAAGAACGACCGCCGCTAAGGATATGGCTAAGTCAAGGGTGACTGTCTTCTCCATGATTGGCAAAAATGTAGTTCTAAATTAGTAACTGTTCTCAAAACAGTACAGTGTACTTCTACTAGTGTACTGTCTACTGTACAGTACATCCTACACCCCTTTGCAAGCCTACTCTAAAATGTGAGGAGTAAGCATGGCTTACATCTTAGACAGCACGCAGAATGGATTCCGGGCCGGGCACAGCACGGAGACTGCTCTACTGTACATGGTGGAGCATTTACGCTCCGTGCTTGATGCGGGGCAAACGGCGGCGCTGGTGCTATTAGACCTGAGCGCCACCTTTGACACCGTGTCCCACCCTATCCTTCTGCTTCGTCTGGAGGAAGCTGGTGTCACTGGCCTTGCTCTCCAGTGGTTCCGTTCTTTACTTGCCAACCGCTCCTTTTGCGTGGCCGTCCCGCCTTATCAGTCCAAACTCCATCCTCTGGATCTGGGAGTCTCCCAGGGCTCCTCGCTGAGGTCCACGTTATTCAATCTTTACGTGAGACCGCTGGCTGAGGTGGTCAGGCATTGGGGTAATACCATGGTGCCATATGCCAATGACACCCAGTTAGCGGTCACGATCAGCGGGGATGCGGATGTGGATGCCCCCAGATTCCAGAAGGGACTTCGGGCGGTCGCCAGCTGGATGACTTCCAACTGTCTCCAGCTGAACGCAAGCAAGACGGAGGTCATGATCTTTGGCAAGCAAACGGAACTCTGGGGAGACAGGTGGTGGCCGTCGGATCTGGGTCCTACGCCAACCCCGGTCGCAGAGTTAAAAAACCTTGGGGTCTGGCTCGATCCGACTCTCACCTTTGTCTGCCATACCAAGCGCACAGCGGCCTGCTGCTTTGGCATTTTGCGTGGACTAAGGCCTGTACTAAAAAATGTTGATGCCACCACCAGGCAACTTGTGATTCAAGCAACCGTGATCTCTCGGCTTGTTTACGCCAGCTCCCTTCTAGCGGGATTAAACCAATCAGAAATCACCCGCCTGCAGCATGAACAGAATGCCGCGGCGAGAGCTGTTGTGGGACTACCTAGATTTTGTCCAACTGCTAACACCTTGCGTACGCTGCATTGGCCACGGATTGCGCAAAGGATTCAGTTCAAGGTCCTTTGTGTAGCCTACAAGATTCTCAAGGGATTCCCTGCTATGATCCTTTCCAATCTTCTGTCCCGCTATGTTCCGGTCCGGGCTTTAAGATTTTCAGACCTAGAACTTGTGGTTGTCCCCCGCTTTAAGCGTTGCAGGGCAGGCGGCCGCTCTTTTCAAGTTCGCGCCGCAGGGTTGTGGAACTCCCTTCCCCCTGCGATTCGTGCCCTTGGGGATCTGCTTTCTTTCTGTCGAGCTGTAAAAACTTTCTTGTTTCCTTAAATTCGCTCTGCTCTGTTGTGTCCAGTTGTGTTGTGTTGCTACCTTGTCGGGCGCCAGGACGCTCCTTCGCTGGAGCATCTGTGCGCATAATAAATGAGCCTAACATAACATAACGTAACATAACAGCTTGAGCGGAAAATCCGTTCCGCTCGCGGATTTTCGGTAAATTTGCAATTCGCGAGATTCGCAAATTTCCCGCAAAATCCGCGAACGAAAATCCGCGAATGGAACGGATTGGGTCAAAAGTTCAAGCTGACTTTTGTAACTCTTTTAGAATGGCGCCGGCAAGCTGCCAGAGCCATTCTAAAATAGTTACAAAAGTCAGCTTCAACAGGAAGCTCTAATAGATAAAGTAAAGCAGGTGCTGCTCAAATTCAGTTACACAATCATTAATCACCCCAAACTTGGGGTGATTAATGATTGTGTAACTTAATTTGACCTTCAACTGGAGCACCTGCTTTACTTTATCTGTTAGTGCTTCCTGTTGAAGCTTTTTCTAGCTATTTTAGAATGGCGCTGGCAGCGCCATTCTAAGTGGGGCTGAGGGCAGAAGGGCACAAAAGTGGGACAGAGGACAGAAGGGGACAAAAAATGAGTGGGGCAGAGGGCAGAAGGGCACAGAAACAAGTGGTACAGAGGGCAGATGGGCATAAAAAACGAGAGGGTGGCAGTGATTAAACAGGCAAAAAAAAACACGCAAAGCGCCTCGCGAACATGCAAAAATAAAAAAATCTGCAAACTTGCGCGAATTTGTGAATTTTGCGGATTGCCAATTCGCAAATTCGCGAATTGCCAATTTGCAAAATTTGCCCATGCTTAGTAAGGAGTATAATAGCTTGCCACCGTCCGCTGCTGCTGAGCCATCTCCGCAGCAGCTCCTCCTGGTGGCACTTGTGTCGCCGCCGCATCCGCCCCTGGAGTGGACCCCTCCGCACTGCTGGCCCCGGCACTGGTGGTGGGAAGTGCCGCATCCGATGTTGTGACGTTAAGAAAAAACATGTCATTTTTAGATGCCATACACCACCCCCATTTCGTCTCGTAATGGAAGAGAAAATGTTAATACATAAACCATTTTTAATAATTGGACTGAAAAAAAGTTGCGGTTTTGGGGAGGGTGTTAACTTATATGCTTAGCCATAACATGCAACACTTTTTGGCACAACTGATGAATGCTGGCTTTTTAATGTGCAACATTTTTCTAATTCCAGACAGAACCACCTACTCCTCATCACCACCAGAAGGACTTGAAGTTCCAACAAGATGAGGGCTCCTGAGTCCCGCACAGTTACTTCTGACTGAGGTATGTGGAAAGTCGAACTGTACCTAACTTCAACAATGTCCTATTTCTCTTGTCCATAATTCTGTATGTGCAGAATAGACCCTGAAACACTAGCTGTATGGTATGTGCTACTATCAAATCAAAAACCCAGCTACAAGCTTATTCTTGGTGAACACTGATGTTTTGTTGTTGGAAATTGTCAAAGCACTAACATTAAGAAGACTGGAATAGACAGCAAAGGCAACCCAGAGGACTACACTCAGTGCCTCTGGAGCTATTGCTGGATCAGAGTTTTGTTTAACACCGTTTGCCAACTGGGCAAGCTTAGCTACCCACACAGACCGACTCATAATAATAGTAAATAGAAGAAGCAAAGAGAGTGATGGTAGAGAGGCAGGATAAGAATGTAGAAACAGTCTACAAGAAGATCAAAAACTATTTTGTAAAAAAAAATAATTAGTAAACAGTTTGGAATGAAAAGGAGCTGTAAAAGTTATGGAAGTATAATTATATTAACAACAGAACAATTTACTGGGGCCAGCAGAAGAGCCTGCAGAGGACCGTTCCTGCCCACTTTGTTCCACCGGAGTCTCAGGTGTAGTCTTCTTGCCCCTGGGAGGTGCTGATGATCATGAAATAAACACAAACATAGATGATTGTTTTTTAGAAATATTTGATTTCTTTGACCACAATCTAAAATGATCTCGGGGAAACAAATTACCAACAATTGCAATACATGTATTGATTGACCTATCTGATCTGGTCAACTAGGATAGATAGAACAGTATTGCTGGATTCGCAGACCGTCTACTTGAAAACTTATGTTAATCACTAACTAAACCAACAACAAAAAGGTTCTACTATGACTGCCAGCACTCAGCAGCACACGACGTGACAGACACAGTCCGTCATCATGACTGCAGACCACTAAAAAATGTCCTACTACCAAATACCAACTCATAATATACTCAACCTATCAATCCACTACTATTTTTTCTTAGTGGCAGCAGGAGTATAAAGAAAGGACTAGACTTGAGTCCTAGTCTCTCTAGCATTATGCAGTTCTGCTCAAATGAGCACAAAGTTGCAAACAAGTAAGCATAGTAGCAACGCCACTGAGCAGTCGAGCACCTGCAATCACAGAAGCTATTTAAACATTAATTTACCTGCAATGTAATCAAATCGGCAGCATTCTTGCTCTTCGGGAAAAACATATGTTAGCAATTTAACACATAGCAGAAGAAAACAAAGTAGTTATTAAATAGCTACTCACCAAGGCCAGGGATCTCCACGCCTAGCAGGTGGAGCAGGTCCTGCTCCCGGTCAAGGACGTCAGACCACTGGTGCGTCGCTTGGTCATAGGTGTGCCGGACACCTGACTCCCTACGCATGGCCCGGCACAATTTATCCCAGAGCTGGCGACGCTCCTGGAGGCCATACCCTGAACCAGGCCTGCCCCCTGCTGCCACGTCTTCAGGAGGTGGATTGAACATAAAATATAAGTGCAGCCACCTTTACCGCGCTGAAAATTTCCCTGGCCACTACATCCTCCACCCTTAATCGCCCACAAGAGAGCTGGGTACGGGGTGCGTGACCCTTCCCCTTGCTCTTCCCGGCTCCCTTTGCCATGGTCCTGGACGGACATACTGTTCAAACAAAGTAACAATCTTCATCCACTGAACTTCTGCTCTACATACACCTCTGCTATCTATGAGGAAGAAGATACCATCCAGGCTTCCAAAGTAAACGTCTATCATTCTTCTTAATGTCTCAACTGTACCAACTTTACTTTTTCTCAACAACCAACTAACACCCTTTTTTCATTTTATTTGGTAAACCACCGTCTTGATTTGCATTTGAGTTTCACCCAAATGATATATTGCAATGCACACCATACATGCATTTTCTGATTCACCCACACAGGCAGTCATCTTTTCTTTCTCCTCTAACCATCCTTGCTTCAAGCAGCCATGCATCTGATTCTTTCCTACCAGCCACCACCGCATGCATTCAAAAACACGTATCATTCTTTACAGTCATAAATGTTACGACTCGCTCGTCCTTCCTTACACCCTTCTTTCCCTTTTAGTTCATCACATCCCTCAAGTTCATCTGATCTGACTTGGCTTCAAGATAAAAGTTTCACAGCTGAGTTGAAGTCAAATAGAGGGGGTCATTGCTTAATCGAGAACTACCGCCGCTAATACTATGGCTAAGTCAAGGGTGACTGTCTTCTCCGTGATTGGCAAAAACGTAGTTCTAAATTAGTAACTGTTCATAACAGTACAGGGTACTTCTACTAGTGTACTGTCTACTGTACAGTACATCATACACCCCTTTGCGAGCCTACTCTAAAATGTCAATAAGTAAGGAGTATAATAACTTACCACCACCTGCCGCTGCTGAGCCATCCCCCGCAACAGCTCCTCCTGGTGGCACTTGTGTCGCCGCCGCATCCGTCTCTGGAGTGGACCCCTCCGCGCTGCTGGTCCCGGCACTGGTGGTGGGAAAGCCCGCATCCGATGTTGTGACGTCTAGAAAAAACATGTCATATTTTTAGATGCCATACACCATGCCCTATTTCGTCTCGTAATGGAAGAGAAAATGTTATTACATAAACAATTTTTAATTATTGGGACTGAAAAAAAGTCACGGTTTTGGGGAGGGTGTTAACTTATATGCTTATATTTATTATCAAAGGAAGACTAGCTCAATATGACCATTCGTGTCAGGACTCTGATTAGCTTTGTCATGGGCACCTTGTTGGTGAGTTCATGAAGCTTTCACCGACCAACCTAGTTGGTGGCATGCTTCATCATCGGACCCACCCAGAAACACCTAATGTGACCCGGGTGTGCTACGATGCCTGATTACAGCGGAGCTGGTATGTTACTGAGAGTGCAGTGTGGGGTGTTAGGTGAAATGTCAGTTAAAACGGCTTGGGGAGGGTCCCAGTACCCGTGGGTAAATTATAGTTTAATACTTGGGCCGCCGTCAGCGAATAAAATAAGGCTTGGGGATGTTAGGGTGGCGAGTTACTACCCCCTACATTCATCAGTTGGTCGACATGTTTCAGCCAGTGCCTTAAATTATTCTGGCTTTCCTCCGGACCTTTTAAAATTGGTGTTAGTGCAAGTGCTAAAAAAATTGGGGATTGTAATCCAGACTATGTGTTACACACACTAAGGTGTTTCTCTAAGTGTGAGGGGGGATTCCCTTCTCAAGTATACGCTGGGATTTAGCAGCCAAAGCTTCCTGGAGTGAAGCGGTAAGGTAGTGACCAGCCTTTCTGGTCAGAGCCTGCCTTGTACCTGTTGCGCCGTCCTCGTACTCCGGTAGGACACTTTTTGGCACAACTGATGAATGCTTGCTTTGTAACGTGCAACATTTTTCTAATTACAGACAGAACCACCTATTCCTCATCACCACTAGGAGGACTTGAAGTTCCAACAAGGTGAGGGCTCCCAAGTCCCGCTCAGTTTCTTCAGACTAAGGTATGTGGAAAGTCGAACTGCACCTATCATCAACAATGTCCTATTTCTCTTGTCCATACTTCTGCATGTGCAGGATAGTCCCTGAAACACTAGCGGTATGGTATGTGCTACTATCAAATCAAAAAGCCAAATACTAGCTTATTCTTGGTGGACACTGACATTTTGTTGTTGGAAATTGTTAAAGCATTAACATTAAGAAGACTGGAATAGACAGCAAGGGCAACCCAGAGGACTGCACCTAGTGCCTCTGGAGCTATTGCTGGATCAGAGTTTTGTTTAACACGGTCTGCCGACTGGGCAAGCTTAGCTACCAACACAGACCGACTCATAATAATAGTAAATAGTAGTAACACAGAGAGTGATGGTAGAGAGGCAGGATAAGAATGTAGAAACAGTCTACAAGAAGATCAAAGACTATTTTGTAAAAAATAGAATTAGGAAACAGTTTGGAATGAAAAAGAGCTGTAAAAGTTAGGGAAGTATAAATAAATTAACAACAGAACAACTTACTGGGGCCAGCAGAAGAGCCTGCAGAGGACCGTTCCTGCCCACTTTGTTCCACCGGAGTCTCAGGTGTAGTCTTCTTGCCCCTGGGAGGTGCTGATGATCATGAAATAAACACAAACATAGATGATTGTTTTTTTAGAAATATTTGATTTCTTTGACCACAATCTAAAATGATCTCGGGGAAACAAATTACCAACAATTGCACTACATGTATTGATTGACCTATCTGATCTGGTCAACTAGGATAGATTATACAGCATTTCTGGATTCGGAGACCGTCTACTTGGAAAGTTATGTAAATCACTAACTAAACCAACAACAAAAAGGTTCTACTACAACTGCCAGCACTCAGCAGCACGAGACGTGACAGACACAGTCCGTCATCATGATTGCAGACCACTAAAAAATATCCTACTACTATATAACAAGTCATAATATACTCAACCTATCAATCCACCACTATCTCTTCTTAGTGGCAGCAGGAGTACAAAGGAAGGACTAGACTTGAGTCTCTAGTCTCTCTAGCATTACGCAGTTCTGCTCAAATGAGCACAAAGTTGCAAACAAGTAAGCATAGTAGCAACGCCACTGAGCAGGAGAGCAACTGCAATCATAGAAGTTATTTAAACATTAATATACCTGCAATGCAATCGAATAGGAAGCATTCTTGCTTTTCGGGAAAAACATATATTAGCAATATAACACAGAGCAGAAGAAAACAAAGTAGTTATTAAATAGCAACTCACCAAGGCCAGGGATCTCCACGCCCAGTAGGTGGAGCAGGTCCTGCTCCCGGTCAAGGACGTCTGACCACCGGTGCGTTGCTTGGTCATAGGTGCGCCGGACCCCCGACTCCCTACGCTTGGCCAGGAACACCTTATCCCGGAGCCGGCGACGCTCCTGGAGGCCATACCCTGAACCGGGCCTGCCCCCTGCTGCCACGGTCTTCAGGAGGTGGCGCTGAACATAAAATATAAGTGCAGTCACCTCCACCACGCTGAAAATCTCCCTGGCCTCTACATCCTCCCCCCTTAATCGCCCGCAAGGGAGCCGGGTACGGGTGCGGGACCCTCCCCTTGCTCTTCCCTTTACCATGGTCCTGGACAGGAAAGTTAAATAAAAAATAGGAAAGAATAGAGAAAAAGGAAATAAAATAAAAGAGTTAAAAAAAGTAGTTTAAAGTAACCAAAAGTAGAAAAAACCACAAAATATAGATGTAGAAAAAGAAAGGGATAGATAATGAGTAAAAAAGATTTAAAAAATTTCAAAGAAACAAAGGATTGCACATAGTAGGGGAGGATTGAAAAAGCATGCCCAGAACCATAGCAATGATTGAAAAACAAGATGGCCGCGCCCATTGAGGACCGCGTGGGAAAGTTTGCACGATATTTCCCCCGCAAGCACGCAAAAACGCACAGGACCATGTAATTGCGCACCGCGCACAACGCAAGCATGCAACTAGCGCCCCCAAATGGAAATACGCAACGCGAACAAGATGGCCTCTCCCATGTATGAGCACTTGGGTAACTCAGCGGTCGGTGCACTGCAAGAGGCCCTCAAAAATTTTTTGCAAAATTCCCAAAAATTTGCGGATTATGCGAACGCGAATTCGCTCGAATTTGCGTACCACGAATTCGCAAATTTCGCCCATACTTAATTATATCCCCATCTTAAAATGTGCCACAAGGCATGTTTGCACACGTCACCTTAGGCCCCATTCCCTCCCTTCACCACTGTGTAAATGCACCCTGTGGCCATTTTAATTTGGGAGATTAAGTCCCCTTGAATCCTGATGGTCCCTAGGGTCCAAGTAGCCCAATAGGTACCTTCAGTAAGCGCTACAGAGATGCATTGCAGAGAGGTGTAAAAAAGGGTACGGCCTGGACCACCTCTGTGCAACGCAGAGGCGCTTAGTGGAAGCACCTGCTGGACTAGTTGGCCCCCAGGGGCCCTCAGGAATAAAGGGGCATTATTTCCCTATCTTAAAACCTACCACAGGGTGTGTTTGCACAAGTCACCTCAGGCCCCATCGCCTCCCTTCACCACTATCTAAACGCACCCTGTGTCTTTTGGGAGATTAAGTCCCCTTGAATCCTGAGTGTCCCTAGGGTCCAAGTAGTCCACTAGGTACCTCCAGTAAGCACCACAGAGCTGTTTCACCACTATGTAAACATGCCCTGTGGCCATTTTAAGTTGGGATATAACATCCCCTTGAATCCTGAGTGTCCCTTGGGTCCAACTAGCAAACTAGCCCACTAGATACCTCCAGTAAGCGCCACAGAGCTGCGTTGCAGAGCGGTGTAAAAAGGGGCATGGCCTCTGCCACCTCTCTGAAACACGATTTACAAAAGGGGGTGGTGATGAACAGAGTGTCTGAATTGAGCAGACCACTCTTACCCAGTCCAAAGATCAGGGCTTGATCCATCACCGTTATTTATCTCACTGCCCCATCCCAGCTCAGAACCTGGCTATATGCAAATCAGTCTGTCCCTGGCCCAGTGCATCATGGGAACAGGGCAGACTAAACTACCAAGCCAATTCTTTACCAGAAAGGAGCCAAGCTACCGGGGACCGGTTTCTGGCATTTCAGCCTCTTCGGCCCGGCTTGCTTGAATCCTGATGGAGCAGTGAGAAAGGGACTCATGTCTGAGTATACCCTGCCACACCTATAGTGGCCAAAATCGATTTACAAAAGGGGGTGGTGATGAACAGAGTGTCTGAATTGAGCAGACCACTCTTACCCAGTCCAAAGATCAGGGCTTGATCCATCACCGTTATTTATCTCACTGCCCCATCCCAGCTCAGAACCTGGCTATATGCAAATCAGTCTGTCCCTGGCCCAGTGCATCATGGGAACAGGGCAGACTAAACTACCAAGCCAATTCTTTACCAGAAAGGAGCCAAGCTACCGGGGACCGGTTTCTGGCATTTCAGCCTCTTCGGCCCGGCTTGCTTGAATCCTGATGGAGCAGTGAGAAAGGGACTCATGTCTGAGTATACCCTGCCACACCTATAGTGGCCAAAATCGATTTACAAAAGGGGGTGGTGATGAACAGAGTGTCTGAATTGAGCAGACCACTCTTACCCAGTCCAAAGATCAGGGCTTGATCCATCACCGTTATTTATCTCACTGCCCCATCCCAGCTCAGAACCTGGCTATATGCAAATCAGTCTGTCCCTGGCCCAGTGCATCATGGGAACAGGGCAGACTAAACTACCAAGCCAATTCTTTACCAGAAAGGAGCCAAGCTACCGGGGACCGGTTTCTGGCATTTCAGCCTCTTCGGCCCGGCTTGCTTGAATCCTGATGGAGCAGTGAGAAAGGGACTCATGTCTGAGTATACCCTGCCACACCTATAGTGGCCAAAATCGATTTACAAAAGGGGGTGGTGATGAACAGAGTGTCTGAATTGAGCAGACCACTCTTACCCAGTCCAAAGATCAGGGCTTGATCCATCACCGTTATTTATCTCACTGCCCCATCCCAGCTCAGAACCTGGCTATATGCAAATCAGTCTGTCCCTGGCCCAGTGCATCATGGGAACAGGGCAGACTAAACTACCAAGCCAATTCTTTACCAGAAAGGAGCCAAGCTACCGGGGACCGGTTTCTGGCATTTCAGCCTCTTCGGCCCGGCTTGCTTGAATCCTGATGGAGCAGTGAGAAAGGGACTCATGTCTGAGTATACCCTGCCACACCTATAGTGGCCAAAATCGATTTACAAAAGGGGGTGGTGATGAACAGAGTGTCTGAATTGAGCAGACCACTCTTACCCAGTCCAAAGATCAGGGCTTGATCCATCACCGTTATTTATCTCACTGCCCCATCCCAGCTCAGCACCCCTTGTTGTAAATATTTTTGTCCACCCTAAGCGTGGAAGGGTATTCTCAGATGTGAGACCCTTGCTCATTGCACCATCAGGATTCAAGCAAACCGGGCCGAAGACGGCTGTAATGCCAGAAACCGGTCCCCGGGAGCTTGTTTCCTTCCCAGTGTAAGAATTGGCTTTTGTAGTTTGGTTTGCTCTGTTCCCATCATGCACTGGGACAGGAACAGACTAATTTGCATACAGCCAGGTTCTGAAACTGGGATGGTGCAGTGAGCTAAAAAACGGTGTTGGATCTAGCCCTGATCTCTTGACTGGGTGAGAGCTTTCTGCTTAATTCAGAGACTCTGTCCCTCACCACCCCTTGTTGTAAATACCTCTCTGAAACACAGCACAGTAGCGTTGCATGAAGCACCTGGTGGGTTAGTTGGCCCCCTGGGTCTCTCAGGATTGAAGGGGAATTATTTCCCCAACGTAAAACGTGCCACAGGGCATGTTTTCACACGTCACCTCAGGCCCCATCCCCTTCCTTCACCACTGTGTAAACGTGCCCTGTAGCTGTTTTAAGCTGGGAGATTAAGTCCCCTTGAATCCTTAAGGTACCTAGGGTCAAACTAGCCACCTCGGTACCTCCAGTAAGCGCCGTTGCAGAGAGGTGTAAAAAGGGGCACGGCCTACACCACCTCTCTGCAACACAGTGCAGTGTCACTTACTGAAACCACCAGGTGGGCTAGTTGGCCCCCAGGGGCCCTCAGGATTGAAGGGGGAATAATTTCCTAACCTAAAACACGCCACAGGGCGTGTTTGCACACGTCACCTCAGGCCCGTCCCCTCCCTTCACCACTGTGTAAATGCGCCCTGTGTCCATTCTAAGTTGGGAACTTAAGTCCCCTTGAATCCTAAGGGTCCCTAGGGTCAAACTAGCCCACTAGGTACCTCCAGTAAGCACCACAGAGCTGCATTGCAGGGAGGTGTAAAAAGGGATGTGGTCTCTGCACACCTGTCTGCAACACAGCTCTGTGGCACATCCTGGAGGAACATGGTGGGCTAGTTGGCCCTAAGGGACCCTCAGTATTGAAAGAAAATTCATTCCCCAACTTACAACTCGCCATGGGGCGCGTTTGCACAATGGTGAAGGAAGGGGACGTGGCATGAGGTGACATGTCTCTGATCCCCTTCCCAGCCGAGGTCATTGAGAAAATCATCAACAGACAGCTAACCCGATACCGCGAAGAAAACAGAATCCTGGACCCTTCACAGTCAGGGTTCCGCAGCAACCACAGCACCGAGACCGCCCTCATCGCCGCCACTGACGACATCAGGACCCTGCTGGACAACGGCGAGACCGCAGCACTAATCTTCTTAGACCTCTCCGCCGCCTTCGACACCGTCTGCCACCGCACAATACGTGCACGCCTCCACACCGCAGGGATCCAAGACAAGGCACTGAAATGGACCACCTCCTTCCTCTCTGGCAGAACCCAGAGCTTCCGCCTCCCCCCATTCTGGTCTGAAGCCTTGGAGATCATCTGCGGTGTACCCCAGGGATCCTCCCTCAGCCCGACAATGTTCAACATTTACTTGGCCCCGCTCGCACACGTCGTCCGACAGCACCACCTCAACATAATTTTCGATGCCCACAACACTCAACTGATCCTCTCCCTCACCGAGGACCTCATCACCGCCAAAGCCAACCTCACAAAGGAATGAAGGCCGTCGCCGACTGGATGTAGACCAGCCGTCTGAAGCTAAGCTCTGACAAGACAGAGGTCCTCATCCTCCGCTCCAACCCTTCATCCTGGATGACTCCTGGTGGCCGACAGCTCTGGGAGCAGTCCCAACACCCATCGACCACGCACGCAGCCTGGGAATCATCCTCGACTCAACGCTCTCAATGACCAAGCAAGTCAAAGTCGTCTCATCCCCCTGCTTCAACACCCTCCACAAGATCTACAGATGTATCCTGACAGATATAAGAAAGACAGTCACCCAGGCCCTCGTCAGCAGCAGACTCGACTATAGAAACGCCTTCTACGTGGGAGCCCTGACCAAGCTCATCAGACAACTACAAGGCATCCAAAACGTCTCGGCACTACTGATCTTCGACATACCACACCATTGCCACATCAACCCCCACCTGAGGGACCAGCACTGGTTCCCCGTCAGCTGGAGGACATCCTTCAAGCTCCTTATCCATGCACAATGCACTCCACAAGACCGGCCCAGCCTACCTCAACAGACAGCTCTCCTTCTACATCCCCAACTGCCAGCTATGATCTGCCGACCTCTCACTCGCCACTGTCCCGTGCATCCGAAGAACAACCACTGGTGGGAGATCCTTCTCCCACCTCGCAGATAAGACATGGAACACCCTCCCACTGAGCCTACGACAGACCAAAGACCTGCTGACCTTCAGGCGGATGTTCAAGACCTGGCTGTTTGATCATTAGCATTCACTCCCCCCTACAGCGCCTTGAGACCCTCATGGGTATGTAGTGCGCTTCAAAAATGACTGATTGATTGACATGTCTGCAAACATGCCCTGTGGCGCGTTTTTAGTTGGAGAATTAATTCCTCCTCAATCCTGAGGATCCCTGGGGGCCAACTAACCCACCAGGTACCTCCAGTATGCACCAGAGAGCTGTGTTGCAAAGAGGTGTTCAGAGGCCAATCCCCTTTTTACAATACTGTGCAATGCAACCCACCCTGCCCCAATACACTAAAGCATGTCTGGCACCTCCCTGGACATGAAACCTATTGTCCAGGGCTCCCCTGCCTGAGTTACGTCTAGCACCAGGAGGTCAGACACGTGCCTGTGGCAGCAGCATCCATTTTGTGATGCTGAGGCTCTTCTAAACTTCTACTGAGTTTACCAGTGTGTACATGTCTTCTCCTTCTAGAAGGCTGGAAATCTACCCACGCCGCCAGAACTTGCGCGGGGGGGTAGGATCCCACTACATGCTTTAATGAAGCCATTCCAAAGTTAGCATTAACCGCGAGGATTATAATGCACTTAAGAGTATATGGTATGGCTATATCTTAGAACATCTATAAGGAAGGGATTCTGAAAGCTGCAGTGGGGCTCAGCTCATGTTAGGGCACCTTCTCACACAAAACCAAGCACTCTGCCTTCAGGATTGTCAAGGCCTGTCATATGAGTGACTTATAGGTTTATATGTGTCTATATATAGGTAGATACAGGTATATTATTTTAAGTAAGGGGTGCTTACACCAACTTACCTAGGCTGCAAATGCAGACCTGGGGTGCCATTTTGGATGGCTTTCCAGGGGTGGCATAATACATGTTTCAGCCCCTGGTAAGCCTCTGGGGTACCTATTCCCTTATTACCTAAGGTACCATATGCTAGGGACGCACAAGGGTAACCAGTAAACAATCTGGAGTGTACCTAATGTACAGGTAACCAATTTAAAGAGAGAACAGCTAGGCTGTGGTCCTGATTAGCAGGGCCACATCCAGACTAAAGTAAAATAAACAGTGAAACACAGCAAAAGGTGGGATTGACCATAGGAAGCGGATCCTACTGTCCTACACGTAGTATATGGTACCTTAGGTACCAAGGGCATAGGTACCCCAGAGGCCTACAAGGGACTGAAGCATGTATTATGCCACCCCTGGGAAGCCTTCCAAAATGGCACCACAGGTCTGCACTTGCAGCCTGCGTAAGGTGGTGTAAACACCCCTTACTTAGATATAGTATACCTATATCTATATATATATATATATATATATATATATATATATATATATATATATTACCTACTGGCGGTCGCCAGTAGGTATATATAGTTAGGATTTTTTCTCTATGGAACTTTTGAAAATTCTATGTCTAATAACTTTGGAGTTTGTGGACGGAATCGGCTGAACTTTTCAGGAAAATGGCACATTTTGTTTCTGAGCAGCCCCTGAAAATCTGGGGGGGTTCCGTCAAGGGGGGGCCGAGAAAAAAGGGGGGTCCCAAAACGTGTTTTTCCCATTCATTTTTCCATAGGGCCTTTGGCCTCACTTTTAGCTCGAACGGCTGAATGGATTTACACAAAACTTGGCAAAATTGTAGGGACTGTTTGCCCGATGTGCCTTTGCTGGGTCTCAATATATGAGCTCCAGTGGATTTTGAGAAATTAACGTTTAAAAAAAACAGATATATCTGTGACAGCGTCCCGGATAGCGCTCCAGATTGCGTACTTTTCGCGTAACGGAGCTTTGCGAAGCGAAGCTGATTGGCTCTCCGGTGTCTGTCAACATTCTAAACAGTCCGGTGCGGCCGCCATCTTGTCTCTTGGTAGGATCGAGAGACAAGAGGAGGAGAAAAACGAAGGGGGAATTTAATGAGAGGGGGCAAGGTAGACCTCTCTTGACCCCCTAGGAATGATGTTGGGGTTATTAAAGGGTCCCTTGGGGCAAATAATAAAAATTTGATTTTTCGCGGTAGAAGCGCTTCTCGGTTCGCGAACCGGGTCGCAAACTGGTAGCGAAACGTGAATTCGCCATTTTGTGTTTCGATTTAATTAAATTACTAGGTATAAGGGGGTACGGGAGACGTATCCTGACCCCTTATGTTTTCTGTGGGTGGCTGAGGAGGCTCATATATGTTGATATATGTCTTCCAGCGGCTGTGCGTGAGCGTTTTTTTTTTTTGCTGCGTGACGTCTGTTAACGTTCGATTCGATGGAAATCAGGAACTGTTGACCGCCATTTTGTCACTGCGAGTAAATATTTTGTTAAAAATAATTTTTATAAATTAATCCCTATTGATAAACATTGTCTGCGCCATCTTGCCTTTTTTGCAATGCCACACTTTTGTCGAGCACTGCAGCCATTTTAGATGCCTTGACCAGACCCACTCTCTGCACGCCGCCGATCCTCAGCATGGCTCCCCACCCTCGCAAGCATCTCCCCCACGCACTGGTCACCCCCGCTCTCTCTCTCATGCATGGGCCAGAAACCTCCTCCCATCTGCGCTGTTCTTCTCTGAGAATCACACCCTGTTCCCGCCCGACACCTCCCTTTCACCCTATTCACTACCGCACCCTCTGACACTCCTCTTTCTCTGTGTCCGATTGTCCAGGCCGGTCCCAGGCTATCACCTAGCCCTGCACATGTAGTTTATGGCCCCAGCTGTAGAGAATCACCCTCTTCAAAGGAGTTACAGTAGATCAAGGCCCCCACCCGATGAGATCCGTCACACCACACGCGTTTCTACTATCTGATAACCATCCTGTATTGTGCTTGGGGAGGGGATTCTCACTGTGAGGGTGTGTGGGTCCGAGCCTGAAGCGGAAGATTCCAGGGATGCCTCTTTGTACATAAAAGTTTTTACAATTATGTGTCACATTATAAATATATAGCACTCCAACAAAGTTGTAGGATTATAACACTTTAATAACTTATAAATATATACAACGCTCCAACAAAGTAAACATGTGAAAAAAAACTTTTTAAACAACTATTTACATGACATTGCTTTAACCAGGATAGACAAAGAAATGACACAGTGATGTAAAAGTTTCTGAAAGAAATGCCAAGAACGTCCCATGTGAAAGTGAATTTTATCTGGCAATTTTTTTCTTTTCCTTCTCATGAAAAGAAAGTTAATGCCAGGTTCGTTACCTGCCTCATCTGCAAAAAAAAAAACTCTCGAGAGGGCCTGAAAAAAAATATAGCTATGGTAATCATACCATGCATCGGCACATGGAGAGGTGGCACCCTCTTAATTATTCTAAAGCACAACTTCGAGATTTGGTGGATAATCCCCGACCGGCAAAAACATCCACCAATGACTTAGCAATAAGTGAGTCAGAGGCAAGGGAAACAGTCCCAAATCTGTAAAAGAACTTTAGGCAGATGAGATTGACTTGTGTAGCATGTGGAAAATTAATTTCATGCAGAGAGATGAGTATTACTTTAATAAATAGATCATATGAAAAATCATCAATGTCCAAAACGTCCTAGAAAGTAATTTTTGTCATTTTTGAGGAAGAGAGATAACCTACAGTGGTACGGGGTCGTTTTCGTTCGTACTAGGGGGGCCAGGTGACATTCGTTCGGGGTGGCTTAGGGGCATTTAAAACAACTTCCCTGATACAGGTAGCATATAAAGTAGAGGCTAAATACCAGGATCTTTATCGATTGCTTTATGCTGTAGAAAAATGAAAAACACACAACAAACCTGGACCATTCATATTTTCAATGTTTCTGCGTACTACACTTTTTAACCCTTAACTAATTGAGCTGCTTCATTTCACCTGCTTTTTTTTATATAAAATTAAAAAAAAAAAAAAAAAAAAAATCGGAAACAGTGGCCATTTCTTCGAAACTTACCAATCTACGCGTTACAACTACGTTTGCTTTTTCAAAAACCTTTAATAAAAATGTTGGTGCCCAAATACGGGCTTACAACCCCGTGGGCCGGCCACGGAGCAGGCTGGAACTGAAAATGGGGGAGGGGGGGTATTTATGTGTGGAACACATAACAGAGAGTCAGTGGTCGTTGATTTCATAGTAAAAAGTGCGACAAGTGCAACAAAATCATATCGATAATTCATTGTGAGCAAGTACCAAAAGTGTCGACAATTCGAACCTTCAATAATAAATACAGTAATCAATGATGCATTAGAAGTTAATATCAATTCATTGTTGGAACGTGTAATCAGTACCCGTCCCATGTCAATTCATTGTTCGAACGTATATTCAATACCCATCCTGGATCAATTCATTGTCCGAACATATAATCAGTCTTATCCCATATCAATTCATGTGCTAAAAACTGCATACATATCTCATGATATCAAGGCTGAGCAATCTGGGCACAACAAGGAGTTGAGAGTTTCATTTGTACCGGCGCCATTTTGGGTGAGGTCAGGAAGGTCCAAGTATAGTCAAAATGTCTCCACCAACTCGTGGTTGGACCGGGACCTCTTTCGGCAGTCCAAAAGTTTTCGTTGAAGGGTAGCAGAGGGGACTGCCGACATGAACCATCAGTCAAAGTGGGGTGGGAGGTAACAATCTCTCCTACCGGGTCCTTCCGGGTTTTTCCTCCGGAACTTATCAAGTTGGTAGTCTTGCAGGATTTTGGTCATTTCTAGACTGATGCCGGCGCCAGCATGAGCGCGCCGACGTCCCGCGGCTACGTCGTGGTCGTTCCGTGGGTGATCATGGCAGTCATTCCCCGTCGGGGGTCGGGGGCCCCCGTGGCTCTTATAGAATCTTCAAAGTTGAGGAGAACGTTTCTGGATGCAGGACTCATTTTCTAGTTGAACTCAGAAGCGTCGTTGCACCGCAACAGTGGACGAGACCCCCGCTGGGTGAGCGGAGCATCATTGCCTCGCAATAGTGGATGAGACCTTTTGTTGGGTGAGTGGGGCGTTGGGGGTGCAGCTGAGGGGCCCCCACCTGGGGGGGTGGGAGAGGCTCGTTCGCGCCGCCTCTCCCTCCCAGCGCACCCCACGCCGACACCTGGCGCTGATATCCGTGATGTCCGGACCAGGCGATAAGAGGGGGGGGGGGTCGGAGGCTGAGGCAAGACATCCCCCCCCCTTGGCCTGCAGGGCACCGCTTCAGGACCGAACGGGGAGCTCATACCAAGCCGGGGCCAGACTAGGAGATACTAGGGGAGGGGGGGGGGGTCGGTGGCAACTGCAACTCTCCAGTGTTGTCGCAGCCAAAGATCCCATCGGCCTCGGCTCCTCTCCTGGTGCACCTTACGCGACGACCCTTTTGTTGGGTGAGTGGAGCGTTGGGGGTGCAGCTGAGGGGCCCCCACCTGGAGGGGTGGGAGAGGCTCGTTCGCGGCGCCTCTCCCTCCCAGCACACTCCACGCCGACACCTGGCGTTGATATCCGTGATGTCCGGACCAGGCGATAAGAGGGGGGGGGGGTCGGAGGCAGAGGCAAGACATCCCCCCCCCGTGGCCTGCAAGGCGGCAGAAGAAGGGAATCGGGAGACCAGTACATTTTGGGCCTTCCACCCCACGGCTGATGGCGATTAGCCGGGCCCCGCCCTGCACGTGTCAAGGCCTCATCTTCCGGATGGGCGTAACCGTGGTCCTGTTGCACTTCGGGAGTTTCCGGAATGGGGGTAGGTATCTGCTGATTTGTATCTATTTCATGTTACCGTTAATGGGCGTGGCGGGCGGTGGGACAGACATGCTTGGAGCAGTGGGGGGTGGCGGAGCCTAGCTACCCCGTGGCTGCCGTAACGTCAAGCTTGGCTTTTTTCACCACTTCCATGTTTCTTAAGGTATTGGTGAAATTGTTTTTGATGGTAAAATGATGTGACTCCTGCAATGTGTCGCTTTAGCGGAACAGATATATGATGTAATTGTGTTGTTAATGTTACGGTGTACATGTAAAAAATGATGCATAAGTGTTGCACGGGCATTGTAGATACTCTCCTATGTGTGCTTAGCAATTTCAAGTCACTTCCTCCGGGTTCATGTGCCTTGTAAATACGTCCCCATGTGTGTCTGGTCATTTGAAGTCATTTTCCTTGTAGTGTAAGGCCCTTGTAAATACGCCCCCATGTGTAAAATTAATTACTTTGCCCTTAAATGTTGCGTTTTCGGTAATTTTACAGAATCGGTAATTTTACCGATTCGGTAATTTTACCGAAAATGCAAGATTGAAATGTGGGTAGCCAATGTTCCATTGGCACATGGCTTTCAGAATCGGTATTTTACCATGGAATATAAATCCATGGTAAAATACCGATTCCTGTGTACATGCACATCTGTGCATGTACACATATGCCATGTGACAGATAGACGTGTCCTTAGGGCATGTCTGTGTGCCACATTGCACACATGCCTGTTTTGGGGGTGCTAGATGGTGTCAAAGTGATACCCCCTGCACCCTTGACAAATTCGGTATTTACCGATTCAGTAAATACTGAATCGGTATTTGAATTGAATCCTATGGGCTTCAAGGCCCATAGGATTCAATAGGAAATACAGATTCAGTATTTACCGAATCGGTAAATACCGAATTTTTAAGGAATCGGTAATAAATCAGATGTTGGTACTTACATCCCATTTACCGATTTTGAAATACCGAATCGGTAAAATTCGGTAATATTCGGTATTTCAAAATCGGTAAATGTGATTTACCTAAATCTGGCCCTAGGTGTACTATTGTTTTACATAAAATGTTTTAAAACTTTGTTTGAAATGAAATGCATGCACACTTAGGGCCAGATGTAGGTGGTCGTTTCAGGCCATTTACCGACCGGTTACGGCCGTTTTCGGCCGTTTCTGATAGTTAAATGGCAAATCGGTATGTAAGGGCTTAAATCCAAGGCCACGTGTAGGTAAATCTACATTTACAGAATCGGAAAAATTATTTGTTCGTTAAAATACCGAATCGGTAATTTTACTGATTCTGTTAATTTGTTATGTAGGGGGGACTCTTCTGAGTCCCAAAGGCCTTAACGAATCGGTATTTTAGCATGAAATCAAACTTCATGGTAAAATACCGATTCCGGTGTGCATGCACATGTGTGCTCGCACATCTATGTAATGTGAAAGGCAGACCTCCTCTTAGGGCTGGTTTGCTTGCTACATGGCACTTGTGCCTGTTTTGAGGGTGTCAGAGGGTGTCAAAGTGATACCCCCTGCATCCTTGTGCATACTTTTTTTTTATATAGCATTGTCGAATCTAGTTCTTACTGTTATTGATTTACTGTTTGGTAATAGTGGTTAATAAAATTTTTTATTATATTTCACCACAGATTCAACTGCAGATTATTTGGGAATTAGACAAAACGTCAAAGATAGCTTGACCCCGGGAGCCGGCCGCTTATGTCGGGTGCGATCTCAGGCTACACCAGTGCTATAAGACTTGGGGAAGGGGTTGGAGCCAAGCGTCTTCTCCGAGTCCGTGCCATCACACCGCCCCTCGGGGGCCTCCGTCAAGCGGTTTAGGGAGGTACCATATCACATTGTTTTCAAATGCAGTCAGGTCCACAAACGGCCCCCACTTACTTTGAGAATAGTGAAGCTGCAGCAGGTGCAAACAAGGTTTAGACAGTGTTACAAGCGCTGCTCAGAACTCTGAAGTATGGCACCCAACATCCAGGACTTATGCCATTTGTGCAAGGCAGTGACATCGAAGCAACTCAGGGACCAAAACCATGAACAAACACTCACGTATTAAAATTTTAGTATTGATGCTTGACTGAGGCCAAGGAGATCAGAGTGCATGAGTCTCATGCTCGATCGATTGAGCTAGCCGGATCGGGCAACAAAAAGTATAAAATAGTTATGTAAATAGTTATTTAATAAAATGTTTTACCCTGTTACTTTGCTGGTGTGTTGTATATATTTATAATATTTGCATAGGGTTTGTCGTTGTTTTGGGTGGGGTGGGTGGCGGAGCCGAGCTGTCTTGCAGCCATCATCGCGTGGAGCTCAGTTCATCTCACTAGTTTCGTATTTCTCATGAAGGGTTGTTCTTAATGTTTCTATTTTAGCTAGGTCAAAAAGAGATCCCATTAGTGGCCTACTGATTT
This sequence comes from Lissotriton vulgaris, assembly GCF_964263255.1. Taxonomy (NCBI): domain Eukaryota; kingdom Metazoa; phylum Chordata; class Amphibia; order Caudata; family Salamandridae; genus Lissotriton; species Lissotriton vulgaris. The sequence goes on along the minus strand of NC_141694.1, from coordinate 916,017,415 downwards.
TGCTCGATTCCTTTTTGTTTTTTTACACAATTTTTCACTATCTGCAAAGACTAAACAGAGTATTGCGACTCTGTGCTTGTTTGTAAATAGAGAATGAACCAAAGAGAACCAATTCTCAAACAGTAAATGCTTGGATAACAATCAATCAAATGGAGAGAGAAGCAGACACGATGGATTAGAACGGGGGCAAAGGCCTGCGTTAACTACCCTTCACTATCTGCAAAGAGAGAGTACTACTAAGAGAAAAGAGGGGGGGCAGCGTTCAAAGCACATCAGCGTGCATAAACACGAAAAAGTTTTGACCTATCACGTACTTGACATTTGACAGTTTTTGATATTTGCTATTAAAAAACCATTGAAATTCACAGAAAAAACCATAGGTTTTAAACCATATATAGTTAGGGATTAGCATTTACAAAACCTTAATTTACTCGCACAAAACCATAGAAATTCGCATATATAGTTAGATGCAATAACTATATATCGCGCACCCGCAATCCACTGCTGATGATGTCACATATTACATCATTCATGACATGGTCAGTGACATCACTGATGACATCACTGATGACATCTCAAATGACATCACTGATGACATCACTGATGACATCACTGATGACATCAATCATGTGATAATACGATTAACCTCTTCAGACTCTAATACAGGGGTCTCCAACCGGTCGATCGCGAGCTACCGGTAGCTCGCCGAGACCCTGTTAGTAGCTCGTTCCACTTGCATTTCAAATTAGCTGGGGCGGGGCGGGCAGAAGAGGATGACGTTCTACTCCTACGCACATCTTGTGTCTGCGCCCCCCTGTATTTCCCAACCCTGGCATCGTACTTTTCATTGTTTGCGAGGAGTGCTCAAGTCGAGCAGCAGGCATGGCAGGGTAGAGCAGCTGGTTTTGGTGAAACAATCAGTCTAGCACTGCCGGGACCCACTCCCCTTTCTGTCTAAGAGAACAGCCTGCTACCTTTATACTTCATTGTTGCAGCAGGTAAGCCGTGCCCGATCAGCTCGATTAACATTTCTAACTCGCATTGCCTCCCTAATCGACAAATCATCTCATTTAAATAATGGCCGTCCGGTCAAACGCACGAAGTGGAGAGATGTTCTACTGAAATAAAGCGTGCAATTCTCATGTGGGCGGCTCGTAGTTCGCCCTACGTTGGGAAACATATATCCAGGGAGCACACCCCAACACCTTTAATCCCTGTCCCAGAAGTACAAAATTACTCGGCCCTTATCTCCTGCTCTAGTCTAGCCCTTCGAGTACTTTCAAACCAAAGCGGCTAACAGTGCGCAGGTCATGTAATTAATACTAAATCACATGCAGCCACAGTTTACAGGATGGCCAACTTTCGAAATTCGATCATTCTAATAGTGCTAGAAAACATGATTCACATTTTTGGGAAGAGGCAGCGATTAAATGATTTGACATTTAGAGGTTGTACAAGTTACTCTCAGGCCTTCAGTTACCCGCATATATTCCAACTGGTTTTATATTCTGGAAAAATGTATGTGGGGCTCAAAAACAAGTCCTGACTTCAGTTCGGGGCAAGGGAAAACATTTGGGTTTGCCCTGTATTAAGCCCAAAACACCATTCAACCCTTTGTGACTGGTCAAACCTGGAATGGGGAGAAACAAAAGCACACTTATAAAAAAAATAACGGTGCAGTAATGTTTTTACCAGGAAATTGAAGACCTGTGTATATTCTCGCTGGTCACACAAAGAGGACTAATGTCTGTAAAGTTATTTTATGTGGAAATCCAGCGTGAATCAAGACTTCGTGTGCCTATGTTGGACATCCGAGGACACAGCTCATGCAATTTACCACTCTTGTGGTCCAAAGCGGCACAGATTTCTCAAAAATAGAGGTGAAGGGTCAAGCTCTCAAATGACTTCAAGCAATATTTCTTTCAAGATGCTCTCTCCATCTTGTTGGATTTTCACATTGTATGTATTACAGACCTCATTTTCTCCTCGGACACTGCAGCGCCGTAATTCTTAGAAGAGTTGTTTGTTACACAATGGATTTTAATTTCTCACATTTGATAACATGCAACAGTTTCTCATGCTTCGTAACCACTCTTCTGGGATAGAATTTTTACTTAAGATAATAAGCTCCCTTGTGCATTCATTGTCTTGCTCTGAGGCTTCATTTTACGTATGATGCTTTAAGAGCTTAGCTAGGGCGGGCGGTCCGAGGAGGATGACGATCCTCTTCTCTGTGCACATCTCGTGTCTGTGCCCCCTGCCTTCCCCACCCTGACACCGTGGTTTTCATTGTGTGTGACGAGTGCCTGTGCAGGGCAGGTTTGCAGGTGGCACGAGTATTACTGAACTGGCCAGGCCCAGTGCCATCTGCCTTTTCAGCCTGCCACCTTTATATTTGATCAAAGAAGCAGGTAAGATGGCATCTACACAGGCAGGAGAGGGGTAGGGTCATATTAGAGCAGTCCTGCTGATTGATGTGCGGCGTGGGCATTAATGGTGTTTCTATGACTGACGGATGTGCGGTCCGCTCGCAGTCATGGCATATTTCTCCGCATAAAAGGACTCTCTGTGCAGCAAGCATCATGAAGTCTGGTCTGTTGTGTCAAGGCCAGTGGCACACATCTCCCAGGCTTTGCTGGGCAACCTAATATTGCTTATTGATTTTTTTAAAGCATATTGCTCAATAACATCTGAGCGGCCACAGCTTGTGAACCAAGTCATGTGGGCTTCGTTTCACTAATGAAAGCGGAGACGTGCCGAGAAGTGTCTTTTAAAACACTCATTTAGCCTGTTTCTATGAGTGTGGTGGGGCAGCAGGTTTTATGGCTGTCAAAGGGCACCATGTCATGAGGATGACTTTCAGCCAGCCTTGTTTCTGAGCCCTTAGCACTATGCATGCTGGGACTTGTAGTTTCGCACTGTCCAATAGAGGTCCGGCTTTGCAAGAGCTAATGTTAATGAAAAAGGAGGGGGGAAAAAAGCCACTGTTCAACTCTGGTCCAGTTCTGTTAGCAAGCAAGTTTATAAATGGTGGATGTATGATCATATGGGCAACTGCTGTTTTCCACAATCAGCCCCTTACCATAACTAACTTTCCATTCCACTAATTACCAACACTGCCATGAGCAAGCAAAGTATGTCTGTTTGTAATGCACTCTTCTATATGGCCACAATTGTTACATGTGGAACATTATATTTGACTATTAAACCATATGTACATGGTGGGAGTGATGCCATTTTGATAGGACCGCACTTGGGAGGCCAGTGGGGTGGGAATAGCAACAGGTGATCCAGGTCCTGCCCTAAAGGCTGGCCTGACAGAGCAGTGCATTGATTGTTTTTTTGGCTGTTTGTGGGCCGATTTTATTTGCTGGTGGTTTGTGCCAATACTTGTCTGTGGTTCTTTGGCTATTTACAGGCTGATTTTATTGGCTGGTGAGCTGGTTTTTATTGTTAAATTCTCTGATATTACTACAAACATTGCTGCAAGCACAAATAGTCTCCAATACCTTGCAAAACACCTCCTATACAACATGTCTTTACATTACAAGTTTAAAACTTAATTTGCAAATGTGGCTCTGAAGAAATTAGGCTTAAAATCCGTAGAGCTGGGCGAGGGGGGGGGTCCCTCGGAAAAATGCGCGAGTTGCTTGGGGTTTAGTAGCTCACGAAGATTTTCACTGACCAGAAGTAGCTCTCACTACACAAAAGGTTGGAGACCCCTGCTCTAATATAACCTTAGATACACTCAGAGTAAACAGACACTCACAGATTGTTACTCATCCATGGAGTTACTCATACACCTAGTCAGTCATGCAAAGAATCAATCACACCTCCATTTCCTCAACTATACAGTTATACACACCTTACTTATTCAAACATATTCTAACATATATTTACTCTCTTATACAATCACTGATACAAGTTTTCAATGATCCATGCAGCCACTCACACATTCACTGGCTCTTATACACAGTAATTTATATATGTGAACTCTCATATGTTTTTTGTTTTACATATGTACTTACTTTGACATGTAGCATTGAGATATCCATTCACTCACCAATACACTCATGCACACAGTCAACCACCCATACAGCTGTTTCCACATGCAGTTTTGAACCCATACATCTAGAGAATCAACTGTTCATACATCTATGCACAGAGTCACACACCTTCCAGACACCCACACACACACACTCACTCTCCCATACAAATACTTGGGCAACCAATCAATAACCCATATAGTTACTCATATAGGTATTGATCAACACATGCAGCATCTTACACACCAACAGATATAATGATGCACACATTCAGACAGTTTAGTCACTAACCCATGCACTCAGTGAGACACATTTAATCATTTTCTCATACAGTCAGTCATGCACCTACTAAATCCTTCATCCAGACACTTATACATCCACTCATTCTTCAATATTAAGACATATTTTAACTTTACAGAAACTTACAGTCACTAAATGATGTCATCAGTGATGTCATCAGTGATGTCATCAGTGATGTCATCAGTGATGTCATTTGAGATGTCATTTGAGATGTCATCAGTGATGTCATCAGTGATGTCACTGACCATGTCATGAATGATGTAATATGTGACATCATCAGCAGTGGATTGCGGGTGCGCCATATATAGTTATTGCATCTAACTATATATGCGAATTTCTATGGTTTTGTGCGAGTAAATTAAGGTTTTGTAAATGCTAATCCCTAACTATATATGGTCTAAAACCTATGTTTTTTTCTGTGAATATATATATAGACACATATTAACCTATAAGTCTTTCCTATGGCAAGCCTTGACAATCCTGAAGGCAGAGTGTTTGGTTTTGTGTGAGAGGGTGCCCTCGCATGAGCTGAGTCTCTCTCCAGCTTTCGAAATTCCTTCCTTAATTCTGTTCTATCATATAGCCATACCATATGGTGCACAGTCTAAATATCAAGTTTTAATTATCGACCTACAAAAATATTGAGTTGGAAATATCGAAGGTACTGAATGTCGAGGTCAATATATCGACCCTAAGGTAAGTAATATTGATTTTTTTATATCGATGTAAGTAATATCGAAGTTACTAATATCGATATTTGTATTATTGTTATGTATTTTAATATATATGTGAAATATGTTTTTGCTATATATGTTACTAATTTTAAATTATATGTGTACTATTTTTATATATTTATAATGTTATTTTTAAGTAATATTTATGTTTTAGTACCGGAGCGGGTTGTGGGTTTATAGGGGAATTGAGTGGGAAGTAATTTAATTGTAATTAATTAATGATTTATTTTTATTTATTGGTATGGATAATTATTTTATTTTTAAATAGTTATTAATTGTCAATTAAATATTTTAATTGGCAATTAATTTTTTTAATTGGTAATTAATGTTTTTAATTGGTAAATAATTTTGTTAATTGGCAAATAATATTTTTAATTGGTATTTAATTTTTATTAATTGGAAATTATTTTTAATTAATTGGTAATCAATGTTTCATAAAAAGTATTATTTGGCATGAAAAACTATTTTATTGTTTAATATTTTCTAATTGTTATTTATTTAAAATAATTAATATTTATTTTGTAATGACAAATATTTTATTGTTCAATATTTATTATTTAGTGACTAATATTTAATAATTATTATTTATTGGCATTTATTGTTGACTTATTTTTAATTAATTATTCATTTGCTATTATGTTTTTAGTAATTATTAATGGGTATTTGTAAATGATGCAGTTATTTAAAATTTTTATTATTTAGTATTTTAAATACAAAAATTATTTATAAGTATGTTATATTTATATTCTACGCTATCCAACGTTTTCCCTACTATTTTACTCTCTGGAGTTGGAATAGTAATTTTTACCTCTACGCTATTCAACGTTTTCCCTACTGTAGCACCCTCTGGAGTTAGAATAGTAATTGTTACCTCAACGCTTTCCCTACTGTAGCACCCTCTGGAGTTGGAATAGTAATTTTTACCCCTACGCTGTCCAACGCTTTCCCTACTGTTGCACCCTCTGGAGTTAGAATAGTTATTGTTACCTCTACGCTATCCAACGCTTTCTCTACTGTAGCACTCTCTGGAGTTGGAATAGTCATTTTTACCCCTACGCTACCCAATGCGTTCCCCACTGTTGTCCCCTCTGGAGTTGGAATAGAAATTTTTACCCCTACGCTATCCAACGCTTTCCCTACTGTAACACCCTTTGGAGTTGGAATAGTAACTTTTACCCCTTGGCAATCCAACGCTTTTCCTACTGTTGGCTACTCTGGAGTTGGAATAGTAATTTCTACCCCTACGCTATACAATGCTTTCCCTACTGTAGCACCCTCTGGAGTTGGAATAGTCATTTTTACCCTTACGCTATCCAACGCTTTCCGTGCTGTTTCACTCTCTGGAGTTGGAATAGTAAATATTACCCCTATGCTATCCAACGCTTTCCCTACTGTTGCACCCTCTGGAGTTGGAATAGTAATTTTTACCCCTACGCTATCCTACGCTTTCCCTACTGTTGGCTTCTCTGGAGTTGGAATAGTAATTTCTACCCCTACGCTCTCCAACGCTTTCCCTACTATTGCACCCTCTGGAGTTGGAATAGTAATTTTCACCCCTACGCTAGCCAACGCTTTCCCTACTGTTGCATTTTCTGAAGTTGGAATAGTAATTTTAAGTGTTACGCTATCCAATGTTATCAATAATGTAGTTTTTTGGGGACTTTGAATGGTAGTTTTATTTATTTCACTGTTTATTATTTGTATTATTATTTTTGATAATTTCGTATATTATTAATTTAAAAAATATTTAAAGTATATTAAAAAAATTGAATGATGTACTTTTTATTTATTTTATTGTTTTATGTGTGTAGATGGATTTGTAATTTATAATATTTTTGATAATTTATAAGTTATTAAAATAATTATTAAAACGTATTATTAACCCCTTCCCAGCTGGTGACCGAACCACTCCGTCATCAGCCGCGGTCGCCCTGTGCTGATGACAGAGCGGTTCCGTCATGGCCCACTCGGCACGCCTGGGCGGCGCGGATTCCGTGCCTGCGCATGCGCTTAGCGTTCCATTGAGCGGGCAGGGCCATGACGGAACCGCTCTGTCATGAGCACAGCGCAACCGCAGCTGGTGACGGAGCGGTTCCGTCACCAGCATGGACCCGCCGCGCAGCCGCCCCGCCCCCTTAGCACTGCGGAGGAATAGCCGCCGCAGTGAAGGGGTTAAGTAAGAATATATTGTGTGTATATGTTTCATTAATGTTATAATATTTTATATATATTACTTATACATTTTTAACATTATTATATAATTTTAACAATGTTTATTTAGTACATAAGTATTATTTACCTTATTTTACACTTTTTTTATTACAAAAAAGAAACAATATTTTTAATTACGATATTTTTAACATCGATATTTTGGTTTCGATATTTTTGTACTCACCATGTTGTAGATAGGATGTCGATATTCTTGCCTACAATATTCCAGCGTCGATTTTTCTGCAGGTCGATATTTTGTCTGTTGATATTCTGTCAGTGATCCGTGCATTATAATCCTCGCGTTTAATGCTAACTTTGGAATGGCTTTATCAAAAAAATTTCGTGTTTGGTGTCAAACACTTTCGATTCCTACCCACCCACCCCCCCCCCCCCCCGCCAGTACTGGTGGCAGGGGTAGATTCAACCCTTCTAGATGGAGAAGACATTTACTCAGCATTACAAAATGGATGATGCTGCCACAGACCAAAGTCTGACCTCCAGCTACTGGATGAAGCTCCGGCAGGGGAGGCCTGGACAATATCAATATCTTTCTTGTCCTGGGAGTATTTAGTGTATTGGGGCAGGGTGGGTTGCATGTAAAGAATGCTTATCAGACACTGCCTGGGGCACACAAGGTGTCCCATGCATTTCCTAGTTCAAACCGGTTGCTGGAACAGTCAGCCCCAGCTCTGGTGCAAAATTGGACAAAGGGGAAGGGGTGTAAACAACCCCTCCCCAGGTCCCCCTATAGGTGGGACCCTAGAGTTAGTCCACCACCTAAACTTGGTATAAGTATAGGAACCCAGTCACTACGACTTTAGATTACCCTGGACGAAACTCTGAAACACAAATCTAGGACCTTCGATATTCCATATCGACTGGAAGATGGAAGAAATCACCCTTGGGGTCAAGGGGTGACTCCCCTGTTCAACCAGGCACCAAAGAAGCATCTTGCCGGTCTGCATTTTCGAAGCACCTGCCAGATCCCTAAGAATCTCTGGCACAGGACATAGACTTTCAGATATATTCAAAGCTGACACGAGCCTCCAGCAAAGTTGAGACCTGTAGCTATAACGAGAGACGTGGGACCGGAACTCCTAGATATCCTCCACATTTGCTAGTGCATCAACCTTCCGAGCTTTCCTGAAGTTGTGCATTGGGTTACTTGTAGTCCAAGCATTGAGCACCTTTTGCTTTGAAGATTGTGGGCCTACACACCACGAGTGTTCCGTGGGCCCGCTTTCAGCATTTCAGCTCGAGTTGCCTTTGTGATCCCTAGTCCATTGGCTAGTGGGTCCCCATGAATGAATCTACTCTGTTTTTTGGGCTTTCCTGATTGCTCCAGACAAACCCTGACTCCCCTCCAAAGAGTGAGTCCCTCAGACATTGCTCGTCAGCACCAAAGCCAATCTTGTAATCTCACCTGGGTTGCTGTTGCCAAGGCTTGTTGGGTCCAATCTGGATACCAATGCTGCAGCACTCGACATCCAATGTGGTACAGAAGGAATCCAGCTCCTGGTTGCTGTCGAAGCCTCATGGATCTCATGGCTGAAGAGTCAAGCTTCAACTACTTCACCTAAAAGCACCCGACATCTCCTGGCATCTTCCTGTCACCATCCTGTTCACTAGCTAGTGACCCAGACTCTGTCCCCTCTGCTTTCAGGTTCTTCAGATCTCTGATCCACCCTTGGATCCATCCAGACACTCTTCTCCTAGATGCCTGCGGCACTTCTTTGCAGCTCTCCTTTGGAATCGACGACGAAACCTGACATGAAAAGACACCTATACACCCGGCTTCCCTGGGTCAGGTAACAAGAGTACTTCGGCGCTCCCATGGGTCATGACTCTTGACGTGTCCACCGTATCACCGTAGTCCACTCCTAAGTGTCCTTAAACTTTAATTTTCGCTTTTGAAGTCAATGGTGATACGCGGCTGTGTTTAGGCACTGCACGCATCCCTCGTGGGTCTCCTGCGCCCCTACCTTGGGTGGTTCCTGGTTGCCCCAGCGGTTCTACAGGCCCTAGGCCTAACTTCTATCCCTCACATGGTTCCTATACCACTTTCTTAGTATATGGTTTGTGAGGCCTCTCGGGCAAAACGTATACTGTGCTAATTTACTTTGTGCTATTTAAGTTCTTGTATTGTCTTCTTTATTATCTTTATTTCGACTAATTTAGCCATAATAGATACAAACATCATCATAAAACAGCAATCTATACAATAGCAGGATGATAAAACTTCTCAATCAATAGTAACATTTAAAAAAAAAAGTAGTTGATATGTTTTCCATTCATCATTAAATGTCTAATACGCTGGTTTTTAAAAAGTTTTTTTCAACAGACATTCTTGTGAAAGTTTGAGAATTAATCATTGTTTACAAAGATCCTACGCTTCATCTAAAATGCTGCCAAAAATTTGGCCAGTGCAAAAACTATAAAACTGTATAAATCCGTTTTAGAATTCTGTACACCTGCATACATTGGTTAAAACCCAAGTTTGTACACAACGGCACAAGCCAGTACCTTCTCGCTTTTTTATAGGCCGAACAGAAAAACATGAAATGAAATTCACTTTCCAATTCATTATTACACCCCAGACAACATTTTTCAGAGGAGGTGGTCCATTTGCTAGTAATACCTCCATTGTAAATACAACTTTCTGGTTAAAATATGAAAAATATCATCCAGCACTGACTCAAATGAATAAAAATCTTTTTCTTTTAAAAATAAATAGGTTAGGGTCCCGCTTTGGACACATTGTATACAAGCCGTTAATTTACTATCATAGTAAAGTTTTACTAAGTGCTTTTGTGAGACCCTGGTACAGGCTGCCTCCGGATCATCCCACAATTGTAAAATCCCCAGCTTTCCCAATTCATTTTTTATACAATTGAGCCAAGGAATTTTACACCCTTTTTGTAGGCTTAACATTTCTTGGAGTTCCTGCCTATATTTAAGAAGCTCCGGTGTGCTCCAGAGCCTTCGCCAGAATATTAGGGGTTTAAGGCACAGGACCTCATCTATTGGTCTAAGGGCCATGTCAAGCTTCAATGGTAGCAGAGGAGTGCTAGAAGCCAAGGCAAAAAGTTGTCTCAGAAATTTGTTTTCTGTGACAATGATCTCAGCTCTACAATAATGACCCCAAAGTTCCCCACCATGTACCACTGCCCCCCTGGCCTGTGTTTTATAGATCTCGATAGGTGGGCCAACTGGTTTGATTGTTGATGTATTGGGAAGCTTAAAAATGCCCCCTATTAATTGGGCCAGTTTGAGTCGAGATTTAATTCGGTGGGGGGCCCAGGTCATACTTTCATTTAGGGTCACCCCCAGGTACTCAAAAATCTGAACCCTTTCCAACCTATTAGAGCCTATACTCGGGTTTGGACGAGTGGTCGCTGGGGCATTAAAAACCATAAATTTGTTTTTCAGGGCATTCATTTCTAACCCCCAGTCCCTGCAGAATGCCTCGAAGCCATCCAACACCCTTTGAATCCCCATTGGGGATTTCGACAGCAGCAGGGTGTCATACGCAAACAAGATTGCAGACACCCTGCTGCCGGCGAGCTTAGGGGCATCGGTGTTGGCTATCCCGTTTAAGTGGTCAATTACCCCGTTGACGTAGAGTCAAAACAGAGTAAGTGCTAAAACGCACCCCTGTCTTACCCCTCTGCCAACGGGGAATTTGGCGGACAACAGGCCATTCTTCCCACACCGTACTCGAGCGAAGTTCTCCTGATGGAGCCATAGTAAAATGTTCAAGAGATGGGATGGAATCCCCATCTCTACGAGCACGGACCATAACTTTTCCCTTGGAACCAAGTCAAAGGCCGCGTGTAGGTCCACAAAAACTGTGTATAAACTCCCCCCTTTGATCTTAACAGTTTTCCAAAAGAGAAGGAACAGGCGGAAGATTTGATCAACTGTAGATATGTTCTTTCTGAACCCCGCCTGGTAATCACTCAATATGTAATTCTCCTCCATCCACTCTTGGATGCGATCGAGGATCAGCCTCCCGAAGATCTTTTGGGGCACGTTGATCAGGCTAATAGGCCTGTAATTGGCTGGGAGCAGAGGAGAACCCTTCTTATAAATAGGGACAATTTCTGCACCCAGCCAAGTACCAGGTACCGACCTGCCCCTCTGGATCGCATTGTAGATGACCAACAAATACGGAGCCCATATTGCGGGTTCATGCTTGAAGAGGTCACCCGGGATCTTATCCAGTCCCGGTGCTTTCCCTGCTGCCAGTTTGTGAATTGCAGCAGTGACGTCTTCCATGGTAAAATCGTCGCCAATAGATTGGGGCGTAGAGTTCAACAGCAACTCCCCCATTAACTCCTCTTCCGATTCAGCATTACCTCCAGCATACAGAGTCCGGAAGTGATCCTCCCAGACACTAGCTGATATGTTAGCCTCGACAGCCACCAGCAGCTCAACAAATACAATTTTTACAATAGACCAAAATCTACGTGAGTCTCTTACTGCAAGAGCATTAGTTTAATGTATCCAAATATCACGATCCCATTCCTCCTTGGCGAATTGGAGTTGGCTCTTGTAGTCCATTGTCTTGGCCTTTATCACCGCTCTATTGTTGTTCTTTTTTAGGGCGGACACTAAATCGGCCTTTGCCTTTCTACAAGAGGCGCTGTAACATGAAGCACTTTTTCCCTTGGTCAGTCTCTTGGTGACCCTAGGGTTGAACACATCTTCCAACTTGTTGGCTAGTTGACCGTATAGAATCCCAAGCCCGTTATGCATGTCTGGGGAATGTGAATCAGATATTAATTTACAAACCTTTTCAAGAGTGGGGATAATTCGAGCGTAAAGCTCGCAGACCTTCTTTGGGTGCGTCAATAAATAAGCCCACTTAACTCTCCATCTATCGTTGGATAAAACCAATCTCGTGTACGGCAGGTCATTACCACTGAACTTCTTAACAATACCAGGAGACGATATTTCCAGGAATAATGCATTATGGTCACTGTCACTTCTTTCAATGACCCTAAACTCGATCACCTTTGGCCAGACCCGATTTTCAACCAGTATATAGTCTAGATGCGACTCCTGCCCTAACTTATTAAATGTGCATTTTGGGGGCATATCTGATTGAGTGCGGCCATTACAGGCTCTGATTGAGTGTTTGAGATTTAGAGCCGTAATTTGAATGGCCAATGGCGTCCATGCCCTGGGAGGTAGAGCCGCCGTTGGCGGTATTGCCCATAGCTCATCTTCGTCGGTGGATACCCCGTGGGTCAGACCCGGTAATGGCTCGTAATGACAATTTAAATCGCCTCCGACCACAACAGGGGTACCAGTAGGAAGTGAGCTTAAAAATAGAGACAATTCCTCAAAGGTTCTTGATTCACTGGAGATATTCACTGGTCTAGAATACACATTGACCAGTGCAAGTCTACATGCATTAAGGCCACTCCAGAAGGACACACTGTACATCCTCCGATAGTGTGTACAGGTGTTTGGCCTTGCAGCCCAGATGGACACCCACCCAGATTATAAGGCCCCCTGACAAGCATCCCTTAGCCCCCCAGCGTGCCGAAACAAAAAAAGAGGCATAACCGGCACGTATTTTCTCCTCTTTAGCCCAGGTTTCCTGGAACATACAAACATCGTTCCCGTCTATAAACGATCCACATTCTGGGCAATCAAACTTATTAGCCAACCCTGCCAGGTTCCTGGACAATATGAGTAGGGTGCCTGAGTTGGTGTTATTATAGGCTTTCCCCATAGAAATTGTGAGGTCCATATTAGATTTCACCAGATCCTGTTGCCCTGATCTATAAATGCAAGTTTTGGGTCACTACCCAAGCTAAGCTGATCAATACTATCAGCAGATAAACCTACAGATTGCTCCGGATTATTACTCTCTAGCAGAGCACTATCTAGTGGCTTTCCCACTAGGGACCATACTCACCCGCCACTAGACTTCGAAAGCGTGCCACTGTTGCCCTCCATTTCCACACATTCCTCAGCCCCCAAGTACTTGGAATGTAGTCAATCTACCCCATCAAGGCAGCTATACCGATTGTGGTTACAGAAGGTGTCATGCATGTGCATAAAGCCCATCCTTGCCAGATCGCCCATGCTTCCCCTCTGCGTTCCACTCTTGCCCATCCCTCATCCACTTCCCGGTTTTCACCCAATTGGGCTCTTGGATAAAAGAAGGATAATGGGAGGGACTGGATGGTAGTATCCGATTCACGGTTCCGCCATGCACATATGTGGGAAACAGTTCTAGGGTCCCTAAAACTCACTAGCACGCAGTCGCCACTCACTGTTTTAGTAGTATTTTCTACCCAATGGAGCCTTCTTACCATCAGGATCTCACTTGACATTTGGAAGAGGAGTGGTCTATTTTTGTTCAGCCAGCTAACAACCTTATTTTTGAGTGATATAAAGAGTTCTCTGGCCCCCGCCTCTAGTGCAGGAACTCCCGCTAGAACAACTACAAGGGGGCTATCTTCAGGGGGCAGGTCAGGTGTTAATTTATTTCCATTGGTATTACCCTCTAGCGATTTGCGTTCTACTAATACAGCAGAATTCTTGTCAACCAGTGGGGGATTCACTTGTGGCACGGGCTGGGGTTACTACCAGGAATACACGGAAGTACCAGGGCTGGGCTAGGTATGGGGTTAGTGCTAACTAAATGTGCCCCCCTGACATATCTCATTCCTTTCCCTATTCAACTTCTTTCAAACCATGGTCAAACTATCAGCAGCCCCAGCTTTGGCCTTCTCAATGCTAGACAATCTTACTTCAATCTTAAGGAGTCTGTCTTCTAAAGGTTTGAGAAGGGTCTTGAAAAGAGCACCCAGATTTTCAGCTGTCAAATCAGTGCCCGACGATGCCAAATTACTAATATTTTGGGCGCCTGGAATGACAGGAGGCAAACCCACCTCTAAGGGCAAAATAGACTCACCTATATCAGCAGCGGCTCTGCCTTCGGGGATCAGGCAACTCAATTGTTTAGCCAGTTTTGCCTTTCTCCCATCAGGTTTCTGTGCCGCCAGTTTCCTTTTAGGTACCGGCCCCTCCTGGTTCCCCCGTGTCTGTGTGTTATTTATGCTTACTTGACTATCGTTAATGGGGACATTGACTAGCAGATTGTTATCCGGCAAAACTGGTGGAGTAATGTCATCACACAAGTTTACATTTTTCCCAGCAGAAGACTCATTTACTATTAGATTGTCGCCGGGCCTCGGGAGTTCCTTTATAGTTGTGTCCACACGCCTCTCGGGTGTTTTAGCATTCGCTATACTTAGCAGATGTTATTTCCTGGGATAGCCGCCTTTCCAATATGGTAATTTCATGGGAGAGAAGAGAGTTGGCTCGGACCATAAATTTTTCCATTGCTCCTACAGTAGAGCAAACCGACAGTGCTGATTTACTCCTCAACTCTTGTCCCGCCATTCTTCTAGAATTAATCCTAAAAGGAAGCCTAGGCGTTTGGGATAACTGAAGATATCTGTAAACCACAAACAGCAGATGAAAGGAGGGTAGCCCGGTCCGGTCCCTGCCGGTCTAGAACAGGCTAAAAGGCGCCCGCCCTTGGTCCGGACTTAGCCCGCGCGCGCCCGACCGCATCTCGCGGGTCGCGGATGCAGGTGGAGCTAAGTAGAGGGAGGCGGGGCGGGAAGAGGCCCCAGCTGCGGCAGATGACAGCCCGCTAGGCCTGCTGGTCCTCGCAGTCCCACGCCCATAAAGTTCTCCACAAATTTCAGCCCAGGTCGGCAGTTATCAAGGTTTCACACTAGGTCCTAGGAGCAGAAGTAAAAGCAGTCTGAACTTCCAACAAGTAAGGGCTTGCGAGCGGCACTCTTGTATTGTACTTTTTCCTCTAGCGTCATAAAGAGACTAGAGGGGTTGTGTTAAGAGTAAATACATATATTCTATATATATATATATATATATATATATATATATACCTGGTGTGGTACTCTTTCAGTTGATCATTCAAGAGATTGTAGACTGGTAAAATAAGCTGCTTTACATTCCTTCCAGTCTTAGCCTGAAGGCTGCTCTCCACAGCTAGCACTAGTATAGCTTTCTATAAAGGTTGTCTACACCTACCATGAAAAAGGGTCGTTTGGACTGGTGCAAGGTGCCCACTAGAATAGTGGACATCATATGCCAGGCTAACTTCTCACACTTTGTAATTTTAATGTGACGGAGTGCAGTGAGGATTTACAACAATAACTTGAATGTGTTTCATGTATATTGGACAATGTTCCATGCACATAAAAGGATATCAACTGCCCTCTAATTGTGCATTCTGCAAATACCTGAGGAGTTCTATTGCTGTATAAACAGATATAGGTGGAGACTAAGGGGCAGATTTACTTAAGACTTGTGTTGTCCAAAGCAAGGCAAGTCCTTATCTGGGATTTACTAAGCTACACATAACAAAATTGGGTTGTTTAGTAAGCTCTGTCCTGCTTTAATTTATGTTGGGTAGGCATTACATGGGTGGAGCATGGCCATTCCCGTTCATCCACCACTATATTTTGAAGTAAACCAATATTTACAAAGACTTTTAAACAAAGGCATAAAGTCTTAAGTTCTCATCATTAATTCCTCTTTCTACATGTGCTGCATTCTGAAGCACACAAAGAAAGACAAAATAAGCCTCTATGGATTGCTGTTGTGCAAAGATGAATATGCCTCTAAGTATTGCCTTTGTGCACAAAGGTAGACCTTCCTGCACAAAAGCAATCTAGCCAATAAAGCAGACACCCTTGCACTATGGTGCAAGGGAGCCTGCATTGGGGCTAGGTAGCATGCTGTGCACCACCAGAAAGAGAGAGAAGAAAGGCTCCACATCTTTGTAAATATAGATCATTTCTGCCCTCTCCTTTTTACACAATGCAACTCATTTGTGATGTTTGAAAGACTATTAAATCTGCCCTCACGTTTTTTCTATTAGGTCATGGAGCTCTGAGTTAACTGAAATAGTTGATTTATGAACATATGTAAGTAAGTGATGCCCTCCATGCAATGGTGGCCGCTTCAAACAAAAGGTGGTGAGCGGGGGAGGGAGGATGGGGGAGATATGGGGGCACGAAAGAGGGATCAAGGGGAGGGAGTTTAAAACAAATAATAAAAAACGTATCTGCAGCTGCCTTCCCGCCTCCCACGTCATGCCTCAGTTTTCGTGGCCTTAGCCAACACTAGGATAATATCACAGACTCCCTGTGCAATCCAAGCGCTACTCTCATACTATGAGCGCAGTGTTAGGAATGGCTTGTGCCGGCTGAAATGACGCTCGGCTCAGGACAGTCTATGATGTTTCTTGAGCCTGGCTGTTCTATTTAGTGAATTACTAAGGTTTTTAAAAGCTAATTCCTAACTATACCATCCCTGAAACCTCTGTATTATCAGTGAATTTCTAAGGTTTGCTAATTTTTAACTATGCCTACTTAAGTGGGACATGTACAGAATG
Organism: Lissotriton vulgaris; assembly: GCF_964263255.1. Taxonomy (NCBI): domain Eukaryota; kingdom Metazoa; phylum Chordata; class Amphibia; order Caudata; family Salamandridae; genus Lissotriton; species Lissotriton vulgaris. The sequence continues at coordinate 916,000,670 of NC_141694.1, read as the reverse complement.
GGGAAGAAAGGCACAGAAAGAAGCAGTAGAAGTGCAGAAAGATGCAACAAAGGTGCAGAAAGAGGAGGAAATGTGCAGAAATAGCAAGAAAAATATAGAAAGGAGCAACAGAAGTCCAGAAAAAGGAAGAAAGTTACAGAAAGAAGCAAGAGACGTGAGAAAATAATCAACAGAGGTACAGAAAGAGGCCTAGTTGAACTGTACCTTTCCAGAGACTCATACAAAGTAGCCTAATCACTAACCCTTCTCCCAAGATGTCTTAAACCTCACTTTTCCCCTTGGAGGTTCACTATTCATCGTCTGCTCAAAATGCTAGGCCTATCAAATGTAAAACAGCAATCCTAACTTATCACTGTTGTCAATCTCACCAAGTTTGTTAAGGTATGCATGCAGGTGTCGCTGCTTTTACCTAGTAACATGTTACATAAAAATAAACATACAAATACTTGAATACGTGTGCTTCAAACACCATACTTTGTAAATTTGCGTACACAAAGGTGCATGCATTTCTTTCTGCTCACTATACAGGGCACATGGGTATTCAATAGTATATTTGAGGGGCTCTATAGCACCTATATACATAAGACATGTCTGCCTGTGTAACTGAATGACAGAGCAGAGCTGATAATATTAGACCACCTTTAAGAGAAGCTACCCGCTTTTTAAGCTACCATCTTCAGATGCATAACTCATGTAAGAAAACATGTACAAGTAGTCATATACCTCAGACACAGGACAATGCAGACTTTCAAACTTGACAGCTTGCACTTCCTATTTGAGTGCAGAAAGATGCAAGAGAAGCTCAGAAAGAAGCAGGAGAGTTGCAGAAACAGGCAACAGAGGTGCAGACAGAGGGAACAAGGGTGCAGACAGAGGCAAAAGAGGGGTAGAGACGAAGAAGAGCAGTGCAGAAAGAACCAAAATAAGTGCAGAAGGAGGCAAACTGGGTGCAGAAAGAACCAACAGAGGGGCAGAAGGAAGCAAAAGAGGTGCATAAAGAGTCAAGAGGGATGCAGAAAGAGTCGAGAGGGGTGCAGAAATTTACAAGAGAGGTGCAGGAAGAAGTTGTGCAGAAAGAAACACCTTAGGTGCAGAAGAGACAAGAGGGGTACAGAAAGAGGAAAGATTGGTGCACAAAGAAGGAAAAAGGGCACATAAAGAGGCAAGAGGGATGCAGAAAGAAGCAGGAGAGGTACAGAAATAAGCAACAGAGGTATAAAAAGAGGCAAGAGAAGTACAGAAAGAGGCTAGAGAGTTGCAGAAACAGGCAAAGGATGTGCAGAAAGAGGGAACGGGGTACAGACAGAGGCAAGAGAGGTACAGAAAGAGGGAAGAGTAGTATAGAAAGAGGCAAGAGGTATGCAGAAAGAGGGAAGGATAGTGCAGAAAGAAGCAACAGAGGTGCAAAAAGAGGCAAGAGAAGTACAGAAAGAGACAAGAGAGATGCATAAACAGGCAAAAGAGGTGCCGAAAGAGGGAACAGGGGTGCAGACAGAGGCAAGAGAGGTACAGAAAGAGGAAAGAGGGTGCAGACAGAGAAAAGAGGGCTAGAGAAATTTGCAGAAGAGGTGCAGAAAGAAGCAAAAGCAGCACAGAAAAAAACAACAGGCAAGAGTGGTATAGACATTTGCAAAAGAGGTGCAGAAAGAAGCAAGAGTTGTGCAGAAAGAACCAACAGAGGTGTAGAAGGTGGGAAGAGGGTACAGAAAGAGGCAAGAAGGATGAGGTTATTTACAAAAGAGGTGCAAAGACAAGTAAGAGCAATGCAGAAAGAACCAACAGATATGTAGAAACAGACAATAGGGGTGCATAAGGAAGCAAGAGAAGTACAGAAGAAAGCAACAGAGGTACATAAGGAGGCAACTGAACTGCAGAAAGAAGGGGTCCCAGCGTAAGCGTAACAAAGTAAATACAGTTCGAAAAGAATTCTAAAGAAACAATTAATGAATCCACATTGTTTTATTCACAATGGGACTAGGTATATTAAATATACTGAACATTGATTACATATCATAATCGGTTGTACAGTGCCCCCGGGGGAAGGAGGAAGTGATTGGGTGAGGATAGTGTGATGGAGGGAATTAGTGACAGTAAAATCAGCCAATTATCAAAAATGCATTGGAGAGTAAATTTCTATACACAAAACAAAAGACCGTTGGTTCAATGGATAAATCAACAAATATCATACTCTACAAAATACAAATAAATGTCAAAATATTGGCGTGAAGTTGACAACCAAAAGGCTATTGTCGACGTTTCGACCCTCGAAAATTTGCAGTGATTAGTAGTGCCCTTGCTGTGGGGTCTTCATCAGGGCAGGGTGTGGGACAGGCAACCTAATTAATATATATAGAATTAGAGAGAATTGTTTTAATTGATCGTGAAGCACACTACAAATTCATTTAAAGTCAAGCACACATAGAGTACACGGAACAAAGGAAAAGGAGGATACCGTGCTAGTTATTGCTCGTGTTGTAAATAAAGGACAGGACTAGCGTCTCCGTATGATAGTTCAATTCTTTAGAACTGAGGAGAGAGAGATATATGAGGATTCACTGAAATTAATCAAGACCAAAAAGTCCAGGGGAAGAGGAACAAACCAGTGTGGTGTTCCAATAAAAGGGGCGTCATAGTACCCGAGAGAGTAAATAATCAACTTACAATGGAGTTGTTATGTAGAGCGGATGGAGCTTGAATCCAGCCCGAGGACGGTGAATATGGCAGAATTTAGAACAGGATATTGATATTTGTATTATTACGAACCATGAGGGATTACTGCATTCCGTGTCGCTAACAATTTGAACACAGTTTACCTGAGATGTCAGTTAAATTGGCACAGTGTCTGAGGATATTGTTAGCACAAAGGATCACTCCGCAGTGTCTGTAAAGAAACATGTAGAGCTGGTCATAAATGTAAATTACCAGTTTTAAGTTCGGAATAGATATTCCGAATGGTTAAAAACAGGAATTTAACCGGGCTTACCTAAAATGTAGGTTGCATTGCCAAAGGGTCCGACAGTATTATTAGTTGCACAGAGGGTCGTTCAGTAGTATCTGCAAAAGAACACGAATAGCCGGTCATCCTAACAGGATTTGGATCAGGAATAAGCTAGGAGTTGAGAATAATGTATTCCATGTCTTAGGCACGTTAGAAAAAGGCTTACCCAGAGTGGAAGTTTAGTGGACACCAGGTCCGCGGGCATTTTTGGATCCCTCAGTGGGACCTGTAGAGTAACACGGAAAGGGGGTCGTGAGTATAGGATCGCTATTGCGAGTTACCTAAGGCAAGACAAGTAACGTGGACAGACTCACCGTAAGCCGATGGGATCTAGCATAGAACGCCGCTCGTGTTTGCAATGGCGAACCGAGCTTCCTGGTTAGACCTTTGCTATGGTAACCGCTTCACGTGACTCGGGGCTGGTATATAGACATAAAAGAAAGACCCGGACATTTGTTTTAAATACCGAACCTGTCGATTAATGTCTGTTTAAAAAATATTTCTATAGTATTATCCCAGCGTAATTACAAAAAAAATCGATTAGTATGTCAACTGTGAAAATTATAACGTTACATTTGAGGTACAAGTTCGCAATCAATATTCATTAGCATAATTATCCAGAATGTATTGATATTTAGAATCAATTTGTATTGGTATGGTGTATCTGTCAAAGGATGGTAAAGCCATTTTTTGTCATATCAATCAACATGACCAATTACAATCGAGAGTCCTCAAAATATATGAGTATGGCGTACCTATCACACGATTGTAAAGCCATTGCTTGCCGTAGTGAACCATATGCCAGTAAATGATCGTAATATTGATGTTGCATAATTATGGATGTGGACACATACATAAACATTAGACTGCTACTATGGCTTACCTCTCACAGGAAGGTATAGGCCAATTCAGTTGATGGTCGTAGTGACAATATCACATAATTATAGATGTGGGACTGCTGTTATGGCGTACCTCTCACAGGAGGGTATAGGCCAATTCAGAAACAATATATACTGTATATTTCTATCAGATGTTAAAGGGGACTCAGGACAGGGTTGCTAGTTGAGAAAAAGAGCTGTCTTGCTCATTAAGGCCAGTCGTGATAGAATAACAAAAAAAAAAATTCACTTCAATTCCCGTGTGTTCAGGATACCTATAATGTTGCCACCACGGGGTCCCAATATTGCCTTTTCTATCACCACCCATCGAAGACTTTCTGGGGGGTGTGCAGCCAATTTGAAATGGTCTACAAGGGGTGCGCCCTGGACCTCGCACCTAATCCGGCTCATGTGTTGGAGAATTCTTGCTTTTGCTTTTTGTTGTGTTTGACCAATATAGATCAATTGACAAGGGCATATTATCGCGTAGATAATGTTGGACGTATTGCAATTGCTATATGATTTAAGTTGGATTTTGTGTTGACGATGTTCAAATTCCTTTGTTTGGATTGTAGTGTCACAAGCCTTGCAATGGCCGCATTTGAAATGACCCAACACAGGGGGCAGATTCCATAGTGAAGTGATGGTGGGATTATCAGGAGTTGATAAAAAGGACCGTACCACATAGTCTTTGATGCTTTTTGCTTTCTTGAAAGCGTGTAATGGTGCCCCAACCTGGTTGACATCGTCCGATATTAATTGCCAATGTTGATTGACAATGCTTTTGATCTTGTTACTTTTGGTGGTGAATGTAGTTACGCACACAATTCTATTCTCTTGTTGGTCTGCCTTATCCTTGGGCGAGAGTAATTCCTCTTGTGGGTAGAACCAAGCACGTTTCCTTGATTTCTTGACCAGACGTCTAGGATATCCCCATTGTTGTAGACGATTTGCAAGATCCTCAGATTCTTTGAAGTAATGGTCTTTGTTGGAGCAATTCCTCCGGATACGTAGGAATTGCCCAAAAGGCAGATTGTCACAAAGTGCTCGTGGGTGGTAACTGTTGTATTGTAACAACGAGTTTCTTTCAGCCGGTTTGCGGTAAAGTGTAGTGAATAGTTTTCCCGATTGCTCATATATGGTGATGTCCAGAAAATGTATGGTCTGATTGTCTGATTGGATCGTGAACTTAAGATATGGAGATTTCTGATTGAGCCAAGTGAAGAAAGAGGACAATCCATCCAAGTCACCATTCCAGATTAATAGAATATCAGCAATGTATCTCATTCAGAGACCGAGTTGGTCTCTGAATGGATTGAGTTAATAGAGGACAGTATCATCCTCGAAAGCCGCCATATAGAGAATCGCCACATCTGGAGCAGAGGGAGCCCCCATTGCTACTCCAGATGTCTGAAGATAGAATTGGTTTTTGAACAGAAATTTTTTTGGGGCATGGCTATCTTTAACAAGGCCACAATTAATCTGAGGGAACTTGTACTGGAGCAGGTCGTCGCTGCAGGCATCTCATTGCGGAATGCAAGTGTATAGTGATGCCACGTCACATGTAGCTAGTACTTGATGTTGAGGGTCGAAGAATAAGTTCTCAATGATATTTATTGTGTGCATAGTGTCACGAAGATACGATTGAGTAGACTTAGCAAGGGGTTTAAGGAAAAAGTCGATAAGTCAATATATTTGCGAAGAGGCTCGAGTATAGAGCCACAACCTGAAACTATGGGACGCCCAGGTGGGTCAACCATGCTTTTGTGGATTTTGGGTATGGTGTAGATGGTGGCCAATCAAGGATGTTTTTGATTGAGAAAAAGGAACTCGTTCTCAGATAGGAAACCCTGATCAAGGCCAGCCTGTGTCAACTGCAGAATTTCCAAAGTGATGGCTTTTGAAGGATCAAATCGCAATTGTTGGTAGCTCACACCGTCATTCAATTGACGAAGAATTTCCGATTCGTAGTTAGACACATCTTGGACCACAATGGCACCACCTTTGTCCGCTGGCTTAATCACAACTTCGTTATTTCGGGCGAGTGATTGCAGTGCCGCCTTTTCAGTTTTACTTATGTTGTACCTGGTGTATGATTTGTCACGTAGAAGTTGTTGCACGTCTCTCCAGACCACAGCCCCATAAGATAGAATTTTGTGTGACATTGTGCTAGCATGAGGAACAAACATGGATGGTATTCTCAGACCCGTGAGAGATGGATTTGGTTGGGGTCCTGATGTGCAAAAAAAATATTTGAGCCGAATTTTGCGAAAGAATTGAAGAGTTCAGTTCGAACAGTGAAATTGTCTGGTTCGTTAGTTGGAACATAAGATAGCCCTTTGCTCAATACTTTAAGTTCATCATTGCTCAAATTGTGTTGAGAAATGTTAACAACAGGACTAAGGGCCTCTGTAATATTTACCAACTGTAAGTTTTGTTGCGTGTTACCCTCTCGCCATGTTGTTCCGTTTGGAAGTGTACTTGTTTCTGGGTTTGTCCACGACCTCCGTCCCAGTTGCTCGTGTTCTGTTGTTGGCCGCGTTGTTGGCCACGTGGCCAATTATTGCCCCTGCCGCGAGGTGGACGCCATGATCCTTGACGTTGTCCTAAAAAAGGGTTGTATTGGTGTTGTTGATATCCGTAGTCTTGATGGTTGTAAAAGTGACTAGGGCCTGCTTGTTTTTGTTCGCCTTCTGAGCTGTATGATGAATCCGAGATGGTGTGGTAATTGTGTCTTCCTCTGTATGACCCATGTCCTCTGTTCGTGAAGCGCCCTTGATTATCCTGGCGGAAATAATCCTCCTGCAGGTATGGGTACGTTTTTTTTCTTATCGTAAAGACGTATGTCCCGAGCTAATTTCTCCAATTTACGATTCTGGGTAGTTAGATCAAAGTCCTTGAGGGATGCCTCCAGATTACTTAGGGTGTCCTTGGAACTCGCACAGTTGGCATTGGCCGCTATCTCTGCTTTCAATGTTTTGATTTCCGCAGTGATAAGCTGGACCTGTTCAGCAGTGGTTTCCACACCGAGAACCATCCAATGACGGGAGCAATTGTTGGCAACGTGACTGAATCCCTCTTTGAATTTAGGCATTTCAATGAAGATGGCCAGTTCTATTTTGATTTTATTTTTTCTGTTCAAAAACCAATTCTATCTTCAGACATCTGGAGTAGCAATGGGGGCTCCCTTTGCTCCAGATGTGGTGATTCTCTATATGGCGCTTTAGAGGATGATACTGTCCTCAATGAACGAGATCCATTCAGAGACCAACTCAGTCTCTGGATGAGATAAATTGATGATATTCTATTATTCTGGAATGGTGACTTGGATGGATTGTGGTGAGGTAACAGGGACCCCCTCAAAGGGATACATTTCCTGGGTCAGGGTTAAGTAAGCATATGCAAGGGTAAAAGCCTAGGCCAAAAATATAAAGTCTGACAAAAGCAGGAAAAAGGACACACCATAAGGAGAAGAAGGACTCAAGGAGAAAAAACTTATATGATAAAGTACAAAGTTGAATTACATTAATAAAAAATTGAAATGAATATATTCATTGATACACATAATCATATAATCAAGGATAAAAAAGTGATTTTCATAAAATAAATTATTCATACTAAGAAATATGCATGGGTCACAAGAAAGTTGTTAACATAATGATAATGCCCAGACAATGTTGAGGATGCTGATTTCTGTCGACGTGTTTCGACACAACTTTTTGTGTTTACCTCAGGACAATATCAGCGAAATTCTAAAGTTTAAACAAACAAAGAGTCACAACATCTCCTTAAGTAAGTCACAATTAATGCCTTATTACTATATACAGTGGTATTACCATCAGTTGTCAGACATGAAGAAATATACATATATATATACACAACATAATACATCGCTAGAAAGACCATTTAGACAAATATATTTCCTATATACATATATCTCTATATACATATATACATACATTTACATAAAAATGTAATAAAACATTTGTGTAAACAAATCGATGACTTATTATCACTATGTTTTAGAGATAGAAAAGAAGAAATCAAGAAAAAAAGAGAGAAAAAAGCAGATGGAAAAAATAAGAAAACAAAAGAAAATAGAGGGGGAAAAAGGTTTTTGGGAATGCAGGAGGGGTGGGCCGAAAAAGGGGGGATTTTGAAACGGTAGGAGGAAAAGAAAAAGGAGGGGGGAAAGAAAGGGTTACCATCTATGCCATACTTGTATGCCTGTCTAGTTTATCATTGGTATGCCTGTCTAGTTTGCAATTTGGAAGGAAATATCCTCCCATCTGTCTCTCATGGTATAGTTAATCTGCAAAGCCCGGAGGAGACTTCACACAGAAGGATGGAGTTATCTGTTATGGAAGGATATCTGAAAGGGGCCTAATATTCTCGAGATTAAGGAAAGTTGTTGCAAGTTCCCTAGTTATTCACTCAATCTATTTCCTATTTCTAGAGAAACTCCTCAATAACTTATTTTTTTCCTTTTATAAGTCTTACCTTGAATAGAGCTGGAGGGGTCTTAAAAACAGGAAACTAAGCAGATAGAAGCTTCGTTTTAACACTGAGAGAAAGAGTGACATTGGGAGGAAATACACTGACATTAATTGACTTTGAAAAGAGAAATATTTCCTAAATTGTCATATTGGTTCACCAAAATGAGAGGATGTATAATGTACCTATTAAATACGGAGTTTAAAAGGACCCAGAGATTCCTTAGGCTCGTGAGTCTTGTTTATTTCTTGGGTAATAAAAACAGATGTAATTCAGTTGATGCTGAAAAGATGAAAAAATAATACACCTTATTTAATGAGTTTATTAAAGGCATGATCTTAGTAAAAACCACAGTGCAAAAAAAAAGTTCATGTTGTTTTAAAATTTAGCCATTGATTACCTGCACTTGTGTGCACACCCTCTTTGGATTCGGAAAAAACGATAAGGAAAGATCGATGTAAAATCGGCTGCAGGCTCCTGAAAACGACACAGTCCTCTTCTAATTACCCTGTCTATAAACAAGTATATGTAAACGGCCATTGTTAGCTTAAACCAGAGCATGTATCTAAACCAAAATACTAGAAACCGGCATGGTACGAAGATTACCTATTCAGTAGCACCAGACCGATGATAGAAACAGATTTCCTTTCTCAGCCGTTCAGTTTAAACGGGGTTCTTAAGGTGACGGAAAGAAGTCCGGAAAAGCCCTTAGGTGGAGCCTAACAGATACAAATAAGACAAAGCGGCACAAATTAAATTAAATAGAGGTCGCTTTTGCGAGTTTCAAGTCTAATGACTCAAAATACTCATTACACGTCCGAAGCATACCTGTCAATACTTGAATAGTGCCGTGACGTAACGGGAGCCAGATCCAAAGCCAGAGAGTTCTGGCGTTTCAAACAGGGGCGTTTTTATATGTATAATGCTCCCTAAAGTATGCACAGGTGTGTGATTTCTATTTCTTAAAGGGCCATATGCACTTCTCATCATGACGGTGTGAGAAACCGAAGGGAAAAAAGGGAAGAAATACTTATTGATTTCTGATTAACCCACCGTTTTTCTTTCTTCTCAGACACAACAACAAGCAGGGACTCTGTATAACAGAGGCGCTAGAAGAGATTTATATATGCACACAAGCGCTCCGTTATTCAAGATGAGAAAGGAGATAAATTGTTTCCTAACACAGTCAGCATGGAGGTTTATAAAAAACGAATCAAAGCCTGACATGTTTACTTATTGTGACCATTGAGACTATCTATTCGCTAATCTCTTCGTTCTTTCTAAAACCAACATAAAAGATTTCATTAATTCAGTTATTTTCTGTGTTTAAGTTATGAAGAAGAGGAGATTAGTGAATATATAGTCTTACTTCACATGAGGTTTGAATAATGAACTACTGTGGTAAAATACAATGACTCAACTTAGCCTTAATGATGACATAAACCAAGTTAGTTATCTTTTATGTTGGTGTTAGAAAGAACAAAGAGATTAGCGAATAGATAGTCTCAATGGTCACAATAAGTAAACATGTCAGGCTTTGATTCGTTTTTTATTAACCTCCATGCTGACTGTGTTAGGAAACAATTTATCTCCTTTCTCATCTTGAATAACGGAGCGCTTGTGTGCATATATAAATCTCTTCTAGCGCCACTGTTATACAGAGTCCCTGCTTGTTGTTGTGTCTGAGAAGAAAGAAAAACGGTGGGTTAATCAGAAATCAATAAGTATTTCTTCCCTTTTTTCCCTTCGGTTTCTCACACCGTCATGATGAGAAGTGCATATGGCCCTTTAAGAAATAGAAATCACACACCTGTGCATACTTTAGGGAGCATTACACATATAAAAGCGCCCCTGTTTGAAATGCCAGAGCTCTCTGGCTTTGGATCTGGCTCACGTTACGTCACGGCACTATTCAAGTATTGACAGGTATGCTTCGGACGTGGAATGACTATTTTGAGTCAATAGACTTGAAACTCGCAAAAGCGGCCTCTATTTAATTTAATTCGTGCCGCTTTGTCTTATTTGTATCTGTTAGGCTCCACCTAAGGGCTTTTCCGGACTTCTTTCCGTCACCTTAAGAACCCCGTTTAAACTGAACGGCTAAGATCATTCCTTTAATAAACTCATTAAATAAGGTGTATTATTTTTTCATCTTTTCAGCCTCAACTGAATTACATCTGTTTTTATTAACCAAGAAATAAACAAGACTCACAAGCCTAAGGAATCTCTGGGTCCTTTTAAACTCCGTATTTAATAGGTACATTATACATCCTCTCTGTTAGAACCGGTTGTCTCTAGTTGGCAGAGGTATGTACTTCTGACAAATAGGGACACTCCTTTTCTAGTCAGGGCAAGGGGATCACACCCTTCGATAACCCCTGCTCACCCCCTTGGTAGCTTGGCAGAGCAGAACAGGCTTATCTCAGAGGCTGTGCGTTAAGCAATTATGACCACATACAGTAATACAGTGAATACACTACAAATGGACACGACACAGTAGTATTATAAAAATAGGTATTTTTATATAAGGCTTAGCACAAGACCAAATAACGACAAAACTGTACACAATCGGAATAAATACGTTGGGAAGGAAAAAGGATCGTTCAAAGGTCGTTTCTTCTTTAGCACAAAAGTCTTTAGTATCAAGCAAATCTTCTTCTTGGAAACACAGTTCTTAGCAACAGGGTAACCCACACGGGGGCTACACGACGTCAAGGCAAAGTTAATCCAAAGGTTCGGCGTCGACCGCGAGGAGCGCTACGTCAAGCCTGGAGTCACACGGACCCCCAACAACACAGTACCTTAGGAAAATGAAGCACACGATGATCCACGGCGTCGAGCAATCCGGCGTCGCTTCTTCGGTGTCGATCAGGCCTCAGCAGGCGTCGTCGATGATGCAGTTGCACAGAGTGAGCAGCGCTCACAGCGTCGAAGGGGCACACAGGTGATGCGATCAGCAGCGGTGCAGACACGAGGTCCTCTGGAGCTAGAGCCGTACTCCCACTCACTGGCGTTGCTGCTGGCGTCGGTCGGGCCCAACGTCCGGTCGTCGTGATTGCTGGTTCTTTCAGAGGTGCTGGATTCACACTTCCAGCCAATAGCACTTTTAGCAGATGAAGTCTTTTAGCCCTGTGACTTCAGCAGGAGACTGGCACTCTTCCAGTCCTTGGAGATTTTCTTAGCAAGCGTGAGAGTACACACAAAGTTCCTCTCTCCTGGTTCCTTGGCAAAAATAAAGAAGCACTGCAGGATTCCCCCAACAACAGCACACTGGCAGAAGGGGTAGGCAGTCCTTTGGATCAGCAGGCCTCTTGTCCTTGGTTACAGGGTTCCTTGTCAGAAGTGATCTGATTTCCTAGTTCAGGGGTCCTTCTCTTATACCCCTTTTCGTCTTTGATCCCTTTGTCTATGCCGGGGATTTCCCAACATCCTGGGTCTGTGGTGGGTGGAGCCAGGCAGTAGCACCTGGCCTATTCATTGAGCAGGGCTGGGTCCTCAGACGCCCAGCAAGAGGTGGAGCCAGCACTGACACTGGCAGGAGCAGAGCTATCGGCCTCCTGGCAGGAGGTGGGGCTAGGATCGTCCATGGCAGGCACAGAGCCATCAGTCGCTTAGCAGGAGGTGGAGCCAGCATTGTATCAGGCAAGGCAGGCTATCAACAACTACTCTCCCCCTACTCTCAACGTAAATGTCCCACTCATCCCACACTGACTCATCCAGACCTGTGGAGCCACCCAGCTCCTGTCACACTCACGCAAGACCAGCAGAAACCAGATATGGTTAGACAAGAAAATAGACACTTTCTAAAAGTGCTATTTTCAAACCCAGAGTCCAAAAACCATCCACACCAATGGATGCGTAATTAAACCCCGAGTTCAGAGATACCAAACTCGACATTGCACCGTGCTCTCCGAGCCAGCTAGGATCATAACGTTAATAATCCCGGCGGCCCATTCTAAGCAATGGAGAGCAGGCTACCTCGCAATAGTGAAGCACGAAGATGGCGGTACTTCACTATCAGGACATGCCAACTTGGTCAGGCGTGTCCTACCTTATAGTTACAATGCACCCTGCCCGCGGGCCTACCATAGGGGTGACTAACATGAAGTTAAGGGAAGGTTGGAGGGGCTGGCAAGTAGGTATACTTGTGCAGCCTGCGTGACAGTACAAGACTGCACGTGGGTCTCGCAATGACCGACCCGTAGACATTCTTTTACGAGCCGCTCCTGTGGGTGGCACAACACGTGCTGCAAGCCCACGAGCGGCATTTGTATTTACAAGCCCCGGCACTCCTGGTGCACTAGACTAGGGACTGACAGTAAACCAAATAAGCCAAACATGGATACAATAGATACATCAATTTAACATCGGGAGCACTTGCGCTATGACACTGATCAGCAGTGACACGGCGCCCAAAGCATATACCAGCAAAACATCGTAAAACAGTAGAGGCAAACAGAAAAAATGGAGGAGAGACTCAAGCCAATGATGTCAGGTCTAACACGTGTCCCCTCCAGCTGAAATGTGGGGAGAACTACCCTTAACCTAGGGAGTCCTCATCACTAAGGCGGAAAAATCTGGACAGACCATCAGCATTGGCGTGATCTGTACCAGGGCGGTGTTCCACCGTAAAGTCCATCCCCTGTAGAGAAATGGACCACCTCAACAGTTTCGGATTCTCACCCCTCATTTGCATCAACCATCTGAGGGGCCTGTGGTCTGTCTGAACCCGGAAGTGAGTCCCAAACAGGTAGGGTCTTAGCTTCTTCAGCGCCCAGACCACAGCAAATGCTTCTCTCTCTATCGCACTCCACCTTGTTTCCCTGGGAAGTAACCTCCTACTGATGAAGGCTACAGGCAAGTCTCGGCCCTCTTCATTCACCTGAGCTAAAACAGCCCCCACGCCATGCTCTGAAGCGTCCGTCTGAACAATGAATTCTTTCGAAAAGTCGGGTGCCTGGAGTATAGGTGCTGTGCACATTGCAGTTTTCAGGGTGTCAAAGGCCGTTTGACAGGCATCAGTCCAGATCACGTTTCGTGGCTGCTTCCTGGAAGTCAGCGACGTCAAGGGGTGCACAATGTTTCCGTAATCCTTGACAAACCTCCTGTAATAACCCGTGAGTCCTAAGAAGGCTCTCACCTGCGTTTGGGTTTTGGGCGGGGCCCAAGCCAGGATGGTACCAATCTTGGGTTGCAGGGGGGCCACCTTACCGCTCCCTACTTGGTGCCCCAAGTACACCACAGAACCCTGCCCAATCTGGCACTTACTGGCTTTGATTGTGAGGCCTGCTCCGCGCAGGGCCAACAACACTTCCTGGAGGTGGCGCAAGTGTTCCTCCCAGCTGGCGCTGAACACTGCGATGTCGTCCAGGTAGGCGGCACTGAAATCCTCCAGTCCAGCCAAGACCTGGTTGACCAACCTCTAGAAGGTGGCAGGGGCATTCTTCATCCCAAAGGGCATCACCCGGAACTGGTATAGCCCATCTGGTGTGGAGAATGCTGACCTCTCCTTTGCCCCATCAGTCAAGGCGATCTGCCAGTACCCAGACGTTAAATCGAACGTACTAAGGTACCGGGCAGCCCCCAACCGATCGATGAGCTCATCAGCTCTGGGGATGGGGTGCGCGTCAGTCTTCGTGACTGAATTGAGCCCTCGGTAGTCCACGCAGAACCGGAGTTCCGGTGAAGCACCAGGCGCTGCAGCCTTCGGGACCAAGACCACTGGGCTGGCCCAAGGACTGCTAGAGGACTCAATCACCCCTAACGCGAACATCTTGGAGACCTCCTCCTGAATGTACGCTCTGACCTTGTCAGTCACCCTGTAAGCCTTGTGCTTCACAGGAGGGCTGTCTCCGGTGTCAACGTCATGGACACACCAATGCGTGACACCCGGAACCAAGGAAAACAGATCCGGGAATTGTCCCAACAGTTGGCGACAATCCTGTTTCTGCTCAAGGGTCAGTGTGTCAGAGAGGACCACACCATCCACCGACCCATCTTGCTCTTTAGCACACAGGAGGTCAGGAAGAGGCTCACTCTCCTCCTCCGTTCCATCATCTGTAGCTAGGAGCATGCCCACTTCGGACCTTTCTAAGTGGGGCTTCAAACGGTTGACATGCAGGACCCGCAAGGGGTTCCTGGGAGATTTCAAGTCCACCAGGTAGGTGACATCGCTCTTCTTCTCCACAACCTTAAACGGTCCAGTCCACCTGTCCTTGAGCGCACAAGGTTCCACAGGGGACATGACCCACACTTCCTGACCAGGCTGAAGCTCTACCAGAGTGGCATTCCGGTCGTACCAACGCTTCATCTCCTCCTGGCTGGCCTCCAGATTTGCCTGAGCAAGTTCTCTGGAGCGCCGAGTCTGGTTCCGAAAGGCCAGCATGTAGCTGTATACATCCTGGGGAGGTTTCCTGGGAGATTGCTCCCAGCCTTCTTTGACCAGACTCAAAGGCCCTCTTACCGGGTGACCGTATAAGAGCTCGAAGGGGCTGAACCCTAGAGCCTTCTGCGGCACCTCACGGTAAGCAAACAACAGGCATGGCAAGAGGACGTCCCATTTCCGCCTCATTGGTTCTTCAAGACCCATAATCATGCCTTTCAGGGTCCGGTTGAATCTCTCAACCAGCCCATTTCCTTGAGGGTGGTAAGGAGTGGTGAACTTGTAGGTTACCCCACACTCCTTCCACAGAGACTTCATATAGTTCGAAATGAAGTTGGTGCCTCGGTCGGACACCACCTCTCTGGGGAACCCCATCCGGGAGAAAACACCCATCAGTGCCCGTCCCACCACGGGGGCCGTCACTGTTCTGAGAGGGATGGCTTCCGGGTACCTTGTGGCATGGTCCACCAAGACCAGGATGAACCTGTTGCCCAGGGCTGTCTTGGGGTCCAGGGGCCCAACAATGTCAATACCCACCCGGTCAAAGGGGGTGCTGACCACTGGAAAAGGTTGGAGGGGAGCCTTCTGCTTCCTTCCGCTTTTCCCACTTGCCTGGCAAGTGCGACAAGTCTTGCAATGGATGTCTACATCCCTACGCATCTGAGGCCAATAAAAATGGGTGACAAGCCTGTCATAGGTCTTGTCCTGCCCCAGATGTCCAGCTAACGGAACGTCATGAGCCAAACCCAGTAGGAAGGCTCTGAAGCGCTGGGGTACCACCAGCACACGGGCTGACCCAGGCTCAGCAGCCTTAGGCTCGCTATACAGGAGGTCGTTCTCCCAGTACACAAAATGTGACCCTGACTGATCACCTGAGGATTGGGCTGAGGCCTGCTGCCTCATGCCCACAAGAGAAGGGCACACCTTCTGTTCCGCACAGAATTCCTCCCTGGAGGGACCACCATCCTGCTGCCAGTGGGTCAGCTCGGGCAGATCTCCCAGTTCGGCAATTTGTTCCCCTGTGGGCTCCAGGGCATCCCCCTCAGGGTCTACCTCCTCCTGGACCACGGGAACTACGGGGGCCGGTTTCCCGCGCCTCCTGCCTCTTCTCTTCACAGCTGGGTCCTGGGCCGTACTTTCAGGCTCCGGGACCCCATCAACACCCTTACTCGCTGTCATGGATCGAGTGGTGGCACACACCCACTCTGGCACACCCAACATTTTCAAGTGCGCCGCTCTCTCCACCTTAGCCCAAGGGGAGTCTTCCAAATCATTGCCCAGGAGACAATCGACAGGCATGGCGGGCCTCACAGCAACCTGAAGAGTACCTGAAACTCCCCCCCATTCAAAGGAAACCTGAGCCACCTCACACTCTTTCTGGGAGTTATCGGCAGCTATCACGGGGTAGAATGCGTGGGGAACCACCTGCTCTCTGGACACTAAGTGACACTTGACAGCTGTCACACTCGCTCCGGTGTCTCTGAGGGCTTCCACTCTATGGCCATTAATGGTCACCCACTGCCTATATTTACTAGTGTTACTAGGCAGAGGGGGTGGAGGGACCATTTGCATGTCTCCTAGCGAGACCAGGGACATTTCTGCGGGACCCCTCCCACCATGGACAACCATCTCCTCCCCTCCCAAGGCTACACTCGCCAACTGACGAGGGGGTGCACGCGGTGGTGCATTCGAATCCTTTTTGGGACACTGGGGGTCATAAAACCGGTGTCCCACCTGCCCACAACCGTAGCAGGTTAGGGGGCCCCTATGAACAGGTTTACCCGTCGGGGCCCCTGACTTCTTCTCAGGGGGAGGCTGGGAACCTTTCCCTTGGTTCCCTTGGGGATTACTTTGGGGCCCTTTCTGAGACTCCTTCTGTTTTCCCTTGTCCCCCCCACTCTTCTGCTGGGGACCCTGCCCACCTTTGGCTGAGTCTCCCACTGGACCCTTGTGGACTCTGGTACTGACCCAGCGGTCCGCCTCCTCAGCAAGTTTTCTAGGGTTAGATATCTTGCTATCAATCAGGTGCTGGCGCAGCTCTGGAAAACAGTTATTAGACAAGTGCTCCCAAGCAAACAAATCATACAGAGCTTCATAACTTTCCACTTTGCTGCCCTTTATCCAACCATCCATGGCTCTGCAAAAATAAGACACATATTCAACCCACGTCGTACCAGGCAACTTCTTACATTCTCTAAAAGCTTGTCTGTACTGCTCGGGGGTTAAGCCATACCGCAACATTAAAGCATCTTTCATATGAGCATACGACATCCTATCCGCAACAGGCATGTCTAACAGGGTATCTCTTCCCTCATTCACAAAGCGACCCCACAACCCCGCTCCCCAATTCTTCTCAGGGACCTGGTGGGCCAACAATGCTAACTCATATGCTTTAAACCATTGACCAATATCTTCATTCTTATTGTAATCTTTGATCACATCTTTCGGGAAGTAAAACTTACTTTCTGCAGGCTCGGATGGAATGCTGCCACCAGAGGGATTCAACTCTAACTTTTTAGCTTGGATATCCAGTTCCCTCAACCTGGTTTCACGCTCCAAAGCTAACTTCTCTCGTTCAAACTCCAACTTTTTGATCTCTAAATCAGCTTCCCTTCTACCTCTTGCATTTTCTAACTCCAACTGCCCATTTATCTTTAGCCTTGCCATCTCCATGTTGTAAGCTCGCTCTTTCGCCCTTTCTTCTCTTTCTTCAGGGGAAAGACCTTTGGAGGAAACACTGCTTCCGGGAGAGGGCACAGGTCCATTCACTGGCACCTCCTCATCCCCTTCCTCTGTGGGTACCACCACCACATCAGAGGGATTTCTGGACTCCCACCAGGCCTGCAATGCTTTATAAAAATCATCTTTTCTTGAGAGGCCTGTGGTAGGAACTTTAAACTGGTCGCAAAAGTGTTTCAGCTCATCTTTCTTGTATTTCTTAAGCTTGTTCCTCTCGAACTCCTCCACAACAATGATAGCAGGGGCAGTGACTCCGTTGTCACTCATGGTTAAACTGGCAGTGTTCACAAAAAAATCAAGTTTCAGGAAAGCGGAGAACAAAAATAGGATCCTTCCGAATCAGATTGCGACTGCGTTACGGTCTGCTTTCACTATGTAGCGCACACTAATCACTGTACATGGGTCATAAATGCAAGGTCCAAATCCTCACCGCTGACCCACCAATGTTAGAACCGGTTGTCTCTAGTTGGCAGAGGTATGTACTTCTGACAAATAGGGACACTCCTTTTCTAGTCAGGGCAAGGGGATCACACCCTTCGATAACCCCTGCTCACCCCCTTGGTAGCTTGGCAGAGCAGAACAGGCTTATCTCAGAGGCTGTGCGTTAAGCAATTATGACCACATACAGTAATACAGTGAATACACTACAAATGGACACGACACAGTAGTATTATAAAAATAGGTATTTTTATATAAGGCTTAGCACAAGACCAAATAACGACAAAACTGTACACAATCGGAATAAATACGTTGGGAAGGAAAAAGGATCGTTCAAAGGTCGTTTCTTCTTTAGCACAAAAGTCTTTAGTATCAAGCAAATCTTCTTCTTGGAAACACAGTTCTTAGCAACAGGGTAACCCACACGGGGGCTACACAACGTCAAGGCAAAGTTAATCCAAAGGTTCGGCGTCGACCGCGAGGAGCGCTACGTCAAGCCTGGAGTCACACGGACCCCCAACAACACAGTACCTTAGGAAAATGAAGCACACGATGATCCACGGCGTCGAGCAATCCGGCGTCGCTTCTTCGGTGTCGATCAGGCCTCAGCAGGCGTCGTCGATGATGCAGTTGCACAGAGTGAGCAGCGCTCACGGCGTCGAAGGGGCACACAGGTGATGCGATCAGCAGCGGTGCAGACACGAGGTCCTCTGGAGCTAGAGCCGTACTCCCACTCACTGGCGTTGCTGCTGGCGTCGGTCGGGCCCAACGTCCGGTCGTCGTGATTGCTGGTTCTTTCAGAGGTGCTGGATTCACACTTCCAGCCAATAGCACTTTTAGCAGATGAAGTCTTTTAGCCCTGTGACTTCAGCAGGAGACTGGCACTCTTCCAGTCCTTGGAGATTTTCTTAGCAAGCGTGAGAGTACACACAAAGTTCCTCTCTCCTGGTTCCTTGGCAAAAATAAAGAAGCACTGCAGGATTCCCCCAACAACAGCACACTGGCAGAAGGGGTAGGCAGTCCTTTGGATCAGCAGGCCTCTTGTCCTTGGTTACAGGGTTCCTTGTCAGAAGTGATCTGATTTCCTAGTTCAGGGGTCCTTCTCTTATACCCCTTTTCGTCTTTGATCCCTTTGTCTATGCCGGGGATTTCCCAACATCCTGGGTCTGTGGTGGGTGGAGCCAGGCAGTAGCACCTGGCCTATTCATTGAGCAGGGCTGGGTCCTCAGACGCCCAGCAGGAGGTGGAGCCAGCACTGACACTGGCAGGAGCAGAGCTATCGGCCTCCTGGCAGGAGGTGGGGCTAGGATCGTCCATGGCAGGCACAGAGCCATCAGTCGCTTAGCAGGAGGTGGAGCCAGCATTGTATCAGGCAAGGCAGGCTATCAACAACTACTCTCCCCCTACTCTCAACGTAAATGTCCCACTCATCCCACACTGACTCATTCAGACCTGTGGAGCCACCCAGCTCCTGTCACACTCACGCAAGACCAGCAGAAACCAGATATGGTTAGACAAGAAAATAGACACTTTCTAAAAGTGCTATTTTCAAACCCAGAGTCCAAAAACCATCCACACCAATGGATGCGTAATTAAACCCCGAGTTCAGAGATACCACACTCGACATTGCACCGTGCTCTCCGAGCCAGCTAGGATCATAACGTTAATAATCCCGGCGGCCCATTCTAAGCAATGGAGAGCAGGCGACCTCGCAATAGTGAAGCACGAAGATGGCGGTACTTCACCATCAGGACATGCCAACTTGGTCAGGCGTGTCCTACCTTATACTTACAATGCACCCTGCCCGCGGGCCTACCATAGGGGTGACTAACATGAAGTTAAGGGAAGGTTGGAGGGGCTGGCAAGTAGGTATACTTGCGCAGCCTGCGTGACAGTACAAGACTGCACGTGGGTCTCGCAATGACCGACCCGTAGACATTCTTTTACGAGGCCGCTCCTGTGGGTGGCATAACACGTGCTGCAAGCCCACGAGCGGCATTTGTATTTACAAGCCCCGGCACTCCTGGTGCACTAGGCTAGGGACTGACAGTAAACCAAATAAGCCAAACATGGATACAATAGATACATCAATTTAACATCGGGAGCACTTGCGCTATGACACTGATCAGCAGTGACACGGCGCCCAAAGCATATACCAGCAAAACATCGTAAAACAGTAGAGGCAAACAGAAAAAATGGAGGAGAGACTCAAGCCAATGATGTCAGGTCTAACACTCTCATTTTGGTGAACCAATATGACAATTTAGGAAATATTTCTCTTTTCAAAGTCAATTAATGTCAGTGTATTTCCTCCCCATGTCACTCTTTCTCTCAGTGCTAAAACGAAGCTTCTATCTGCTTAGTTTCCTGTTTTAAGACCCCTCCAGCTCTACTCAAGGTAAGACTTATAAAAGGAAAAAAATAAGTTATTGAGCAGTTTCTCTAGAAATAGGAAATAGATTGAGTGAATAACTAGGGAACTTGCAACAACTTTCCATAATCTCGAGAATATTAGGCCCCTTTCAGATATCCTTCCATAACAGATAACTCCATCCTTCTGTGTGAAGTCTCCTCCGGGCTTTGCAGATTAACTATACCATGAGAGACAGATGGGAGGATATTTCCTTCCAAATTGCAAACTAGACAGGCATACCAACGATAAACTAGACAGGCATACAAGTATGGCATAGATGGTAACCCTTTCTTTCCCCCCTCCTTTTTTTTTTTTTCCTCCTACCGTTTCAAAATCCCCCCCTTTTTCGGCCCCTCCTGCATTCCCAAAAACTTATTTTCCCCTCTATTTTCTTTTTTCTTATTTTTTCCATCTGCTTTTTTCTCTCTTTTTTCTTGATTTCTTCTTTTCTATCTCTAAAACATAGAGATAATAAGTCATCGATTTGTTTACACAAATGTTTTATTTAATTTTTATGTAAATATATGTATATAGAGATATATGTATATAGGAAATATATTTGTCTAAATGGTCTTTCTAGCGATGTATTATGTTGTGTGTGTATATATATATGTTTATTTCTTCATGTCTGACAACAGATGGTAATACCACTGTATATAGTAACAAGGCATTAATTGTGACTTACTTAAGGAGATGTTGTGACTCTTTGTTTGTTTAAACTTTAGAATTTCGCTGATATTGTCCTGAGGAAGCCACAAAAAGGTGTGTCGAAACGCCTCGAAAGAAATCAGCACCCTCAACATTGTCTGGGCATTATCATTATGTTAACAACTTTCTTGTGACCCATGCATATTTCTTAGTAGGAATAATTTATTTTATGAAAATCACTTTTTTATCCTTGATTTTATGATTATGTGTATCAATGAATATATTCATTTCAATTTTTTATTAATGTAATTAAACTTTGTACTTTATCATATCATTTTTTCTCCTTGAGTCCTTCTCCTTTTGGTGTGTCTTTTTCCTGCTTTTGTCAGACTTTATATTTTTGGCCTTCTCTTTTACCCTTGCATAGACTTGGATGGATTGTCCTCTTTCTTCACTTGGCTCAATCAGCAATCTCCATATCTTAAGTTCACGATCCAATCAGACAATCAGACAATACATTTTCTGAACATCACCATATATGAGCAATTGGGAAAACTATTCACTACACTTTACCGCAAACCGGCTGAAAGAAACTCGTTGTTACAATACAACAGTCACCACCCACGAGCACTTTGTGACAATCCGCCTTTTGGGCAATTCCTACGTATCCGGAGGAAATGCTCCAACAAAGACCATTACTTCAAAGAATCTGAGGATCTTGCAAATCGTCTACAACAATGGGGATATCCCTAGACGTCTGGTCAAGAAATCAAGGAAACGTGCTTGGTTCTACCCACAAGAGGAATTACTCTCGCCCAAGGATAAGGCAGACCAACAAGAGAATTGAATTGTGTGCGTAACTACATTCACCACCAAAAGTAACAAGATCCAACGCATTGTCAATCAACATTGGCAAAAATTATCGGACGATGTCAACCAAGTTGGGACACCTTTACACGCTTTCAAGAAAGCAAAAAGCGTCAAAGACTGTGTGGTACGGTCCTTTTTATCAACTCCTGATGATTCCACCATCACTTCACTATGGAATCTGCCCCGTGTGTTGGGTCATTTCAAATGTGGCCACTGCATGGCTTGTGACACTACAATCCAAACAAAGGAATTTGAACATCGTCAACACAAAATCCAACTTAAATCACATAGCAATTGCAATACGTCCAACATTATCTACGCGATAATATGCCCTTGTCAATTGATATATATTGGTCAAACACAACAAAAAGCAAAAGCAAGAATTCTCCAACACATGAGCCGGATTAGGTGCAAGGTCCAGGGTGCACCCATTGTAGACCATTTGAAATTGGCTGCACACCCCCCCAGAAAGTCTTGGATGGGTGGTGATAGAAAAGGCAATATTGGGACCCCGTGGTGGCAACATTATAAGTATCCTGCACACACGGGAATTGAAGTGGATGTTTTTTTTTTTATTCTATCACGACAGGCCTTAATGAGCAAGACAGCTTTTTTTCTCAACTAGCAACCCTGTCCTGAGTCCCCTTTAACATCTGATAGAAATATACAGTATATATTGTTTCTGAATTGGCCTATACCCTCCTGTGAGAGGTACGCCATACCAGCAGTCTAATGATTATGTATGTGTCCACATCCATAATTATGCGACATCATTATTACGATCATTTACTGGTATATGGTTCACTACGGCAAGCAATGGCTTTTCCATCGTGTGATAGGTATGCCATACTCATATATTTTGAGGACTCTCGATTGTAATTGGTCATGTTGATTGATATGACAAAAAATGGCTTTACCATCCTTTGATAGATACGCCATACCAATACAATTTGATTCTAAATATCATTACATTCTGGATAATTATGCTAATGAATATTGATTGCGAACTTGTACCTCAAATGTAACGTTATAATTTTCACTGACATACTAATCGATTTTTTTCTAAATACGCTGGGATAATACTATAGAAATATTTTTTAAACAGACATTAATCGACAGGTTCGGTATTTAAAACCAATGTCCGGGTCTTTCTTTTATGTCTATATACCAGCCCCGAGTCACGTGATGCGGTTACCATAGCAAAGGTCTAACCAGGAAGCTCGGTTCGCCATTGCAAACACGAGCGGCGTTCTATGCTAGATCCAATCGGCTTACGGTGAGTCTGTCCACGTTACTTGTCTTGCCTTAGGTAACTCGCAATAGCGATCCTATACTCACGACCCCCTTTCCGTGTTACTCTACAGGTCCCCCGAGAGATCCAAAAATACCCGCAGACCTGGTGTCCACTAAACTTCTACTCTGGGTAAGCCTTTACTAACGTGCCTAACACGCGGAATACATTATTCCCAACTCCTAGCTTATTCTTGATCCAAATCCTGTTAGGATGACCAGCTATTCGTGTTCTTTCACAGATACTACTAAACGACCCTCTGTGCAACTAATATTACTGTCGGACCCTTTGGCAATGCAACCTACATTTTGGGTAAGCCCGGTTAAATTCCTGTTTTTAACCATTCGGAATACCTATTCCGAACTTAAAACTGTTTATTTACATTCATGACCAGCTCTACGTGTTTCTTTACGGACACTGCGGAGTGATCCTTTGTGCTAACAATATCCTCAGACCCTGTGCCAGTTTAACTGACATCTCAGGTAAACTGTGTTCAAATTGTTAGCGACGCGGAATGCAGTAATCCCTCATGGTTCGTAATAATACAAATATCAATATCCTGTTCTAGATTCTGCCATATTCACCGTCCTCGGGCCGGATTCAAGCTCCATCCGCTCTGCATAACAACTCCATTGTAAGTTGATTATTTACTCTCTCGGGTACTATGACGCCCTTTTATTGGAACACCACACTGGTTTGTTCCTCTTCCTCTGGACCTTTTGGTCTTTATTAATTTCAGTGAATCCTCATATATCTCTCTCTCCTCATTTTTAAAGAATTTAACTATCATACGGAGATGCTAGTCCTGTCCTTTATTTACAACACGAGCAATAACTACCACGGTATGCTCCTTTTCCTTTGTTCCGTGTGCTCTATGTGCGCTTGACCTTAAATTAATTTGTAGTGTGCTTCACGATCAATTAAAACAATTCTCTCTTATTCTGTATATATGAATTAGGTTGCCTGTTCGCACCCTGTCCTGATGAAGACCCCACAGCAAGGGCACTACTAATCCCTGCAAATTTTCGAGGGTCGAAACGTCGACAATAGCCTTTTGGTTGTCACCTTCACGCCAATATTTTGACATTTAATTTATTTTGTGGAGTAAGATATTTGTTGATTTATGCATTGAACCAACGGTCTTTTGTTTTGTGTATAGAAATTTACTTACCAATGCATTTTTGATAATTGGCTGATTTTATTGTCACTAATTCCCTCCATCACACTATCCTCACCCAATCACTTCCTCCTTCCCCCTGGGGCAATGTACAACCGATTATGATATGTAATCAATGTTCAGTATATTTAATATACCTAGTCCCATTGTGAATAAAACAATGTGGATTCATTCGTTGTTTCTTTAGAATTCTTTTCGAACTGTATATACTTTGCTACGCTCACGCTGGGACCCCTTCATCTCAGTACTTATATAACCCAGGTCCCAGTGACTATGTTTAGGTAAACCCCTCTATATATATATATACAAAACTGCAGAAAGAGGCAAAAGAGTTGCAGAAACAGGAAAATGTTTTCCAGAAAAAGGGAACAGGGGTGCAGAACAAAGCAGGAGAAGTGCAGAAACGAGCAATAGAGGTGCAGCAATTGGCAAGAGGGCTGCAGAAAGAGGCAAGAGAAGTCCAGAAAGAAGCAAGAGAGGTGAAGAAAGAGGAAAGAGAAGTGCAGGAAGAGGCAAGACATGTGTACAAACGGGCAAGAGAGGTGCAGAAAGAGGGAACAGGGGTGCAAATAGAGGCAAGAGAGGTGTGGAAAATGGAAAGAGGGGTACAGGAAGAGGGGTACTGAAATAGGCAAGAGTGGTGCAGACATTTGCAAGAGAGGTACAGAAAGAATCAAGAGCAGTGCAGAAAGAACCAACAGAGGTGCAAAAGGAGGCAAGAGGGGTGCAGAAAGAGGCAAATGGGATGCGGAAATCTGCAAGAGAGGTGTAGAGAAAAGTAAGAGCAGTGCAGAAAGAACCAACAGATATGCAGAAACAGACAAAAGGGGTGCATAAATAGGCAAGAGAATTGCAGAAATAAGCAACAAAGTTGCTTAAAGAGGCAACACATCTGCAGAAAGAGGCAAGAAAGTTGCAGCAACAGGGTAGTGAGTGCCAATTAAAGGGAACTGGGGTGCAGAACGAGGCAAGAGACCTGCGGAAACAAGCAATAGAGGTGCATAAATTGGCAAGAGGGGTGCAGAAAGAGGCAAGAGAAGTCCAGAAAGAAACAACAGAGATGCAGAAGGAGGCAAGAGGGGTACTGAAAGAGGCAAGACACGTACTGAAAGAGGCAAGAGACGTGCAGAAAGAAGCAAAGGCGGTACAGAAAGAAGCAAGAGAGGTGCAGACATAAGCAAAAGAGTTACAGAAAGAGGCAAGAGGGGTGTAGAAAGAAGCAGGAGAGGTGGGGAAAGAGGCCACAGAGGTGCTACAAAGAGGGAAGAAGGGTGCAGAATGAGGCAAAATGGGTGCAGAGAGTCGAAAGAGAGGTGAAGAAAGAGGCAAGAGAAGTACAGAGACAAGCAACAGAGGTGTAGACAAAGACAAGAGGGGTACAGAAAGAGGCAAGAGCAGTCCAGAAAGGAGCAAGTGAGGTGGAGAAAGAGGCAAGCGAGGTGCAGAAAGAGGAAACAGGGGTGCAGACAGAGGCAAGAGAGGTGCAGAAAAAAGGGAAGAGGGATACAGACATAGGCAAGAGGGTAACAGACATTTGCAGTAGAGGTGCGGAAAGAATCAAGAGCAGTGCAGAAAGAACCAACAGAGGAGCAGAAGAAAGCAAGAGGGGTACAGAAAGAGGCAAGAGGGATGCAGAAATCTGCGAGAGAGGCGCAGAAAAAAAGTAAGAGCAGTACAGAAAGAACCAACAGATATGCAGAAACAGACAAGAGGGGTGCATAAATAGGCTAGAGAAATGCATAAAGAAGCAACAGAGTTGCATAAGGAGGCAACAGCAAAGCAAAAAGAGACAAGAAAGTTGCAGCAACAGGGAAGTGAGTTCCAGAAAAAGGGAACTGGGGTGCAGAACGAGGCAAGAGACCTGCAGAAACAAGCAATAGAGGTGCAGAAATTGGCAACAGGGGTGTAGAACGAAAGAGGCAAGAGAAGTCCAGAAAGAAACACCAGAGATGTAGAAGGAGGCAAGAGGGGTACAGAAAGAGGCAAGAGAAGTGCAGAAAGAAGCAAAAGAGGTACAGAAAGAGGCAAGAGTAATGCAGAAAGTACCAAAAGAGTTACAGAAAGAGGCAAAAGGGGTATGGAAAGAGGCAGGAGAGGTGTAAAAAGAGAAGAGGCAACGGAGGTGCTACAAAGAGGGAAGAAGGGTGCAGAATGAGGCACAAGGGGTTCAGAAAGTAGGAAGAGAGGTGAAGAAAGAGGCAAGAGAAGTACAGAAACAAGCAACTGTGGTGTAGACAAAGACAAGAGGGGTATGGAACGAGGTAAGAGAAGCACAGAAATAATCAACAGATGTGCAGAAAGAGGCAAGAGAAGTGCAGAAAGATGCAAAATAAGTGCAGAAAAGAGCAAGAGAAGTGCAGAAAGAAGCAACAGAAGTACAGAAAGAGACAAGACGGGTACTAAAAGAGGCAAGAGAAGTACAGAAAGAAGCAAGAGAAATGCAAAAAGAGGCAAGAGATTTGCAGAAACAGGAAAAAGAGGTGCAAAAGAGGGAACAGGGGTGCAGACAGAGGCAGGACGGGTACAGAAAAGTACAAGAGAGGTGCTGAAAGAAGCAAGACCAGTGCAGAAAGAACCAACAGAGGTGCAGAAAGAGTAAAGATGGGTGAAGAAAGAGGCAAGAGAAGTGTAGAAAGAAGCAGTAGATGTGCAGAAAGAGGCAAGAGGGGTACAGACAGAGGCAAGAGAAGTTCAGAAAGAGGCAAGAGGTATGCAGAAATTTGCAAGAGAGGAACAGAAAGAGAAAACACGGATACAGAAAGAGGAACAAGAGGTACAGAAAGAGGGAAGAGAGGTGTTGAAACAGGCTGGAGAGGTGCAGAAAGAGGGAAGAGGGGTGCAGAAAGAAAGAAGAGGGGTACAGAAAAAAGAAAGAGAGGTGCAGAAAGAAGCAAGAGATGTGTAAAAAGAAGTAAGTGAGGTACAAAAAGAGGCAAGAGATGCGCAGAAAGACACAAGAGAGGTACAGAAAGAGGCAAGGGAGGTACAGAAAGAAGGAAGAAGTTATAGAAAGGAGCAAGAGAAGTGCAGAAAAATCAACAGGGTACCAATTTTGGGTCCAGAGACCCATCCCCCAGAGCCAGACAAAAACTTTGTTATGGAAAGGAAGCCGCGGAGGCAAGATGGCGTTTGACTAGCGGCACCCGAGAACGCTCCCAATGCCTAATTTTAAAATATTCTGCGAAATGGTGATTAAGATCACATACCCCCATGGAAGCATCTCTCAAGGATGGAGATTTCTGGATTGCAGCCGAGGGGCTGGTTTTCGGGTTCCTGGCGACGGCAGCAGCAGTGCTCACAGAGTTACGAGAGCGGCAAGTCGGGCAGATCTTGGGCGGAGTCAGCGCAGCCAGCGGAGCCGGTGGAACCTCTTGCGAAGCCGGTAGAGAATGCAGAGAGAGGTCTACCACTGACGCTGCAACTAGAGAAGCCGGCTACACTTCAAAGTATCGGCAGGAAGGCGGCTTGGGGAGAGCATCCGCCAGCAGAGTTCACAGAGACGGAGGAAGACTGGAGAATAGCCCCTGCAGCTCAAGACCCTCTATCTGTTTGGCAACCGATGATATGGCGCCGAAAAACACGCGAGGGGGAAAAGGAAAAGCTCCGGATGCGGAGCAAGGGGCTCCCAAGCAGATGGCACCCCAGAAGGACCCCGGGAAAACCAAGGACAAGGACATTGAAGACACCCCAGGTGAGAGCGGGGGTGTAACAAATGATGCCGGGGCATGGAGTAACACCAGGGGGAAGAAAGGTGGGGCGCTATATCCAGGGATCTCAACAAGCACTACCAGCGTGGATAATGTTGCTAATGCTGGGGTGAATGCAGGGAGCTCCAAAACTATCACGGGTTACTTTTCCCCAGTGGCCCAGAACATTTCAACTAACACAGCCAATGCAGCTCATATAACTGAGAAAACTGCACTGGCCCTGGGAAAAAAAAGGAGAAAAATGCGGCTACACGCAAGGGAAAGTCAAACATACAGGAAAGCCCTCGGGTTGCAATTGATGCACAGGATGTTAATCTTGGGACACAATGGGGGGAGATGATGGAGGCCCAGGAACTTGACAAAGAAAGTAGAGAGCCAGAACCAATAGAACTAGCAGAACCATCACAATGTCAAGAGAACTTTTCAGGAGTGGGAGCGGTGGGGTCTGAAGTTATAAACCCACTGGCTGCAAAAGACGCAGGGGCACTGGTAACCGAAAATTTGGTCCAGGGGATCACAGCAAGCAGCGGCCCAAGCGGTGCGGAGGACAATTTAGACGTACCTGATAATTTTCATTCAGTCACCAATGGGTCTGAAGATACCCCATCCGGGCCAAGTGAGGGGGAGAACATAACAGATGTTAGCCTTGGCTCCAGCTCAGGAGGAAACAGTAGAGCCTCCCCCAACGAGAGGGATATAGCCACCAGGGGAAAAAGGCTGTCAAGACGACAAAGAGATACACAGTCACAGGAAAAAACATCTAGCGGGCAACGACGTATCAGTGGAGGTAACAATGCAACAACCTTAAAGTGGGATTACTCGGCCACCCGGGGCACCTACCCGGAACACATGTTGCAAGGAGGCCCGGAGGGGCCAGAAGCTGAAACCCCCCATTGCAGCAGATACTAGACTCAATAAAGCAACTGCAAGAAGCAACAAAGATTGAGGGGACGAAAAACCGACTTGCAACTAGGAATCTGCAAGGCTCAGTCAAAAAAATTGCTAAGATCTGCACAGATACAAAAACAAGGGTATCCCATTTAGAGGACCGTACAAGCACCCTGGAAGATCAACAAGTAAAGGATGCAGCCAAGGCTAAGGGTCATGAGCAGAAACTTGTCGACATCCAATGGACATTGGAAGATCTAGAGAATCGCCAGCGGCGAAATAATCTCAGGATCCTGGGCATAGAGGAAGGGAAGGAAGGGGACGACGTGAGAGCTTATGTCGTGAAACTATTGAAGGGAGCATTTCCAGAGCTGAGTCGCTGACAGTGGGATAAGGAAGTCCAACGAGTGCATCGATTTCCAATGACTATGAAGAAAAATACAACCCTAGCCCAGGGAGGAACCCAGAAACCACAGAGGCCACAAGTTATATTGGTATTCTTCGGGAACTTTCTATTGAGGGAAGAAATCTACGCCAAAGCTCGACCTAATGCTAAACGATCGTTTGACAATCAATCCTTTTTCACAACTCCGGATTACTGCCATACGACAGTAGAAAGGCGATGGAGACTGAGAGAACTCTTGGAAACATGCCATCAAATGGGACTGCAGGCATATCTTATGAACCCAGCCAGGCTGAAGATCATATATAAATCTACGGTCAGAGTCTTCACCTCTGAAGTACAAGCAAAGGCGTACATTGATACACTAAGAGTAAGTGGCCCAGCAAATACCACAACATGATTTTTTTTGGGGCTGATAAATTGAGAATGAAATGGACGCATATAGACAGGGCTACTTATGCGTACATTTGTGGGGTACGGTGCGGGAAAAGTTGAATAGTTGATAGCAAAATGGTATAATACACCAGAAACACAAGTAAAAGGATGTAAGGCAGAGGAAGGCTGACAGTCAGACACCATCACAAAGACTTTAGGTCTGCTTGCCTCAGCAGGCAGGGGGGAAGGGGGGGTCAGCAGGGGGGACAGAAGGGTGGGAAGGGGGGGACAGCAGGGGGGGCAGGAAGGGTGGGAAGGGGGGACTAGAGGGAGAAAAGGGGGGGGAATCATCATCAAGAAATCATATGGAAGAGGGGGGAAGGGAAAAAGGAAAATGGGAATATATGCGGATTGAATGATGCTAAAAAACGAAGAGAGCTGAAGGAATATTTAAGGACAACATATGCAGATATCGTATGCATACAGGAAACCCACATTGAGATATCTCGTAAATGTTTGTTGGAACAGCTTGGGTATCAGTTATTATTATGTACAACACAAGGGTCTAGGATGCGGGGAGTGGCTATACTGGCACGGGGTAGGATGGTGATAGCAAAAAAACAAAAGGCAGACCCATATGGTCGATATGCCATGATCGAATGCAAGGCATATGGTTTTAGCTTCACTCTCAGCTCTATCTATGCTCCCACAGTAGACGACCCGGAGACCCTAGACCATGTCAATGCGGAAATGACAAATTGGCCTATGCCTATCATAGTTTGTGGTGATCTGAATATTAACGGTCTCCATGGACTGTGGAAAAATGATCCGGCCAGGTTTCTGGGCCGAAAAAAGAGAAGTCATAGGGCTCTAATACAAATGATGCAGGATAATGGACTCATTGATGTATGGGAGCAGCAAAATACTGGTGGAGGGGGGAGCACATATTACTCAGCGCCACATAAATCCCTAGCTAGATTGGACTATTTTCTGATTTCACCTGCACTGATATCTGTTACCAAAGTTAGAAAGTTACTGCGTGTGATGTCGGATCATAACCCATTGGTCCTAGATATCTCTATCACAAATTATCAAAAATAAAAATCTAATTGGATCTTTGAGAGAGCCTTGCCTCACGACCCCAAGTATGTGAACCAGATGGGCAGCTGGCTAAAAGAATTTTTAAAAACAAATAGAGGCTCTGCTTCTCCCACAATAGTCTGGGATGCTATGAAGGCTGGCATAAGGGGGGAAACTATCAGCTTCTTGATAAAAAGCAACAAGACAGAGAAGGAGGAAATAGAGAGCAAGTTAAAAACAATTGCTGTCATCAAAGAGGAATTAACTGAAGCAATCAGGGCTAAGCATGATGTAGCAGGGATACTACAAAAACTGGGTATAGCCAAGGCAGTTGTAGGCGAGGCACTTGCAGTTAAAGCAGCAGGAAAATATCTGGCATGGAAGCAGGACCAATATGAGTTCAGCAAACAGATAGGTCGTATATTAGCTATCAGAACCCGACAGGCGGCTACTAAAGGGGAAATCTCACAGATCATTTCAGGGGCAGGGCTTTCAGCTACAACACCAAGGGGGATTTGCTCAATCTTCCAAGATTTCTATCAGAACTTATATAATCCTGACAACAATGCCGATAGCGGCGAAATAGAAAGTTATTTAGAAAGAGCACAAGTAGAGAAGCTGACAGTGGCGGATAAAGCGGGGCTGGAAATGGATTTCACGATAGAAGAAATACAGGCAGCAATCAAAGATCTACCTGCTGGAAAAGCTGTGGGCCCCGATCTCATCCCGCTGGAATGTTATAACATTTTTTTACCCAGTTTAGCAGAGGACATCTACCAGCTTATGGTGTCTACACAGAAAGGAGCGGCACCTCCAGAGTCTTGGGGGGAGGTCCCTATGGTGGTATTCCTGAAAAAGAATAAACCTTCAACTGATCCTGGGTCTTATAGGCCTATAAGTTTGATGAACAGCGATACAAAGATTTATTCTAAGATTTTAGCTCGGTCATAGGCAAAATTATATCCCCCAGACAACATGGGTTTATCCCGGTAGGGGAACTGCAGACCATATCAGAAGAGTGTGCACGCTGTTTGATGGGACGGCAGCCTCACGGGACCCTATTGCTTTAACATTGCTAGATGCCGAAAAAGCATATGATTGGGTCTTGTGGGGTTTCCTTTGGGCTGCATTAGCAAAGGCAAATATAGGTGATGTCTGCATCAAGGCTCTTAGTGCCTTATATAAGAACCTGACGATAAGACTTAGGGTAATGGGAGAGCAGAGCGGGATTATAAATATTGGACGGGGAACTAGGCAAGGGTGCCCCTGCTCCCCGCTGCTCTTTGCCTTTTACATAGACGCCTTTATTAGAAAGATAGAGCTAAATGAAAACATTGCACCAATCGTGTTAAAATGGATTCGAAACAAAAATCTTAGGTTATGCCGACGATCTAGCTATAACATCTGCTGACCCTGCCGCTGCATTATTGGAAATAGAAAGAGAAGCAAATTTATACGGGGCGTTCTCGGGCTATAAATTAAACCAGAGCAAAACCCAAATTGTAATTAATAAAAAGGTAACAATGGTAGATCAAAGAATAACAGACTCAGCAGTCTACCTAGCGATAAAAATAACTTCAGATCTCTCTAAGGTAGTCGGAATGAATCTTGGGCTGATGATTAAAAAAGTTAAAAGGGACTTAGATAGATCAAACAATTTGCATTTAACAATAATTGGTCATTGTAACTTAATAAAAATGACATTTTGGCCTAAAATACTATATCTGTTTCGAACCATCCCGCTGAAATTTAATAATAATTGGTTCAGCGAAATAGAGGGAGTCACAAATCGCTTTATCTGGGCCAAGGGTAGAACACGGCGAGCATTAAAATCCCCGTCATTACCAAGGGAACGAGGAGGTCATGCGACTCCCGACTTCAAGGCTTATTATTGGGCGACTGTCTTGCAGTATATTAGAGGGCTAGTGGGCGGGAGTATGGAGGACCAGTGGAGAGGGGGGGAAAGTGTCCCTGACATATATGAGTTATTAATTAAGTTCAAGACCCTTGGACCAGCAATATCAATCTGGTCTACTCTCAGGAAGAAAATAAAAATGGGGAGGATGAACTATTATACGCCTTTATTCAAGAATCAACTTCTACCGGTGATATTTCATGACCAAGTAATGAAGAGATGGGATACACTGGGAGTAAAAACTATTGGGGACCTCATAGATATGACAGGCCTTATGACATTCGACCATTTACAGCAGTTATTGTCATATAGATGCTGCTTTTCTATATATTGTGTTAAGTTAGCATGAGTTTATTAAATGTTTAAACAACATATTTTCCTTTGGCTTCAGTTTGCACACGACACATAATTGTTATTGTAGCTTTCAACCTAGAGGAAAGATGTGATTTATTTGAGAATAATATGTTATTGCTCTGATATCTGTCGTGCTTGGTACACTGACTGAACAGTGAGTGCCGAACGCTCTAGGAATAACCTAACACAAGGTTGCTGGGAGCTCTGATCCTCGCACCACTAGACATAACACAAATACAGTTGCTGCCAACATTGGGCTCTAAGCGGGTTTAAGATAGAGTTACTGACAATGCAAAAACACACTTGATGGTGCTTCGCATGCAGAGAGCTGGTAGCTGATGATGTGATCTTCTCCTACTGACATTTAGAGGTATGGGCCCGCCCTGCTAAAACCCAAATGAGACCTTCTTAGATATAATATAGTATGCTAAATAGGGTGTGCGAAATATAGGTGATACCGATTTCTATTGATTTTTGCATTATAATATGCTATCACCGTTCGCTTACTATGGATTAGTGACTATGCTGATAACTCTGATTTTTATAATATGTATTCTGGTATTATATAAGATACTGCGTCTAAGAACCTTGCATTGAAAAATAAATATTTCAAACTTGCACGTGTCTGGTTTGAAATGATTATAGAGCGAAAGAGTGTTCATATGTTCCACGATACCTGAGGTAACCTAAGTTCATGATCTGGTTTGTCTAAGTCATTGGGAGTTTGATATGACCAATGAGACACTATAGCTAGTTCGGTTTTTGGATACTAAGGTGGGTTTTGGGTCACCCTAATTCACCGAGGTTCTAAATCTCTATGCACAGTTCTCTGGGAGAACGGAAACCCTGCTACATGGCGCCCATACGTTGTTGGCCTTATATCATGACACTCGAGTAGTATATCATTCAAACCTTAAACCCTGCATACCCGTTTCTGGAAAACGGTGGTGTTGAAAAACCTACTTATTTTTGAAATAGGTCTTTTCAAGCTTGAATCTATCTAAAACGGTTTCCTTGAATTACTACCCAGTTGTGCTACAAAGTGTTCTTTGTTTTTTCATATTCCTGTGCAGTCATGGCACAAGCCGTGGACATCCCGCTGCATAGTCGCATTGCGGTGCGTGATCATTTGCGGGCTTATGATGTTCCTGTTGAAGGCTTGGCTGTGGTTCTGGTGGTGAGTGCGGAACATGCTTACCCATACGAACTGTTTTATTCGTGGGTGACACTTCCGCCGGTGGACGCTAATTCTGGTGTGTTCCACTCGTATACTGCGTCAGCTGTACCTGCTGTATATGCTCCGTACAGGGCACAGGAAATACCTATTGATGTTTGGCAGCATGGAGTTTGGTTTGGTGGCGCCCTACCCCACTCTTTAACCGCTCCGAGGTTAGGTCCTTTGTCCATTCCGGGCACTAATTGGCCCGCTTTGGCTGGGTTTACTCCTCACCCTCTTCACGGCAATTGTTCCATGGCGGAACAAAGGCGACTTCATGTTGTCGCTATTGCCGTGATTAGAGCGCTTGTACATTACTATGGTCGTAATGTTCATGGTGCGGCCCCTAGAGGTGCGCACCTTGCGGCAGGACAGGCTAATTTGAAGATCAGTCCTGTCATGGTGAATTCCGTGATAGGCAAAAAGCCCCAGGATAAAGATGATTTTCCTTTCTGGCTTGCCGAGAAATTTGACCAGCTGGAGGCTGTGTTTCCTGATACGTCTCCTGGTGAAAAACACCGGATTCTTACGCTTAGTTTGCCGAAAGATTTGGCCCCTGAGCTTTGTGACTGTGAATCTTGGGGTAAGACTTTTGCAGCGGTCTATTCGAGGTGCTATGGCACCCCGTCTATGTCCAATCTGTCTGCGGTCCTTAAACGTGTTCAAGATGACCACGAACCGGAGTCTGCGGTTCAATTGCGTATGCGGCTGTGTGGCACCTTTGATGTGGTTTGTGATCTGATCCTTGCAAATGTCAAGGGAGATGCAGTGAACTTTCAGGTGGCTAACGCGTTAAAGGCGATTCCCGATCCCGAAAAACCCCGTCAGTTAGCGAGGATAATTATGGCGGCCTTTAAAACGGTTGGCCGCAATGCCAAGGGTCTTAAGCCTTTTTCTGATAAAGAGAAAAAGGAGCCCCAGGGACAGACTTCGGCAGCGGCGGTACAACCCAATACCAATAAAATACCAATAAAAAACAAAATTTGCCTAAAAAACAGAATCAAGGTAAGCAACAGCAACAACAGGCTCAGACATCTCGCCCTGCATCACCCTTGCCTGCGCAGTCGGAACGTGTTTATGATTTGCGCGACCGCGCGATGATTAAATCTCCTGATCGGTTTCAGGCCGGTGGTGGAGGGGGCGGCAGGGGCCGGGATGGCCAGCAAGGATGTGCTCAGCCCCGCCCGTGCAACGGTGCAGACAAGCAGGAAGGCTCTACGCCTCAGAGACCGCAGTTTGCCAAGAAAAAAGTCGCTGCCTTAACAGCGCATCGATACGCCCCAGATTGTGAGAACGCGGCTTCGGAATCTGACTTGGGCTCTGACCTTGCTGGACAGCGTGACGGAGATTACCATAGTGAGAGAGGTCCTCCGTCCACTACTGAAGGTGACAGCGACTGACACTTATGTTGTGATTGAAACAGCTGATACAAGAGTTGCTCCCCCTGATAGACTTTTTGAAATTGTCCTGTTGATTGAAGGTGACATACAGCGTACCATAAAAGGGGTATTTTGGGAAAATCTTTCATCTACGTATGACATTTTGTTTTCGGAGGCTGACTGGCCCCCACCTTTTGTGCTCGGAGCTCCGAGAGGGGAGGAGGTAATCCTCCCCAGTTTCGCGAACACTGTTTCGAGAGTGGAAGCGCTGCACTTTGCAGAAGAGTGGGCTCTGGCGCTTGCACCGGCTGTGTACCGCAATCAGTGTGGCTGGGATAAGTTGTCCCCAAGCCACGAGATTCCTTTACGGTCTCTGCCGCAGCCTCAACCTCAATATCCCATACGACGTGAAGCCAAACTTCGGTCGCAGCGATCTTTGAACAATTGGAATATCAAGGTGTAATTGAAACATGTGTGTCACCGATGAATAACCCCCTTTTTACTGTGAACAAGCCGGACGGCTCATATCGTTTGGTTTTGGATTACCGGCATTTAAACTCGCATTGCCGTAACTGTGCAGTACAGAATACTCACGGCTCTGCCCTTGTAAATAGTCTTGTGCGTAAGCGGTTCAAAACCACGCTTGACATTTCCAATGGTTTTTATGCCCATTCATTGGACAGTCTAAGTTCCCAATGGACTTCATTCACATACGGCAGTTTCCAAAAAATGTTTCGGCGTCTCCCAATGGGCTATAAGAATAGTCCAGGAGTATTTTCCACCCGCATTGTCTCTCTGTTGGAGAGAGTTGACCCAGATGCTTGTTCTTATGTGGATGACATCTGTCTCACAGACGATGAACTTTGGGAGCATCTGTGTCGAGTGAACAGTATTATTTGTAACTTTGCAGACATGGGTTACAAGTTTAACTTTGCAAAATCGCACATTGCAGAGTACACAGTGTTGTTTCTGGGCTATGAACAGAACAATGAAGAAAAAGGCTTGGCTCCTCACTTCCTGGAGAAATGCGCACAGTTGCGCGCTCCAACAACACTGAAAAAACTTACAATCTTTACTGGGCTTTTTGAATTTCGGGAGAACATACATTCCGGAATATGCCCAGCGTATCAAGCCTTTGTATGCTTTGATACAGCCATCTTTTTCCAAATCATGCTGGCTGCCTAAGCATTCAGCTATTTTGCAGTCTTTGCAAGCTGATTTGCTCGCTTCTGAATATTTACAGACTTGTGATAACCAGACCAACCTGGTGATAAGAATTGTCCCTGGGACGGTGTGTTTCACGTACCTAACTTTTAATGAAGGAGATACAGTACCTATGGCTTACAAGTCACACTTGTACACTTCGGCTGAAATGCGCTTTTCCACTATGGAGAAAGTTTTGACGGCTGTGCAGATGGCAATTCTCAAGGAACGTGCCCTGTCACAGGGAAAACCCATGTTGGTTGTTACCCCGTGTCCTGCCTTGGAGGCAGTTACGAAAGCCAGTGTACCAAATTCCAAAGCTTTGCACCCTAGGTGGATTCAATGGGCTGCATCCTTGACATCCCAGGATGTCACGTTTATTTTTTACGCCACTTTACGGTCGGAGGAGTATTTACAGTATGAATTTGTTCATCCTGCTCCTTTAGCAATGCGGCCGTTGGAGGATTTCCATTGCATCATTTAAACTGATGGTTCGGCACAGGTTGCGCATGGCTCAAAACATGCCTACGTTTCCGCGTGCGCCATTGTGGTCGGTGCCATGGTGAACAATGAGTTCAAGTCCAGTGTCGTGCACACGCAGACGCTTGGGGACTGCACCGCACAATTAGCAGAGCTTCGTGCTCTGATGCTTGTATTGGAGTACGCAGATCCTAGTGTGATGACTTTGATCGTAAGTGACTCTTAGTACTGTGTCCAGTCTTACAATGAAAACTTGTTCTTTTGGATTCAGAATGAATTGCGTGATTCCAAAGGTAGCACAATAAAACATAAAATGATCTGGGTCCAAATGGCGGAACTTAAAGAAAAGTTGCCACTCGTGTTTGTGATTCATACTCTTGGCCATCAGCGCATGGGAGTCCACGCTGTCGGTAATTCACTTGCTGATGAAGCGGCGAAGTCAGCAGTATCAAAATACTTAGTTGCAGCAGTCACGCGGTCCAAAAGTAAGATAGATGATGACATCTTGGCAGCTGTTGCTGCCACTGAGAAGGGAGGGAAATATCCTGCGGGGTTCCCTTTGAAGTACACATACCACTTAAGTCCCGATAAGGTTCCTTATGTGAAAATTCCTGATGTTGGCGAACGTTTAATTCCCAACTCGGATCGCAGAGCTTCTTTGATTACAGCGGCTCATGAAGGTGTGGCGTCTGTGCATGCGGGCGTCCCAGCCACTGTAACTCAGCTACAACAGAGGTTCTGGTGGCGGGGACTGTACAAACAGACGCGCGATTATGTCCTTCAATGTGACATTTGCCAGCAGATTAGGCCTTCAACTGCTGCGCGTCCGCCTCAGACAGAGTTGTACATTTCTAATAAACCGCTTGGGTGCGTTTATTTAGATCACTGCCGTCCTTTTTCTTCTGATACTGCATATAAGTACATCTTAGTAGCAGTTGATTCATGCACACGCTTTGTGTGGGTATGGCCCCATCAGAGCGCTGATTCACGGACTGTCATTAAGGATTTGCGAGTCTTTGAGGGATTTTTGCCTGTGGTACCTTCCATTCGGATCAGGGTCCGGCTAGGATGCTATGGTTTTGTTGGGGGTCCAAGTCAAGTTTTCGTCTCCGTACAGACCTGAGGGTAACAGTGTAGTGGAACGAATGAACCGTGACTTAAAGCAATCTTTGACAGCTCGAGTTATAGGCACTGGCAGAAACTGGTTGGCCCATCTCAATGGCGTGCAGCGTGCGCTTAATAATCACCCTAATTCACCAAGGTTCTAGATCTCTATGCACAGTTCTGAGGGAGAATGGAAACCCTGCTACCCTGCTAGAAGGTCTCTGGGTGGGCGGACCCCATACGAAATGCTCTTTGGTATCTAGATGTATGTCCCTGACCTCGACGGTCTAGACTGCAAGGCCCAGGCCGCGGCCTTTGACGTAGATGAACATTGCAATGTTTTACAGGATCTACAAAAGACCAGAGACAGTCTAGCAAAGGAACATTTGCCCTCCACATCGGATGATGCGTTGCAGATCCCGGTAGTTGGCTGGCTACCCCAAGTTGGAGAACTGGTTCGAGAGAAGATCGATAACACGAAAGAGTTTGGTCCCTCATATCGTGCACCGGTTCGAGTTCTTGGAGTGAAGGGCACGAGAACAGTCATATTACCACCACTTCCAGGTCATAAGGAAAACAGATTTATCTCAATTGACAATGTCAAGACACACAGGGTGGCCGATTCTTCATAGCATGACACCGGCTGTATCCTGTCCTTCCATGGTGAGGCACTCTGTGCTGGCTATTACTTCTGGTGCAGAACATGAGGTGTCCCTCGAGATGCCTTTTATTTCCAGTCCTTTATTAAATACTATTCCTGTTACTAACATTGATGAGCTGAACTACACCTATCCTGCTGATTTTTTTGCAGACTCGTTTGGCTGCCCAGTCCAGATTCTCTTTTGACTCTGTTTCGGAACTTTCAAAGAAACCCTCAACTATTGCAAAATATGCCACTTTATTTAAAAAACATTTTTTAATTCCCCCTTGGACATACATTTGGTTGATTCTATTTTCATTTTATCTTTTTATGTCAATTGGTTTTGTGTTTTATTTTTTCCGCCTGATCGATGGCCACTATGTCAAAGAAAGAACAGGAATTCGGTACCTTAATGGAACATTGGCCCTCTTTCCTCTTCACATTCAGCACACAGACTGAAATGCAGTCAACATTACTGCTTGGCCTGTCCTTGATGGGATTGTGTGGGATGCGGTTAGATTTCAGATACATGGCCCCACTGAAGTGATTAATGTTCCGAATGTGCTTAGAGTAAACATGGGGGATGTGACTAAACAAAATATGCGTTCTGATGATTGGGATATTCAGGCCGTAGAAGCATTATTCTCTGATTTGAAATAATATGCTGCTTTTGATGCTGAGGATTTATACTTAGATTCTGTTAATTATGGTGATTTGTTTTGCTTCCAACATTATGGTAATCATTTTCTGCATAAGACAAATTCCAGGAGGGTTGCTGTAAATTACACGCAGTGGGAACATTGCCCAGCTCCATTGGGAGGCAGCTCAAATACATTTTTGAAAAAATACACTTATTTCACAGACTTTAATCAATCAAATCCTGAGTCATTTTATTTCAAAATGACACAAAAGTTCATGTCCAAAGTTGGACTTACCGATACAAAATTTCTGTATTCGAAGTCCTTTCTAGACAAGTTAGCTGTAGATGGCTACGAGTTATGGAAAGGAACAATTGACCTTAAATCGGTTTGGGGTACCAAAGATTGGCAGGTACAAGGCACTGAGGCTTTGCACCGTGCATGTCTCATCCCGAATCACATGTTGTTTCTAAATTCTACTATTTCCCAAACAACATGCTTTGAATTGGCGACTTCTGAAAAATTAAATACACCAATCATCCCCTAATTGGAAGAATATTCAGGATGGGGTAATTATACTGAATTGTCCATCCGTGAGTTACAATCTCTATTGCACAATTCATCCTTTAATGTATCCAGTTTGGATCCGAAGGGTTGGCTGATGTGGCATAGAAGTGCTAATTCTTGCCAACGTCGTTTTTTGGGTTTG
The DNA here is from genome assembly GCF_964263255.1 of Lissotriton vulgaris. Taxonomy (NCBI): domain Eukaryota; kingdom Metazoa; phylum Chordata; class Amphibia; order Caudata; family Salamandridae; genus Lissotriton; species Lissotriton vulgaris. Next base: position 915,960,251 of record NC_141694.1, on the reverse strand, counting down.
GCTGAAGGGTTCACACAAGTCAGACCTAATCCCCGTTTTGAAACTGATTATACTGTCACTACTTACTCTGTGGGGAAACTGTGTCAGAATTGGTAACAACATTCCACATTAGCTGCAGTCTGCAGCCACTACATCTGTCTCAGTTAAATGATAATATGGATTTAAATGATTTTATAAAAGGCCCGGCTAATGGTAGGTCTAATCGGTGGATTTATGCGGTTTACAATGAAATTTGGAAATTTTCACAAATTGAGGCTGCTAAGCGCCTAAGGGCGATTGACCAAGCAAATTTGGAAAAAGTGCTTGTAGTTGTCCATAACAGTATTAACATGCTTTCTTCCCGAATTTACACGTTGAATAATATTGTGTCTTCTGTAGTTGACATTGTGAATGATGTGGTGTCTGTATTGTACCATGGTCAAAATCAATTGCGTTCTGTGATGCAGTTTGCATGGACACTACAGACTCTTAAGGCGGGCCGCGTGCCCTGGAGTTACATGAACGTGTCCTCCCTATTTGCCCCATTTATTATTATTATTATTATTTAACGATTTGTAGAGCGCCTGGTGACCCGGAGGCATCCCTGCGCTATAAGAACTAGTCGTGACCAATTAATTTGACTGACAAGCAGCGCATGCTTTCCATGCGAGATGCATCATTTTCTATGTTATACATTGAAAAGTTAGAATCTTTGCCCTTCTGTTGCTGAGGCAGCTGCTGCTACATGGCTTATCCATGGAGTTATTACGTTACCATTTGCTTTGTACAAATTTACTAATTGTATGCGGTATATTGCAATAGGGCGATATGAACCATTAGGCAGTGCTTTCCTCCATGAGGCATGGTCTTTACCATACACGTACAGATGTCTAAAGGATGGATAGGAAGTGAATTTGAATGGTGAAGAATGCACACAGTCTCCTGAACGTTCATTGATATGCAGGCACATCTGGTGGCATGGTTCTTGTAATCAGGACCGGCCTAATTTAGCCTGTGTTTTGAAAGGCACACCAGTTCCAGCAATAGTTCCCACATTTACATTATTGACACACGGTACTTATTTACTTTGAAATAACGAGGAGAGTTGTGGGTTAATGGTCGGTATCGCTTATGTGGTTACTGTATCAGAACGTGTGGTGTGTTGCAAGAACGTGCTATGTCCACCCACGCATGGGAATTCAGATGTTTCCATCTGGCCGCGCATCCCAACCTTGAAAGCTGAGTTCAATGGTATGAGCAGAATAAGGGCTCTTTTGTCTCAAAAGGAAGTGGCCCTGAGCTCGGCCCGTGAAACTAATGTCCTTCACATAGCTAACACACGCACAGAGGTGCAGGCACTTTTAAATACTGACTTGCCGTTTCATTTCTGCGAATTAGTTCATCAAATCTTTAATGCCTCCTCCACGTCTGGCTTAGCTCATTTTTTTAAATTGGTTAGCAGTGGTCTCGTGACTACATTTGAAAAGATTTTTGGTGTCATCCCCGCTTTCTTCCATTCGATATTTTCGAGTTTGTTTGGCGGATTCCCTGTTTTGCTGGCTTTAGCTGCAGGCGTTTTGATATTATTCTGCTTCCTAAAACATGGATGCCCATCCTGCGCAAGAAGCCGCTCAGCTCCTTCTGACACTGTTTTGCAACCGGATGCTTGATTACTATGGCACCCTGCCGCTTGCGACTTTAAGCACGGCATTTGGATTATCGTTTTGATTTTCCTATTTCACATGTGTCCAGCCTGTGTTTCATTGCCTGAGCTCCGATTTTGAATGGGCCATTGATTTGTGTCTCTGCTTGCCGTTATCTCCTGAAGTCAATTTTAATCACCTGATGGGCCCCGTAGTTGCTCACGAGTTGGTTTGTTCTGGCGAAAGGATTATGGCCTTGGCAGCGATGCATGGACTAATGGGTCAGTGGGACATACCCGCAGAGGCACATGAGTTTCTGGCACCTAGCGTTCTTGAGAACCCACCGAGTTGTCCTCTGATGTTGCTAGAGGGTCCGGTGCTGGAGGAGCACGTATGTTCTTTCCCATTGCTTAATTGGATGGCTGAACTGTTTTCGGATGATGACAGTGATTTCATGTTGGAAGCTGTTAATACCTATTTTGCATATTCTATCCACCCATGAGTGTCTTTGGAGACTTTCATTATAATGGCACTTGACTTTTTAGTAATTCTGAATGGTGCCTTTTTCGTACGAACTTTCAATATGATCTAGGCCTATGATTTTATGTTTGGCCTCAAGTTCAAGACTTATATCACGTTTTGTTTGGCCACTATAGGCATTCATACATATTTTTAGATACATTTTATATATATTTTTAGCTTGGCTCAATATTTTTGAACTCTGCTTTCATGTTATGCCTTTATTTTAGTACTGGCTTATATTTTTTGACCGTCCTCGGATCATGGGGGGGGGGGGGGGGGTCATATAGATTCTGCTTTTATATATATGGTGTTAAGTTAGCATGAGTTTATTAAATGTTTAAACAACATATTTTCCTTTGGCTTCAGTTTGCACACGACACATAATTGTTATTGTAGCTTTCAACCTAGACAAAAGATGTGATTTATTTGGGAATAATATGTTATTGCTCTGATATCTGTCGTGCTTGGTACACTGTCTGAACAGTGGGTGCCGAACCCTCTAAGAATAACCTAAAACAAGGTTGCTGGGAGCTCTGATCCTCGCACCACTAGACATAACACAAATACAGTTGCTGCCAACATTGGGCTCTAAGCGGGTTTAAGATAGAGTTACTGAGAATGCAAAAACACACCTGATGGTGCTTCGCATGCAGAGAGCTGGTAGCTGATGATGTGATCTTCTCCTACTGACATTTAGAGGTATGGGCCGCCCTGCTAAAACCCAAATGAGACCTTCTTAGATATAATATAGTATGCTAAATAGGGTGCACGAAATATAGGTGATACAGATTTCTATTGATTTTTGCATTATAATATGCTATCACCGTTCGCTTACTATGGATTAGTGACTATGCTGATAACTCCGATTTTTATAATATGTATTCTGGTATTATATAAGATACTGCGTTTAAGAACCTTGCATTGAAAAATAAATATTTCAAACTTGCACGTGTCTTCTTTTACTCCCCGTTCTGGTTTGAAATGATTATAGAGCGAAAGAGTGTTCATGTGTTCCACGATAGCTGAGGTAACCTAAGGTCATGTTCTGGTTTGTCTAAGTAATTGGTAGTTTGATATGACCAATGAGACACTGTAGCTATTTCGGTAAGGGGATTTTGGATACTAAGGTGGGTTTTGGGTCACCCTAATTCACTGAGGTTCTAGATCTTTATGCACAGTTCTGTGGGAGAATGGAAACCCTGCTACATTATATAACTTAGATCGTAGAGACTTTTTTAAGTATTTACAAATGAGATCAGCATTGGTAAAAAAACAGGGAGGGGACATTACTTATAAGAGAGAGGAAATTATGGAATTTTTAAGAGATAAGAAGGGCTGCTCGATATCCCAGATCTACGGGGAACTGAGTCAGTTTAAGGAGGACGATTGTGGAAGGGTTGTAGTAAAATGGAATACCAAGTTAAACTTATCTGGTAATGACTTTGAAAAATCGTTCCAGCTTTTAAACTCAGTTTTAAGAGTAGCCAGTCTACAAGCTCAGCAATATAAGACCATGTTTGAGCTCTATTATACACCACATAGAATTGCTCAATGGGGCGGAACAATGGGGGTAGTCTGTCCTAGATGCCAAGCAACGCAGTCAGACACTATACATATATTTGCGGCATGTCCAGCCCTGGACCCATTTAAAAATTCAATAGAGAATTTTTTTGATAGAGCATTAGGGATCAAAATCAGTATAACTAATGAAGTTATGGTTCTAGGGGTAATCAGGGACGGCGTAGAAATACCTCAATAGGAATTTGTATACTTAGCGATGACTCTAAGACTCTATGTATTGCAACAATGTGGAAAGATCCAAATCCACCAATATTCCAACAGTGGCTATCACGGTTACTAGCGGTTTACGTATTAGAGAAAGCGATGTATGATAAAAAGGGCTGAAAGATAAAGCAATTGGGGAAACGGATATGGGCCCCTATAGCTGATTGGAAACATAGGCTCGAAAATGGTTAGAGGACTATAACCTTTCCCGGCTTCTCCTCTCTCTCATCTCCTTTTTCCTCTCTTCTCTCTCTCTTATTTTCTGTCTCCTAGGTGTAATTGGATAATCTGGTTAGCTATCAATGTACGCTGTTTAATCATGCAGAGATATATTGCATAATTTCCTCTTATGTATTTTCTTCATTTATACAAGACTGTTATGTATAAATTGGTGGAAGCAATTGAATAATGAAATGTCTTATTTTGATGATTATGAATTTTTGACCCGAGTACCCCATCCCCAAGGTCTGGTACCAAGTTGGGGACCATACTGGGAGCCCCAATGCCCCCACGGTCCCAGCCAGCTCTCTACCTACTGCCGGAGCAGGCATTGCTTTTGGACAAAGGGAGATGGTAACATGCAGCTACTTTTGCCTTAAAGCAAATCTGCTTCACTTATCGAAGTGTGAGCAGTTTTCCTGCTCTCGCTTCCATGAAGCGAAGCAGGAGTTTACTATGCTCCCGCCCTGCCATAGCAAACTGCAATTCCCTGGGATTGGCACTCCAAGACATCGCTGGTGCTGGGTGGTGGTGGGTCATAGGCCCAAGGAATGTTCCTGCAAGGGGGCTATGCGGTTCCCCTCCCAACAGATTTAAAGTCCCAGGAAGGTGGTGGTCCCTGTGGCGGGGGTCTGCTACAGGCCCCTGTATGATAATTAATAAATGCCCCTGGGAGGTGGTGGTCCTCTGGGCAATGTGAGGGGGCAGGAGTCCCACCTATACCTTTTTAATGAAAAAAAGTACCAGGAGGTGGTGGTCCCCAGGGCAGCATGGTGGGTCAAGAGCCCCCACATGCATTTTTATTTAAAACAAAGTTTGCAGTTGATGGTTATTGTGGTTTCCTAACTGAACAGTTCATATTTAGGAAAAGCTTCATACATGTGGACTGGGGATTCTAAAATTGCGATTCCCTATTTACATTACCAATTTAGGTAATCGCAAACAATTGTGATTGCCTAAGTTGTGAATCAAAAAGCCTTTCATACATAAAGAAAGGCCATTTTGCATTTCCAAATGTCTGAAATTTGCATTTTCCACTGTCCTTTTTATATGGCTGGCCCTTTTTGCTGTAAAGAGAGGGATTCAGTATGTTTTAAGGTTGTCAGTAGGTATGATATGGACCCACTCTAATTCATGGGAATGGATGTGAAAAGGGGTTCCAACAATCAAGACATGGTTCAATGGAGAAAATATTTTTAAAAATATATTCTCAAATTGTATATTTATTTAAAAGGTTAATCTACGGAAAGATACATATGCTAAATTTCCAATTGAGGGAGCACTTATGTCTTGAGTACACAGGAATACCCACCAGATGTGTAGATATTCTTTCACAATTCAAAATAAACCTATTTATTTACTCCAGATGCACAAGTAATAATGCAGAGTACACTTTTGACTTTTCTCATCTGTTTATAGTTCAACTGCCTTAAACATATAAGATTTGACTTCTCTTCATACAACATCTTTTAAACTGTATGACCTTTTGTGGCTCATCACCTTTTTGTTACTTTCCTTCTCTAAACCTCTTAATACTAAAATTCCGACACATTTCCTCTTGTACGGCAGAGCCTGGAGAATATGATTTGATTGGCCAGGAGTTGTGTGCTTCCAGTAAAAAAGTGTCTTCCCGCCACATGGCTGTGATCATTTTGTTCATGTATACAGCTGTCTCAGCTTGAATTTTCAGGGGCTCACACATGACTTTGTAAAGCTACTAAAGTGTCTTAGATAACTGGTTAACTGATGGTGTTTTCTCTGGCAGCAGCACAAATAGGAGAAAAGCAGTCATTAACCTACATTAACTTTTAGAACTGGCTTGACAGTGCAACTGTCACCTGACTTTTTAGCGACACCAATATTATTCTACAGTTCTTTGCTTTCACGCAAATACACATCCATTACCATGCTATCTATTTGAAATGCTTTACATTACTATGCAATCTTCCTTTAAAGCTAGACCCATTGGCGTTTCTATTGCTCGTTTTGATAATAAGACTACTACGAACTTATTCTTGCATAACTTTTTGCACAAAAGGTATCCATGTTAAACTTGCTTCTTTTTTCCCCAACATCCTGAGGATTCCAAAGGACCCCAGGGATTGAGGATTCCCCTTGACAGTAGTGAGAAAACTATATTTGGATTTTTGGGGAACATTTGAGAAATATGCTATACAAGAAAGTGTAGATTTTCTTTCAAAAAAACGGCATCAATGAAAGGTTTGCCATGCTAATTTCACCATCTTCCCATCTTTCCAGAACAAGCTGAGTTGTATAAAAAAAAAACTTTTACCATAGTGTTTGAATTTGCATCAGAGATAGTCAAGTTTTAATACTTTTTGTGGTTTCATCCTACCTGCAGTTTTTGGTCAATGGTATCACACTCTGTGAATCATTGATTAAATGCCCTACCCATTTAACAAGTCACTTACTGCTTCATGGTTTCTTCAGGGAGAATGTTTTTGGCCTACTCCAGTAACTTCTGTAGTGATGCACTAGGTTAAGAAAGACAGAAATGGGGGCTGACATTGTCTTCCTTTTGTGGTCGTGGGTAGGGCAGAATCATCATGTTTCATCATCTGAGATAAATACAAACCCCATATTTCTGCAAGTTTTTATGTCTCCTTTTTTAAAGTGAGGCTAGCTTTCCTCTGTCATGGCCCTAGTTCTTCTTATCAACAACAAGTCACCTGTCAATACTGATATTTCTTCCATTAAACATTCGTCTGGGCACAAGTAATCCACTCAATGTGACCCGAATATCTCTACTTCAATATTTTTATTCATTTTTTTGATACATTTGTGCAATTTTCACATATACATCCTCAACACATACACAATTTCTAAAAAATATACAATCATTATTTTAACCAGAACAGGATTCTTTCTTGTTCAAAACATACAAATCATAGAACATTTACAGAAAACAAATCATACATATAATAAGGGACAAAACACAATACACTTAACACTTACAACATACACATCACAAGCCAAACCCAGATGGGTTTGACATTATTTTAAGATTTTCACCCTTTAATGTGGCAAGAACAGTGTATAGTTTAAAAAATCCCTGTGCTGTTCAAACAATAAATGTTCTAAGTTTCTAATTCTAATCACATAACCAGATAGGGATACAACATTATTATGACACTTGTTTGTATGAACCAAAGTGAAGTAAAGTAAAGTAAAGTTTTTATTAGCACAATTAATTAAAATCATTGCAATATGAACACTTTAGAATGACCGTTAAAGAGAAAATGATATTTATGTCAAATGTTTATCCCACAATGTTTTGGGGTTGCTAAAGACTAGCCATATGCAGCTTTTTAACCCTTTCGATGCTGATGACGAGCTCAGCTCGTCATCACCCACGGGTGGCGTGTGCTGATGACGAGCTGAGCTTGTCATGTATCGCGGAAAAGGGAAAACAGCCGCACAGCGCAAAAATCGCCGCAGCATCGATGCGGTTAAGGTGTGAGGGCTAGCTTGTTTGGTTTTTAAGCAGTAGCAGATGTATCTTGCACTCATAATCCATTGCTGGGAGGATAGAGAAAATTCTTTCCGAATTTGAGCATGGGCGGTCGAGTTTGGCAATCGGAAGACCCTACGGTAACAAGACGATTGCGCTCTATCCAGCCAATTGCTCATTTTATCTTTGAAGATTATTGCACCAAAGGAAATTGTGGGGAGTAATTTTGCAGTGATCAATTTTATTAACGGTACTAGGTCCTGGGAGTGAAGAGCACTTTTAGTTTTTATAAAGGCCCCTTCCAGGCTGCGGGCAACATCTCCCTTTATATCAATCCACACGCCCAGGTACTTATATGTAGTGACGGTTTCCAATGGCTTCCCTTCAATGAACCACAAAATCTTTTTGGTTTTTGCGGAAGATATTACCATTGCTTTAGTTTTAGTGACATTTATTTAGAGCATATTGATGTTGCAGTACTGAGCGAGGGAGTCAAACAGTCTTTGGAGACCCACCTGGGTTTGATCTAACAGAATGGTGTCGTCAGCGTATTGCAGGGTTTGGATTTTTCTTAGTTCGATTCCCAGAGGGAAGGCGCGGATGCGTGACAACCATTCGGGGAGGTCTGCGAGATACTAGTTAAAGAGTAGTGGTGCAAGGGTGCGCCCTTGTTTTAGACCTCTACTAGTATAGATTTTGATAGAGGTAGACCATCTCGATGTAACTCTTACTTTGACCCAAGTGTCGGTGTGTAAAGCTATTAATACATTCAGTAGCGGCCGCGGAATGCCCCATCTTGCCAGTTTTTCCCACAGTTTAGGCCGGCTCACTCTATCGAAGGCTTTACGAAAGTCGATAAATCCCAGATGTAACGATTTACCTTTTGCGGCTAAGGCGGATTCCATCAGGTGGGCTATACAGGTCAGATTGTCTTCGATGTGACACCCTGTTTGAAAGCCGGTTTGGGTAAAAGGGACTATGTTGTTATTTTCCGCCCACTTGGAAAATGCAGTTAAAAGGACGCTAGCGAATGCCTTCCCGTCCAAGTCAAGGAGGGCTATCATCTGATAGTTATCGGGATTAGATTGCGAACCCTTTTTATGGAAGGGGACGAGCAGTGATCCTTGCCAAGATGCCGGGATGGGGCCTCCCAGTATTGCGGCCTCGAATACGGGTGTCAGTATCTGGGCCCATTTTCCGGCAGAGGCTTTAAATACTTGGGTAGGGATTCCGTTGGGTCCGGGGGCGCCACCTGAACGCATTTTCTTTATTATTCCTGTTATTTCATCTGTTGCTATGTTAGCGGGAGGGGTTGCTCCATCCTGGTTTATTAACGACTCATGAGTGGGCACACTACTGGTGTTCGTGCCATGCGATGCTGTGTATAGCGTTTTAACATAGATCTCCCAATCTGCCGGAGAGATATTAGTTGCAGTAGGGGGTTTAGTAGCTTTAGTGGCCTTGTTTACCCAGTTCCAAAATTTCCTTTGGTCTTTAGATTTTATAATCTCGAAAGCTATTGCCCAGTGGTGCTTTTCTCGCGGCCAGAATGTCCCCCTTCAGAGATTTATATTTGCTTTCGTTGTTCGCGTTTGTTCGTTGCAGTTTGTTTAGTTTACTTTTTGCAGTGGTTGTGTATCGTTTTTGCTCTGACAAGATTGTTGTAGCCAGTATGTCCTTCGGAAAGCTGTTTGGTGATTTTGAGGCGAAGTGATCTCTGAGGTTAGTCAATATAGTTTCCCACATGGGGGCTGTCACATGGCTACTGCCGGCCGGGGCCCATCTGGTCATGAGATTGTCCACCTCTGTTTCAATTGCTTCCTGGTTTCCTTCTGACCATCGTAATTTCCTTACGCTCTGTAAGTTTGATGCCATCCCAATCAGACTTGTGGTCCGGCGAAATAATGGCCTGAGAGCAATACTGCATGTTAAAATGAAATGATCGCTGTCTGCAGACGGTGTTACCAAGAATTGACATATCTGATGGAAGGCAGTGAGTGATATCCATATGTAGTCTAGGGTGGCCATTCGGGAGGAGGATACATGGGAGTATGTGGCCGGTTGATCCGAGGCAATCCTTCCATTAAGGAAGCGCAGTCCAAATTGATTTAGTTTTGTGGCTTATTTTATTCCGTTCAAATCCTTCCGTTGGTACTGGGATTTTATCTCCGGTATTGCCCACATTACATTAAGTGATGTTACTTGAGAAGATTGGGTGGGATCAATATCCATTAAGTTGGCGTTAAAATCGCCCATTATCAACCATAGATCATTTGGGAATTGAACTTTGAGATTATTCATAATGGGTAGTATGTTACTCAAAGTAGTCTCTCGTCTTGTTTTTAAGGGGTGCAAATATACACAGCCAGAGATTATTTTTTTCCTTGTTTTCCCCTTTTCATGGCACTCAATCTCAATGCTGATGATGAGATAATCGCCATCGCCGTTGTGGAGGGTTTCTAACTTTGAGGCTAGTGTATTCTTCACGGCGATCAGCACACCCCAAGATGCATGGCCGCCTGCTATAGATGGAGTAGAGATAGATTCAATTACAGTAAAGTCTTCACAGATGGTGTTCTCCAGGGCCCAAGTCTCTTGGATAGCAAAGATGTCGTAGGTCTTCTGCAGGCCTGTGGTTAAGCGTTCGATTTTCTCCTTTGTTAGGCCCCGGATGTTCCAAGAGCATATATTTAGATTGTGGGCTGTGCCATAGTTAGGTTCGCTTACATGCGAAGGTGTCAGCGCACTACCCTAAGGCCTGGGAGAGCCAGGACCAGTCTTGGAATTTATGCGGTTTTAGTACGCATTTGCGTGGTCGTCCTGCTGTTGTGGCTATTACTTGAAGCGGATTCTCAATCCAAGGTTTTTGGCTCCTGTCGGAGGCCGCGCAGCATCAGGGGTAGCTGCTGGTTATGCTTGTCTTGTTTTAAGTCTGGTCTGCTTTTGTTGGACATTAAGGATTCAGAGGAATTTTTTAGGAAGGACAGGTAGTTGGTGATGGTATAAGGGCTAGCCTGTATGCCCCATTCATTCAATTGTTTTTTGTTCTTCATTAATGTTGCCCCCATTCTGGGTTGAAGAAAGTTAACACTGTTGACTCATTTTTTTGTCCCAGTATAGGATCTATGAAGGCCACTGACTCAATGTCCATTGAGTTAACACTTTCTATGCCAGGCAGGTGCAAGCATAGCTTTAGGATATTTCCTCTATTTAGAATGTCCCATTGACCCTGGGATTCATACTCCGGGTATAGTAATATTTTTTTGTGATGTTGCTGCTCAGGGCAAGGCTCTTGATGCGATGGTGCCTGTTTCGAGCTGGATGCTAAGAGGTCGGTCAGATGCTTTCTATTGCCCATGTACTCCGAGTAGTCTTGAGAAATTGGTTTTAAAGTTGATGAACAGGTCTTTCTGAGTGGATCTGTTCCTGTCAGTAATTTTTGAGGGGAGGACATCTTATTGTCAGTGCTAACCGACTCTGTAGTGGCTTCAATATGAGTCTGTTTCTCTTCTGTTCGCAACAGTGGAAATTCTTCAGTAAGAGATCTTGGGCCAGATGTAGGTAGCCCTTTACCGGTCGGAAACGGCGTAAAATACCGATTTTCGGCCGTTTCCGACCGGTAAAGGGGTATGGAGATGTAGGGGCTAAAAAAACGTACATTTTCGGTAATTTTACCGAATCGGTAATTTTACCAAATCAGTAAAATTACAGAATCGGTAAATTTACAGATTCTGTACATTTTACCGATTCGGTAAATTTACCATTCGGTAAAAATACTGAAAATGTATTTTGTGATGTAGGTAGCACTTCTAACAGTGCTACAGGGCCTTTAGAAATTGGTAGTTACAATGCAATACAATTGCATGGTAAATTACGAATTCTTGTGTACATGCACATCTGTGCATGTACACCTGTGCATAAGGGCATGTATGTGTGCCACATGGCGCAAAAGCCAGTTACAGGGGTGCAACAGGGTGTCAAAGTGACACCCTGTCCCCCTTAGCAAATCGGTATTTTTACCGATTCGGTAAATACCAAATCAGTATTTGCTATAGAATCCTATGGACTTCAAGGCCCATAGGATTCAATAGCAAATACCGATTCGGTAAAAAATACCTACTTTTTAGCTACATCTCATTTACAGATTCATAAATACCGAATCGAAAAAATTCGGTATTTATGAATCGGTAAATGAGATTTACCTACATCTGGCCCCTTGTTTTTTGTCCCAATTCCTGGGTGGCGGGTTTATTTATTCCAATGTGAAAGGAAAGAGAGCTTTTATTGAAAGATTTTGTAAGATTATCATTTTGCTTCAATTGTTCACTGAGAGGATTATTGTGGTTGCCGCTGTTTTTATTTGTGAAGTTTTCCTTTTGGTCTAGTGATTTCTGCACGTGGTATGATGAGGTTTCTGAGTTTTCGGGTTTGTCTTTTTGGGAGTCTGCCGGTTTTTCAGACTGATTAGTCGGATCAGAAGGCGGATCACCCGTGTTTGTTCCAAGCCATTGTGTTAGTGCGTTGCCCTTTTTTTTGCTTTATATAATTTCTTCAATTTTTTCTTGTTCTTTTTGGACAGGGAGGTTCCTGCCTTTAGGTCCTGGTTGGTCTTAGCTGCAGGCATATGGTGGCTTGGTGAAATAGGTGGCATTTCTTCAATGTTGGGTTGCGTAGTTGTTTCTTCAGTATTCAGTATTTGTATAGGGGGGTGGGTGTCAAAATCATAAACTACAAGGAGAGGATGTTCAGGATGGTTTTTTGGTGTGACGTTAGGCAGAGACTGGTCCAGTTTTAGGCTGTTGTTATTATTGTTGTAACAATTTGGGTTATAAGAACTTGGTTTTGATGATCTAGAGGTTTCAGGAGTTCGGAGATAAACAGGAAGGGTGCTTGATCTATGCAGTTTAGGTTGAGTCTTTAGCCTCATGTTTTCTATTAGTGTAGACATCATTTTGGGTAGGGACTCGAGTTTTTTTAGCAGAGGCTTACAATTGCAGCTGGTTTGACCGTTGGTTGGATGTAAATTTGCCTTTGTAGCTGATTCTAAGCATGGGTTCACTACGGAGATGTGATTTTGGGCCACGTTTTGTTGGGCTCTTCGTATCAATGAGTTTAGTTGGTCTAATTTTGAATCAATTCCTATTATGGAGTCTGCTACTAATTGTAAGATGGAAATCTGAGTATCAAGTTTATGAGCATGCATGTGAGCAGCATTGGCCATAAAGCTCAGGGCTCCGTTGATCACTGCAAGAAGTGCTTCAACTTTGAGCATTCCTGGGTTAGTTTGAGAGGCCCCTTGCCCAGGGTCCGTTGTGGGTAGATTTATTCCGGTGGAATGATTGTGAGCTGATGATGAATTAAAAGATATGTAATTTTGTTCCTTTTGAAAATTTTTGTTTGCGCTTAGATTAAAACTGCAGTCCTTAATGTCAGCATTATAGCTGCTTCTGATTACTAGTGACGCTTTTAGTGGGCTTGCTTTAGTCGTCGCTTCAAGTGGGTCATTATTTCTAGAGAGAGTGGAATCTTGTACCCCATTAGGGATCGGAGTAGATGTTTGCGACGGGGGATCATGACTATAGGCTTGAGGTGAGTCGTTTAGTCGGCCCTTCGGTGGATTTGTCGCGTCTTCACACGCTAGTATATTTTTCAGTGGCGAAAGCTTTATTGCTTGAGTCAAAGGGCAGGTCGATGAGATCTAGATTATAGAATCATCAGGACTACATGCCGTGGTTTTAGCTTTATGTTTACATTTTCCATTCTCCGGCTTGGGGGTTAGAGGTTCTTTCTCGGGATCGGAGACGGTAGCTGGGCTCTTGGCGTACAACAGAGCGGGAAGAGCTGACATTGCCAAAGAGCGTAGAATTGCAGGTGATTTGCTTGTGCTTAGCTGTAGTGGTTGATTCTCTGGAGGGAACAGGGGTGTTATTGAGTGAGGGGAAGGGTGTCTTAATGGTGGCTTTTCTAGCTCAGTGTCAGTATCGGCAGTTATGGTCTTGCGTTGAATGGTTATTTCAGGATAAAGCGAGAAAGGGTTTAGGGGGAGCTGGTGGAGTTACTAGTTGTTGAGGAAACTTTGCATTCACGTCTCGTGAAAAATGAGGGACGGATTGGTTTAGTTTGCTTATCCGGAGAAAATTATCTCTGATGTCGCTGGTGCTGTTATTTTTTGATGAGTATGAAAGGCGAATGGGTTGCGGGAGGTTAATTAGCGTTTTGTCGCCCTTTAAGAGTTCCAGTGGGGACCTTGGAGGTCTTTCGTTTACCTCTTCTGTTCGCTCAAGGTGCAGAGGGTGGGGGGGATTGGGGGCCCCGCCCTGCTTCTTGGGGGTATAACAACTTCGACTTCTGACGTTTGGCAGACTTATGGGGGTGGTGGTTGTTTTGCAATTGAAGGCTGCTCCTAGTACGCATCGCAGTAGGACGTGGAGGGAGCCGGTGTTTCCTCTAAGTTTGAGAGGTTTTTTAAGATAGATAGGGATGTAGTTTGGGGTGTAGTTGGAATGTAGTTGCTGCCCACAGTTCTGGGCATTTCTGGTGCCTTGTAGAGTGCCTCGTAGGAAGCCTGGACCCTTCTGGCGAGTGGGCCACTGGGGAGCCGCAAAAGCGTGGTGAAAAGCAGGGCAGAGGCGAGCGGATCACACAGAGGCGGGCCGCTGGCAGAGTCAGACCTAGTCAGGCCTGCCCGGCCCACCGCCCCCGGGCTCTTGCTTTGCAGCTGCCCCTAAGGACAGCTGCGCTTGCGCGTACCCGAACTAGACCTCACCTCGTTTTGTGGCTTGGCTGGGAGCACTGTGTCCTCTGGTGCAGCTCCCATGAGCCTCCAGGAGCCTCCAGGAAACCAGGAAACCTCTCGGCGGATGGAAAAGCTGCTCGGACGAAGCCTGTCCTGCCTCCCCTGCTGACCACGGGGTTGTGCAGGATCACAGGGCGCAGGGAAACGATGCAGATCCTCCTGCGTCCTTGCGGGGAAAACAAACAGGTTTCTTGCTCCCGCTCTCACGCTCTTGCTCCCGTGGACTCCCGTGATCGAAGCAGAGCTGAACGGAGCTGCCACTTAATGCCACGGTGTCGGTGCCGGAAATATCCATGGCGGCAGAGGAGAGCTTGCTGAATAACGCTGTGGAGCAGTGGCAGTAGCAGTGGATAAACCAAGGTTGACACATTTCAAACCTCAACCTTGATATGTTGGGGTTCTCTTGAGGACCAAGAGCTCAAAAAAGAAAAGAGAATTAAGCTCTCATGAGCATATATGTCAAAGAGATTTCATAAACAACCCCTCTGCCTGTCTAACAGATATTAGATATGCCTCATCCTATTAATCGAGATCAGCTGATCTTGTCTGAAGCAAATTAATGACTCTCTTCAAAATTCTAATCGAAAGGGAAAGAAAAAGAAGAAAACAAACAAAAAGTGAAAAATCTGTCTTTTTGTCAGTCATAGAACAGCCTTCCAGTTATTTGAAAAAGCCTTGACTTATTTTTAAGCCCTGTCACCTCCTTATAAGTCTTAATAGGTCACTGACTGAGGGATCATAATGGCTGTCCATAATAGCATACCTTATTAGTTATTTTTAGAGAGATGCACTCACATGTTTTTGTGCTTCAATGAATGTGCGAAGTATAGGTGGGAGTCACTTAACTATGTTGGAGGGTACAGAGTAAAGTGGCAGGAATTGCTGGATCCCTCATTCGAATGTTTGTTTTTCACACAAACGTTCGAATTGAAAAAGCAGCAGCGTCCATCTGATTACAAAGAAAAAAGAACTAGTAAGGTATGCTATCATGGACAGCCATTATAATCACTCAGTCAGTGACCTTTTGAGGCTTTCTCCTAATGTTTGAATCCTTTACCCTCTCCCTCCAAGTTTATTGTCTGTGAACCAACACTTTCATGAGGGACTGCAGGCCTCACCACCATGTGGCATTCAAGTAAGTCAAGGCTTCTTCAAAGAACTAAGAGCCTGTTCTATGACTGACAAAAAGACATATTTTTGCTTTTTGTTTGTTTTCTTCTTTATCTTTTCCTTTTGATTACAATTTTGAAGAGGGTAATTGATTTGTTTTAGATGAGATCGGCTGATCTTGATTAATAGGTAAGGTGGCTTTAACCTCTGTTAGACAGTCAGACGGGTTGTTTATGAAAACTCTTTAACATATAGGGTCATGAGAGCTTAATTCTCTTTTCTCTTTTTAGCTCTTGGTCCTGAAAAGAACCCCAAGATATCAAATTTGGGGTTCTAAATGCATCGACCGTGGTTCATCCAAACAAGTGTCATAATAATGTTGTATCCCTATCTGGTTATGTGATTAGAATTCGAAACTTAGAGCATCTATTGTTTAAACAGCATAGGGATTTTTTTAACCTATACACTGTTTAGTCTTGCCCCATTGTAGGGTGAAAAGCTTAAAATAATGTCAAACCTGTCGGGGCAAGTTTGTCTTGTGATGTGTATGTTGTAAGTGTTAAGTGTATTGTGTTTGTCCCCTATTATATGTATGATGTGTTGTTTGTAATTATTGCATGATTTGTATGTTTTGAACAAAAGAAAATACGTGTTCTTGTTAAAATAGGGATTGTATATTTTTTAGAAATCGTGGATGTGGTGTTGAGGATGTATATGTGAAAATTGCACAAATCCATTAAAAACAAAAGAGACAGAAATATCTTTAAAAACAATGAATAAAAATATTGAAGTGGAGATATTCGGGTCACAATGAGTGGATTACTTGTGCCCAGATTAATGTTTAATAGAAGAAATATCAGTATTGGCAAGTGACTTGTTGTTCATTTGACTATTGGGCTCAGCCTTAATAAGAAGAGCCAAAACCCGTAGTTGTTTCATGTTATGCTATGTTATGTTAAAAGGATTTATAAAACACGCGTACACCAAACGGTTTCATGGCTCTAGTTTCATAGTTCTTATTAGGCATAACTGTTTCTGTTCATTTAAACTGCGTTAATTTAACTTGCTGTACAAGTTTGCATTTTATGAAATCTTCCCATAATCCTGAACTTGTTACATTATTTTTGTATCATTAATTAGCAGTAACATGTTATCACTTGTCACTTTTTGATACAATGCTGGGTTTCCTGCAACACCAGACATTATCTGTTTGATGTTCACTGACGAAGTCAAATACACAAACACTTCTATTCTCTACTTAGATAGTGGTTCCCACTTGTACAATATGACTTTGTCACCCAAAAAGGATATTAACAGCAGTATTTGTGTATTCAGAATTTCCTGCCTCTGCTAACCTCTTGACTGCTGGGCATTATGCCCCCCACTCACCCGATGTTGAGCCCTTTTTTATGTTTAATGTAGCTGGTGCTTAAACCTTTATAACTTTAGTCCACAAAAGGTATGCACTCTAAATCAACACATTTTTTTCCAACAACCTTGGGATTTTAAAAGTATCTGAGTTTCTAGATTCTGTTAGAGGGAACCACGAAAATAACCAGAATTTAGGTACATTTTGTCTTATATAGGAAAAATTGGGAAATATGCTGTGCTACAAAGCATGTGTGTTTCTAAAAATAGCATCAACAAAAGGCTTGCTGTGCTACGATCACCATCCTCCTAGATTTCATGTACAAGCCGAGTTGTATTACAAAAACATTTTTTTACCACAAGTTTTGCATTTTTTCAAGAATTAAGTGAGTTTTTCATAATTTTTTAATAGTGTACTGATTATTCAGCAATTCATATGGTAAATTAATGAAACATGGGTATGAAAGAAACCTATCTATTTCTGAAATGTGCACAAAAGACTGAGTTTAGGAACAATGGTTATTTGTACACCTTCGAATTTAGGGTTATCCCTGCTATCATGTGAATCAGGGCAATTTGCAAAATGTGTTCTGTCTTGCACCTTCGCTTACATTTATAAACAAAAAAGGCAGAGAAATCCAATTAGCAATAAAAAATGTTGTCCTATTATGTATTCCCACTCATCTCTTGATCAAAACAGCCTCTTGAATGGCAGGGCCTAGCATCCCAAATACAACCTTGAGACATCACATTTCACCTAACAAAATCAATGCTTTTTTAACAATAAGGGTTGCGTCAGAATTTGGGCCCAAGTTGAGCCGTCACCCTATAAAAGTCAGACATTTTTGGGAAACTAAACAAAAAAAGTCCAATGTGTTATGCCTTGTAGGGCTCTGATGAAGGTTTCTACACATAAGGCCCCGCAAATCTTATATCTTTGCTAAAAACACACATCTTCCTCACATTTCTTTGAAAGAATGTTGTGGAAGCTTCAGTGATCTGCAAAATTCCTACTGCCCAGCATTTCTACACGTGGCTTGATAAAATTGGTATCCCACTTGTGAAGCTAAGCCTAGTGCCCACAATACAAAACGCCCAAAAGCAAAGCATAGAAAAAAAATGTAAGACAAATATGACCCGGTTTGGTGATGAGCTTAGCTGCAAAATGCGGACCCAGCTGCCACCCAGGGAAACCCAACAAACGCAGATATTTCTATATACTAGACACCTTCGGGAGTCCAGAGTGGTTAACTCGCATGCATCTCACTGCTTTTTTTTACCCATATGACCTTGCAGATCTCAAACTTTGGCTAAAAACGTACATACCTTGCATTTCTGACCGAAAAAGTTCAGAAATATATGGGGAGCTACAAATTTTCAATCACCCAATGTCCCCATGGTTAAAACAAGAGACAATTAATTCCTTGTGAAGAAGTGAAAGAAGATAATCAGTCAGGGTTTCTAGTTTGATAATAATGTTTTTGGTACCTTAGATACAGGCATTATACAGTTCATGTATCTTGCATTTCAAAATGTCAAGAATATTACAATTTGCCTGACATCCATAGGATGTAGAGGTGCCTAAAAGTAAAGGGTTGAATGGTGGTCTGAAGAGTCCCATCCTGAATTGCCTAAATATAGGGCAACTCCTTTCAGAAGCCATGATGTGAACCTACATAGAATTATAAAAATGAAAAGTGTTAAGTGCCTCTTTAAGAGGGTCAGAGTTAGGACAGCAAAATCCACATAGGGCGATAAAACACCTGTAGTCATCTTATAAGTCTTGATTGAAGGTCCGGCTCAATAATGAAGAGATTAGTTATGCATTAAAAGTCATGTTAGGAAGAGAAAGAAGCTTGCAGAATCCCGAGGTAGAATCCAGTTAACGACCAAACTGAGAGCAGCTAAAATCAGGAACAAAGATTAAAGCAAGTGAGCAATGGATTGCCACGCTCCTTTCTCCAGTAGAGCCTCAGTGTATATGCTTCAGACAGGAAAGGTTTCTGCTTCACCTTGCATTGAGAATATCAGTTAACATACGATCCAAAGCAGAGCTGATTAAAAGGCGTGCTCATGCCCCAATCTGAAATTCATCGCATCTACTACATAAACAAAGAGGAACTCCAAGCTTAACAGTTTTGCCTCAGCAACAAATTCTACAATTCTAACCCCTGCTATTCCTATTCTTCACATAAATAACTTGTGGAGCACCCCTGAGGTTGACTGATAGAACAGAAAACCTCAGAAGTGACCATACAACGTGGATCCTAAGAAACATGATGAACACTAGTGAAGTAGTGTGGCTCACTGGTTAGAGGCGGCAGACCCGAGAGCAGAGGACGGCCCGGGACCAGGGTTCGATTCCCGGCGCGGCAGGTTTCTGGACCAGGGTCAGCGGACTCGATAATTCTCTCACCTCGGTGCTCACTCTGATCAGCGATCACACTCGGCAACTCTGGGCATTAGCTTGCCTCATCTTCACTAACGGCCCCACCAGACTGCTGGGGATGCCTGGTCTCACCCTGGAGATACCCATTAAGGGACCATCTCTCAGGGAAGCCAGGAAGGGTTTCGCAGCGGTCGAAGCGCCTTGGGACCCTACGGGTAAGTAGTGCGCTATATAAATGCCTATACATACATACACACTGTGTTAGAAATCGGGTTCTTGGTTTACCGGGGTGTAAGCCATGGTCAAGCAACAGCCATAATCCTTTGCAGGGTGAACCACAAAAAGTCACTAAATTAACCTGTGCTTAACCCGGGGTAGTTTGGCAAAAAAAACTGTCAGGCTTAACTTTGAGGCAATGTGTTAAGTATTTATGCAGCCCACAAACAGTAATAATTTAGAACCACAAAACAAGAAATAGCCTACACCAATTTAGACAGATAGGGTACAATCAATACATTATTTGACAACACAACAACAAGAATATAATCAGTAGATTTGGAGTTATGATTTTTTAAAGTTTTTAGTAAGAAATAGCACCTACATGATCAAAGCACAAATTACAGACATCTAGTGATGATAGAACACTTGAAAGTCGAAAAATATGTCTAGACTCGATAAGGCACAGTTTGGATACAAGAAGTGGATTTGGCCAGGTCAGCGCTTACCAGCAGAGGTAAAATAAAATCATTTTTTTTTTTTTAAAGTTTTATTGTTTTATTGCAAGGAAATACAGCGAAGCATAGTAAGCAAAATAACACAGTATATTCGAAAGACAAAATATGTAACAATTTTTAACAGAATACATAATGGAAGAAGAATAGAACAGAAAATAAAGGAAATTAAATCCACTCGGCAATTGGTGCCCAAATTTTTTCCCCCATGATTCTTTTTTTAACCCCCTTCAGCTTATAAATAGCAGATTCCATGTTATACATAAATAATAATTTTTCCCGCCACATGAAAAACGTGGGGGGATCCTGGCTAATCCATTCTTTAGTAATACAGGATCTGACTGCGGCCATGCAAAGAAAAAGAAAGTAAGAGATTTGTCTGGGCCTAGTAGCAGTGTGGTCTATACCAAGTAATAGTAATTCAAGAGTTATCTTTATGTCACATTTCAAAATAATAGATAAGAAAAATTCAATTTGTTCATACAGCAATGACAATTTAGAACAAAGAAAAAACATGTGTAATTCATCGGCTGCATACAATCCACACCGACTGCAGTTCGTGCCTACCGTCGTACTCCATTTAACAACTTTACTTGGAGTGTAGTAAAGATTATGGATGCACATGAATTGTTGGGATTTCATCATCCCAGTTATAAGACATTCTGCAGCCATTTTAATCGACAATAAGATATCAACATCCAGTATACCTAGACTGTTAGCCCATTTCATCTGACATTGGCCTAAATCATCCCCATATTCCTGCATTAAGCTTAAATAAATAGCTCCTATACGGGTTTTTTTTGTAAAAGCTCTAGTAAAGGAGTTTTAACTGGAGGAATTAAAGGATGATTCTGTAGAAAGCTACGAAGTTGTAAATA
>NC_141694.1:915324359-915329359 GCF_964263255.1 Lissotriton vulgaris | reverse complement strand
TCTGAGCCAATGGTCAAAAATGTATAAAGAGTAGCAATCTATTATTCTTCACTGCATTTGTGGTCCAAGACTAAACACACCGTAAGTATGTAGATTATCCCAGGGTTGCAAAGGCTCATGGTTCGGACTACAGACAAGGAGCATTGTGACGTCACGCTGCCTGTGGAACAGTGATATTAAAGGTAAAACAGCTGCACAGTAGGTTAGGTGAAGGGCTCTGAGAGTAGAAAGGCAGCATGCTTGGGTCCCTGGACAAGGTGAGCTTATGATAATGTGTCAGAATTTTCGCCTGTGTTGTAATATTAAACCCCTTATTGTTGTAAACGCCTACTTACTAAGGAGTTCTCAAGCTCAGCCCCAAACAGACCTGGAACTGATAATGTTAATGCAAACTATTTAAGAAACTGAGCCTGATCTAAAAGATTTCCTTGGATCTAGGACCATTTTGCCTAGCTTTTAGGTCCTTGTTAAATGATGAAGAAGGAGTCTTGCGTAGGTCCAATCTTGTATTTATTACAGGTTTCAATTGCCAGGTAAAGCACCCACAACCAGAGCCGTCCAGTCGTGAGGAAGCCAACGTCCAGTGTGACGTGCGAGGAATCCTCACGACTGAAGGACAAGATTCGAGAACCACGAAGGAGATCTCTCGTGCTTCCAAGCACGAGAGGACATAGAGAAACAGAGTAATCACTAATATATAACATCTTCCCCACTAAGAAGGGAAACAAAGCAAACATACAAGAGCAAACATGAGCAATTGCAAAAAGCAAACAAGAGCAAGTGCAAAGTTATGCAAAATTATTCTAAAACATAGTCTCTCAATCTACAGGATAACTGCTTTAAACGAAAAGCCCTTTTCGTTGCCACTTCAGAAGTTTCCTGTGAAATCGAATCATGTGGTAAGGGTAACTCTGCAGAAACAGAGAACTGTGGCAAGGCAGAAGTGGAAGGGAAAGAATCAGGGGGAGAAAGGGAATGAGCGGGAGCAGTAGCCTCAGAGGACGTAGAAGTTTCAGCAACTGGATTGGAGGAATGTGGTTGGGAGTAAAATAAATCAAACCAATCACAATGCTCAGAATCTGAAGTGGCATGTTCCTTGATGACATGGGCTTAAAGTGGTGAAATCTTAACAAGAGCTCGCTTGTTCCACCACCCACTGTCATCAAGAAGGGCTGAGGTTTTACTAACTTGTGTGACCAAATTTGGAGAAGAAAATTTAGACCTCCCTTTGGAAACTCTTTTGGGATTTTTGATAAGAACCATATCTCCTTTTTGCAGAGGCTGATCAACTTAATGTTTACCTTCATCAAAACGTGATTTCATTGACAATTGTTTAGCACTCACATGATCTTGAACAGAGAAAGAAGAATCAGACAAACCACAATTCTTATGCAACCAACTGGGATTAAGAACAGAATGAACTCTTCTTTTTCGAAGTAAGCTAAAGGGTGAGACCCCAGTAGTGGAATGAGGGGAGGTATTGTAGGCCCACACTTTGTCATGAACGAAAGGCAAAGGGTCAAGCCGAGAAGAAATGGCAGTTTGAACACCCTCCTTAATAATGCGATTACACCTTTCTACTAGACCATTTGAGGACGGTGAGTACAAGGCAACTTTGTGGTGGAAAATATCGTGACACTTGAGGAAAGAGCACATTTTTTGTGAGACAAAATGGGTTCCATTGTCAGTAACGATGGACTTGGGAAAACCTTCAACATCAAAAACAGACTGTAAGAATTTAATGGCGTTGTCAGTAGAAGCAGAATTGCAAAAGGAATAATAGAGCCATTTAGAGTGATAATCAACAAGAAGGATAAGAAACTTGTGCTCAGAAGGTAAGACATCATATGGACCAGAAAAGTCCAAAGCTACTTTGTCCCATGGACCAGCCGGTAGAGGAACGGGACATAAAGGTGTGGAAAGAGTTTTCCAATGCTTATCAGAAAGGATGCACTGGGTGCAATTGTCAATCATCTTCCTAATGTGAGAGTTCATGGAAGGCCACCAGTAAAATTGTTTGATGCGTTGACAGGTCTTAATAATACCAAGGTGACCCTGATGGGCAGAACGAATGATATGATCACGAACAGACTGAGGAGGAACAAATAAATCATTGCGCATGACCATATCATTAACCAAGGAAAGTTCTTCTGAAACATTTGCAAAACCTTTAAGCTCAGAGGATAAGGTTCTACGTTCAGGCCATTTGTTGATAATGAAATCCTTAACTTTGGAAAGAACAAGATCATTTTTATACGCTATATTCCATTGTGCTTCAGAAATGGGTTGACATTCAGCAACAGCATCGATGGTGGCAACAACACATTCAATATCATCATTAACAATTGAATCATCAGTTAAAGACATTCTTGAGAGGCAATCAGCCCTGAAATTCTTACCCCCAGGAATGTGTTTGATGACAAAATGAAATTCATGGAGTTTGGAAAGGAGACGAACAAGTCTGGCGGAAGCCCTATTGGAAGTACTGTCGGAAAGCATGTGCATAAGGGGCTTGTGGTCTGTGTAAATCTCAACCTCCCGACCCAAATGTAGGATTTGAACTTTTGAATTGCCCAAACACAAGCCAGGGCTTCTCTTTCAATCGTGCTGTACCTGGTTTCAGCAGGAAGAAGTGTTCTGGATGCAAAGGCAACCGTGTGTTCTTTGCCCTCGACCCATTGTCCCAAGACGGCACCCAAACCGGTAAGACTGGCATCTACAGTGATAAAACACTTAGAGCCGTCACAAAAAGGATTTAAAGCAGGTGAATCTTCAATGATCTTCTTGACCTGGTCAAAAACTTTTTGTAAGTCTTGAGACCAAACGAATTTTACACCCTTTCTTAAGAGGGTTCTTAAAGGTTCAACAATCTGTGCGTAACCATGAACAAACCTGGCGTAATATTCGGATAAGCCCAGGAAGGAGCGAAGAGCGTCACGATCCTTGGGAGGTTTAGCATCTCGAATGGCTTTAATTAAAGAGAACTTGGGTTTAATGCCATTGGGAGAAAGGGAGTGGCCCAAGTAATCTAACTCTTGAACGCCAAATTTACACTTGTCGTGTCTAACAGTCATGCCGGCTTTTTCCAAAACTTGTAAAACAGTATTAAGGGTGTGATTATGCTGGAAATAGTCGTTGGCGTAGACCAAGATGTCATCTTGATAAGCTTGCACGCCAGGGATGTCTTGAAACAGGTTGTCCATTAGTTTTTGAAAAATGCTGGCTGCCGAGGCCAAGCCAAAGGGAAGCCTGAGGTACTTGAAGGCACCAAAGGGAGTGATAAACGTTGTTAACTCTTGAGATCTGAGGGACAAGGGAATCTGGTGATAAGCGGATCTAAGGTCAAGGAGGGAGAAACATTTAGCCCCACCCAAATTAGCCAATAGGTCGGGAATTTTGGGAAGGGGGTGGCAATCCACGATGATATTGTTATTTAGGGAACGTAAATCGGCACACAATCTCACCTATCCAGTTTTCTTGCGAACTAAGACAATGGGGGAAACCCATTCGGACGAGTCACAGGGAGCAATGATTCCTTCGTCGCAGAGATTTTTCAGAACGCTTTTAAGTTCGTACCTAGCGCTCAAGGGAAGAGGACGAACTTTGTGAACAACCGGCTGAGCATTGGGTTTAAGTCGAATTTCATGCTTAAAACCAAGCACTGTACCAACCTTATTTTTAAATAAGTTCGGGAAAGAACTCAGTAAAGTGTCCATTTTGACTATGGGGAAGGAAAGATCTGAAATATTGAAGTTCCCAGAATCATGACTAGTATAATAGTCATGAGGGATGTCGCCTAAGGCAATGGGTTGATCAGAACCAGGCTTGAGGATCAAACCCATTCTGGCTAAATCAAACCAACCTACAATATCCCTGCCCTTGAGGGCAACATAAACTTTGGTGAAAGTGTATCTGCCTAGGCAAGCAATGTTAGAATAAAAGAAACCCAACATATCGATGTCCTTTTCGCCAAATGCCTTGGGATTGACATCTGACTTGGAAAGAACAACTTGACTCCAATTAGCTTAAAACGTGAGGACGGATAAAATGGTGATGGGAGAACCAGAATCAGCTTTGACCTGGATTGTAATTGTACCAATCAACAATTCACACAAGGGACTCTTAATTTTAGCAAATTCAAGAGAATCACATTCAATTGACAACATAACATCATTAAGTCTGGTGGAACAAGACTCTACATTTTCTTGAAACTCAATATTATTGACTCTAGTGAATCTTTTGCGACCCCTGCAAACAGAAGGAAAATGTCCAATTTTCTTGCAGGAGGAGCATTTTTTGCCAGAAGCAGGACACATGGGAGAATTGCCAAGATGATTCCTAGATCCACATCTGTAGCAATTGAGAGGTTTCCTATTTAGTTGTCTTGAAGAATTGTTAACAAGGTCAATGGAAGTGAAGCCAGAAGCTTGGTCAACCAAATGAACAGAAGGTTGAGATATACTTTCTTGTAGAATCTTAGAGGAATAAGTTGCGCGTTCAATCCCCTTGGCGATATCAATTGTTTCAGTTAAAGAGGGATTTTTGCAACTTAATAAACGTTCCTGGATTTTTTTTGAAAAACAAGCAAAAATAAATTGATCTCTGATAGAGGCATCTGTACTAGCACCAAAGTCGCAGGTAGAAGCCAGGATTCTAAGTTGAGCGATATAGTCTTCTACACTTTCATCAATACTTTGTTTACGTTTGAAAAAATTATGACGTTCTAATACGATACTGGGCTCATCGTCATATTGTTTATTGAGACGAGCAATGGCTTCTTGGTAAACGTCCCAGTTGTCACCGGACTCACCAGCGGGAGAAGCAATATGGGGTAAGTTTTCAAAAACTTGTTGAGCAGCAACTCCCAAACAACCATAAAGAATAGCAACCTTGCGAGGAGGATCATACTTGGTAGCATCGATAGCTACCAAATAGTTCTCAAAACCTTTTAGCCAATTGCGCCAAGCAAGAGTAGGTTTCCCAGGAGTTTGTAGGAAAGG